>NC_048448.1:5000-605000 GCF_004353265.1 Vitis riparia | reverse complement strand
ACGTTCCTTGAGATGTGGAACCAAGGTTTTAGACCTAATTCCATGACATATGCTAGTGTTCTTAGTGCGTGCACCAGCATTTATGATCTGGAATGGGGTGCACATCTGCATGCACGGATTGTTCGCATGGAACCACGTCTTGATGTGTATGCAGGTTGCGGTTTGATTGATATGTATGCAAAATGTGGATGCTTGGAATCTGCAAGGCAGGTATTTGATGGCTTAACTGAGCATAATGCAGTCTCTTGGACCTCTTTAATTGGGGGAGTTGCACAGGCTGGGTTTCAAGAAGAAGCTTTGGTATTATTTAATCAAATGAGAGAGGTGCCTGTGGCTTCGGATCAGTTCACTCTTGCAACTGTTCTTGGAGTTTGTTTGAGTCAAAAGGATATTTCTATTGGGGAACAGCTCCATGCACATACGATCACTCATGGACTGGATTCTTCTGTTCCTGTGGCAAATGCTCTTGTTACAATGTATGCGAAGTGTGGAGATGTTTGGAAAGCAAATCATGCATTTGAGTTGATGCCAATAAGAGATATAATTTCATGGACTGCAATGATTACTGCATTTTCTCAGGCTGGTGATGCTGAAAAAGCCCGAGAATATTTTGATAAAATGCCAGAGCGGAATGTAATATCCTGGAACTCAATGTTAGCCACATATATGCAACGCGGGTACTGGGAAGAGGGTCTCAAAGTATACATCCAGATGCTAAGGGAAGGGGTTAAGACAGATTGGATCACTTTTTCAACTTCGATCAGTGCCTGTGCTGATTTGGCAGTACTCATACTTGGGAATCAAATTTTAGCTCAAGCTGAAAAACTAGGGTTCAGTTCTAATGTTTCAGTTGCAAATAGTGTTGTTACCATGTATTCAAGATGTGGGCGGATTGAAGAAGCACAGAAAATGTTTAGTTCAATTGTTATGAAGAATTTGGTTTCTTGGAATGCAATGATGGCAGGATATGCTCAAAATGGTCAAGGTCGGAAAGTTATCGAGATCTTTGAGAAAATGTTAAATATGGGAAATGTGCCTGATCAGATAAGTTATGTATCTGTTCTTTCAGGTTGTAGCCATTCGGGACTTGTTTCAGAAGGGCAATATTACTTCCTGTCTATGACTAAAGATCATGGCATCTCTCCAATGAGCGAGCATTTTGTATGCATGGTAGATCTACTTGGCCGGGCTGGCCAGTTAGAGCAGGCTAAAAATTTGATCAATCAAATGCCCTTTAAACCGAATGCTGCCATTTGGGGAGCCCTGCTTGCTGCTTGCCGGATCCATGGCAATACAAAATTAGCAGAACTTGCAGTGAAGAATTTGCTTGAGTTGGATGCAGAAGGACCTGGAAGTTATTGTCTTCTAGCCAATATATATTCGGAGTCTGGAAAGATACAAGGTGTTACAAATGTGAGAAAACTGATGAGAGACAAAGGAGTCCGGAAGAATCCTGGTTGTAGCTGGATTGAGGTTGATAATAGGGTACATGTCTTTACTGTAGATGACACAAATCATCCACAAATCAAGGATGTCCATAGAATGTTAGAGGAGATTATAAAGAAGATAGAAGAAATTAAAAACTATGCCAATGTGATGAATTCTGGCAGATCTCATAATTACCATAGTGAGAAGCTTGCTGTGCCACTTCGATTGATTAGGTTGCCTGCTTGATTGACCATCCATGCTATGAGGAATCCTGATTGTTCATGAGGTCACAAAGCTGATTTTCATTGCTAACTGAAGGGAACTTGTACTGTGGGATGCAAACCATTTCAATCATTTAAAGGATGGAACCTGCTCTTATGGAGCTTACCGGTGATCTAAGGTATGCTGAAACTCCATCTATTATTCTCATAGTCAATCTGGATTTAAGTTTCCCATCTATCCATGCGTGATAACTTATTTTTATCCACCATCCAATTTAGTAATGAAAAGGAAAAAAAAAAAACCTTGTACATTTTATTTGAAGATAAACAAATAAAAGTAATTACAGCTACCGAGAGTCTCAAATGCTGAAACGTTTTTAATGCTAAGGGACAAGGGATGCTACTGATTCAATCTAATATTGTAGAACAACTGTGGATTGATGCAATCTGTTTCTCCTTGCTAGTGCCTACACTTTTTTCAAAGCCTGGGCAAGATCTAAGACAAACTTACTAGAATTTTACAGAGAAAAATGTGAAGATTCTCTTTACTTAGTGAACTTTATGTCTGGGTTCCTCATTGATTTGAGCCACATGTCTGCCATTACACGTGAGGAAATGCTCCATAATATATCCTGGCTTTTTGAGGGGACATGTTTTCCTTTTTTTCCTGCCTTCCCCAATCCGAATGCCAACAGCCACTGCATTGCTGTCAGCGTCTGCTTCTCGGTATCCCACACATTCCTCTTACCCCCCTTTTTAACTTTCAGACCTCCTATATGCAAACTTGCGACTTTGAATCTCTTGTCTTCATCATATGTTTTTGGCTTTACATCAGCATGTGTTGCATGAATCAACACTATCACTGGGCCCCCAACTGACTCAAATCGCCTTACTGGATCCCGCAGCTGAACAACCACTGTTAATGTGAGGGTTGTTTGGCTCTCAGATTCTCCATCAGAAGTATTCAAACTACTATTTTTCATCCATTCCTCAAGTGGAATGGCAGAGGCAAGGGGATGATTTTGATCTTTACCACTGGTTGTGGCTGTTTTTCCAACGAGTGAAGAAACTTCAAACGGGGCATCTTCCTCAGCCATATCTGCCTGAATTTTCAGAGCTTCAACTGCCATAGCCTCAATCTTCTGCATTGAGAATGCTAGAATCTCATCCACTGTCAACGGGTCTTCATTCACATTCCATATTCCTGTTGAGATTCTCTCCCTCCTGCCTGTATTCATTGCAGTTGCCATGGTTTTAACTGCAGCAACAGTACGGGCAGCACTTGAGCTAGCACCTTCTTTGTTCCTTCCGAGGATGATTGCTGAAGCAATGCCTTCAAAAGCTATCTGTTCGGCGGTCTTACCTATAAGTTCATCAAGGGGCATTGAAGATAAAATTTCTGAGCTGAGTTCTTCAAGCCCAGTTGCAGCCATCTTCTGAAATAACTCGAACCCATTCATGGATTTATGAGAGGTAAGGACTAAAGCTTTTGATAACTGCATTGCAAGTTTTGGGGTGTCCTTCCTTGTTACTGCAGTATCTAGAGGATTCATGGCAGCTAAGTAGCCTCCATCCCTGGTCTGAACCACACAGCCCAGGCCCTTTCCAAGATCTGGGAGAAAAACCATGGTATCTGCCTCTGTAGAATCCTCAACTCCTTCCAGCTTTAGAGGTGGGATATCAGATTGATTGAATCTCAATTCATTATCATCTTCAGCCTCTAGCATCTGAAGAAATTCTCTAGTCACTGTTTCTTCGTCTGCATCCAGTCTCGGCACATCTGTTTCTTCCTCTGTTTTGTTGAGTTTTTCTCCCCCCATCATTGATTCAAGAGCTTTTATCTGCTGAGCAATGGAATCAAGCTCAGTTAATCTTGTAAGATGGACCTGATCATGCACAACTTCCTTCACAACCTCACTTGACACAGACCTTTCATCAACACGTTCTTCCATCTCTCCTTCGCCAGCCTCTTCTTTGTCTTGGATCTCAACTCCTTTGTCCACAACATCAAAATCCAGAACGTCTAGATCTTCTATCTTTGATTCAGTTTCTTCTGACTTTTGAATAGAGGGAGAGGTTGAAGGCACTGGAGCAGGTTCATCAAGATTCAAGTCATCAATACCTTGGAGATCTCCAGGTGCTCCTCCCTGTGAAGGAGTCCAAGTTTCTGATCGGCTTGACATCCTTGGACTGGGGATGCTAAAGGATGATTTCGACTGCTTACGGCCAAAAGAGGATGAGAAATTCTTAGATTTACCGGACTTCAATCCCTCAGACTGACTATAAATTCCAACCCCCCCATCTTTCTCCATAATCTGAAATCCCAATTTCAGAACAAGTTCTCCTCCTTTCGCTTTCCCTGATAGATTGAAGCTCATGTCCCA
The DNA here is from genome assembly GCF_004353265.1 of Vitis riparia. Lineage (NCBI taxonomy): Eukaryota > Viridiplantae > Streptophyta > Magnoliopsida > Vitales > Vitaceae > Vitis > Vitis riparia. Next base: position 600,967 of record NC_048448.1, on the reverse strand, counting down.
TTGTCGAACTCGTGTACCTTCAGCGCTTTTCTCTATGGACTCCTGAATAAGGAGACTCAAATCCACCAAACTTCTTCCAAAATCAAGCTCTTGAGCATCAACTGCAAACACATAGATCAAAAATGGTCGTGGCTCAAATTTTTGCTGTTTTCCACTGTCATAACTGCAGTAAACATGACACTTAAGAAACATAGTCTCTTCAAAATCAGCTGCTCCCTGTGAAACTCTTGATGGCATTGTGTGAACTGCTCCTTCCTTGGTTTCCTTCTTCCTAACACAAACTGAAAGCCGGAGTCCGTTCATAGAAGCTGGAAGTCCTTGGACAGTGACAACTTCAACAGAGAACAAACAGCTCAGCTTCTGCATCCCAATGTGCGAAAGGGCTCGAATTGGCTTCCAGTTCCAAATTCCTTTCTTCTCTGCTGAAGCTGCCTTTTCATTCAACTTCGTGATGGGTTGCTGGCTCAAAGGCTTTGGCTGATCCTTCTGCCCATTTCCATCATCGAGCTTTGGCCTAGACCGCCATGGTGAGAGAGACATGCGCCTGGATCGCCCCCTGGTGCTGGATTTCTCCTCATTTTTGGCTTCATCAGCGGATGATATTGGGGGAACTGAGCTTCGAGGGAGAGCAAGGGAGGCAGTTCTTCGAGCAGTGTGGGACTGGTAGAGGGACTGACTGAGCTCTTCCAGTTCTGCTAAGAGCTGGGTGCTGGAATTCCTTGGGTTTGTTTCTTCTGCCATTGTTGACAAAGAAAGAAAGCTAACAAGAGAGCCCTGCAACTGGTGATGATAGTATTGAAGTTATGGTATTGCATTAAGGAAAAGATAAGGTAGTTTAGATGGATGAAAGGTTATGAGGTGGAGAAACTGCCATGAAAGATGAGTCTTCAGAACCAGGAATTTTCTACGGTTGGATTTTGTGATGGATAAGGGAAGAACGATTGTCATCTCTCCCTCTCTCATTCTCGAGAAAGAGACAGGCCTGGAAACACGAGGCAATCCGGTCCCAGAGAATTAATTGTTTGTAGTCATGCATCCTCCATTGCTAGTTTTGTTATTTACTGCTCTGCATTTCAGTTTTTTGATGAGTCCGGTCTAATAGTTGGCCTTACGACAAAAAAGTAAGGAAATCTAGGAACAGTTTCGCAACTGTTTTTTAATCAGTTTTCCTATTTAAAAAAAAAAAAAAAAAACATGTTTGAGAATAGATAACTATTTTCTTTCATATAATATCTTTTAATTATTTTTTTAGAATTATTTTAAAAAATAATTATAAAATAAATTATTAAAAATAAAACACTAAATATAAAATTATTTTTATATATATTTAAAAATATAAAAAATACATTAAAAATATTTTAATTTCTTAAATAAATTTTTGTTCTACAGAACAGTTTTAAATCACGATTATCAAAGAAAACCCTGCCAACCCTAATGTCTGTTTTGAAAAAGTTTTTTAACTTAAAATACCTTGAAATTCAATATTTCTATGAGAATTTGTTTCTTTTTTTTTTTTTTTTTTGAAAATATGAAGAATGTCGACCCAAAGAACGAGTTGAAAAAATGATTTTAGGTATGAATTTTTAAATATAATTTTTTTTCCTTGAAAATAATATAGAAGGAATGGTTTGTTAAAAACTATATTACAAATCGTCATCAAATAAGCTTAGCTTACATTATGTACCTATTATTATAGTTTCAACAATTATTGTAAATAAAGTGTCATAATTCGCAAAATATAAATGAATAATATGGGACTTCAATTATTATAAGATGGGACAAAAATCCAGCTCAATTTCAGTTTATAGCCATTTGGATTTGACGTGGAATAGAATGATCCAATGGGGCCAATAATTACCAAACACATTTAAATTATGGACTTATTTATAATGTTAAAAATTTATTTTTAAAATTTCTTAAATTTTGGATAGTAAAAAAAATTTAATACTAAAAAAATGGTTTTTTTAAAGAGTTTTTACATTTATATATGAGTTATTTTATTATTATTATTTTTATTTTAAAAATATAAACGAAAGCATATTCAAGGGGGGCCTAAATTGATAAATTTTTATACACATTTTTTAATTGTGAGATGAGCTAAGATTATAAATTTTTTATTTTTTATTTTTAAAATTTCTGAAATTTTAAAAAGAGTTTTTAGTGGTAAGTGAATTTCTACTTTTTACAAGAGTTAAGAATTTTAATATTTCGTATAAAAAAATCTATTTTTAAAAATGAAAAATAAAAAATGTACCCAAAACATATGGTATTTTTTTAACTGGCTCTTGTTACACCATATGAACATTTTTATAAGCTTTACTATTTTCATGCTGCCAAACACAACACCACATCTGCATAAGCGAGTCCCCTTGATTATGGGTGGAGCAGGTTGAAAAAGTCCACTCTATCTTCAAAAGCGGATCCACCACAGAATTTTCCAAGCTCTTCTTTGGATGTTATTTCTCGTAGCCGTTTATAAGTAACCTTCTCCGAAAACAACTTTTTATTTTTACAGAGAAACGGCACGATGTCGAAGAGCGGCGAGCAGTTGAGAAAGAAGACGGAGGAGGAAGAGAGAGCAGAAGAAAAGGCCTCCAAACTCCAGGGCCTGCCAATGGAGAGCAGCCCTTATCTCAAGTATACTGATTTGGAGGATTACAAACGCCAAGGCTACGGCACCGAAGGACACCTGGAACCTAAGCCTAATCAAGGCGGTGGCGGCACCGATGCTCCCACCCTCGCCGGAACTAACCTCTCCAAGGGACCAGCCTCCGTTGTAGACGCGGCCCACCGCGTTGGCATCCCCTGATCAAAACATATGTAATATATTATTAATTTAATTAGTTTCTAAGGTTTATTTATCACCGGAGGAACTACTATGCGATTTTTAATCTTCAATGAAATTTTATAAATTCTGATTCAACGACTCATATTCATGGTTCAATAACTAAATTAAATGGTTGAATGAAAAAAAAAATTAAAAAGTGATTAAATATCTACAAAATGTAAATACAATTAGAGGGGACTCAAGAAATTAATATGAAATATTCAAAATAATTACAAAAATTAGCATTCGAATTTGGAGGAGGTGTATGCATAAAATTGATCAAACAGGATCAAATTCGCTTGATCAAATCAATTTTTAATAATTTTGATCTTTTAAATACAAAAATTCAAAGTATAATAATACAGTTTACAATTTTTCATCAAAGTATATATATTACTACCTTACTATAACAATAGTTAATTTTTTTAATTGAATTACAATGATATAATTGAATTTGGTTTTAATAATGTAATTCAACTTATTATAATAATATTACTTAAATGAGTTTATTATACTTTACCCCTAATTCATACTATGTTTTTCATATTTCTCTATTGAGTAAAAAATTAGATAATATACCCTTCATATAAGTACATTTTTTGAATGATGGTATTATCTATATTAAACGGTGTTACCCACATAGATCATGTGGAGAGCACATGCGTCTTCAGTTCAATATAGGTAAGATCATTCCTAAAAAAAATGTAAATTGTGTGTAATTATAAGACAAGTCAAATCAAATAAAAATAAAATAAAATCAATTATCGTTATTAAATCAAGCCAAATTAATCAACTTCCTTTCTAAATTTAATTACTCGGGTTCTTAATATATAAAATTTAGTAAAATAAGTTCAATTTGATTTTAATGTTTAAAACCAAAAAATGGTTAAATTTCAATATGGGATTCATTGAATTAGTTTATTAAATTCATAATTGGGATGAATACTTAAAATTTTTATAAATTGAAAAAGGATGCCCATACTTTCAAGGATATCTCATGTCAGCCTTTATATATTTTTAATTTTTTTTTTTTGCAATAATGTTAATGATAAACCATTCTAAAAATTCTGAAATAATAAATAAATATAGAAATCCCAATAGACAGGTTTAAGTCTATACATATCCAATTTTCATTGAACGTAAAAAAGTTTGTAATAAATTAAATTATATTACTTTAAATTTTTATTCAGAAATCCATCCAAAAATCTATATATAAAAAAAAACACAAAAATTTTAGTTTACGATTTTTATTATATTACTTTAAATTTTTATAGTTTACTATTTTTTTTTTTCAAATATGTTATTATTATTATTATTATTATTATTATTATTGTTGTTGTTGTTGTTGTTGGGTATAAATATAGAAAGCTTTTAACAAAAGCCGAGTCTAAATCAATTGTGCTGTGGAAGAAAGAAGTCGAAGAGATAGAGGAGGGTGGGAATGTCGTTGATGAGAGGAGAGCCGTTGGTGTCGAAGCTGGCAACGTTGGCCAAGTTCGTGGTTCTACCAGGAGCCATGGTCGCTGCTATGATCTACTCTCCACAGCAAGACCCTAACAAGAAATCCGATTCCAAGTAGATCTAATTCAAGGTTATTCCCTTCTTCTTCCAATCTTTTCTCTCCTTGATCTAGGGTAAGGGTTTGAGTTTTTTATTGTGTTCCAGTCCTTCGGTTGTTTGATTTCCAAACTTCTCCGATTTAATGTTGGATCTAGGGTTTTGTATTCATTTCACTTTCCCCTCCATTTGGTTGCCGAGGGACCGGAGGATAAGAGACGAGGAAAATAGGGAAGTTATTGTTTCTATGATTTACAATCGAAATGCAACACTTCAAAGATCGATAAGCTTGGCAATCAAATAGCGTGATATCAATTTAAATTCCATTAGGTTGTGCTTGGTTGCGGAGGAATTGATTTGATTGGGAACTCTACTGCTGTAGAATTGGAAACCCTTGCTTTTCTGTTGGAATTTTTTTTTTTTTTTGGATTTTCAGTGTATGAATTTTAAATTTGATTCCAAATCCACTAGTACGCAAAGCAGCTAAAATTATAAATAGTTGGATTGGATTGGATTGTTGCCTCAATTTCAGATTCCAATGCCCTAATTTCATGGAATCAAAACAGCCTGAATTTCTGATGAAAGAAAAATAAACTCTAATCAGATGCTTTTTCCCTGGAGAAATAAACTCAAACCAAGTTTTGTGTTAAGCTTTTGGAGCCTTCAAGTATTATTAGAATGACTGAGAGATAACATGAACTGGTGACGTTTTAGTTGCCTCTATATTGAAATGTTCATGAAAAGAGAAGGTAGACTGGAGTCTCAGTAAAATTCTTGGTGAAGCCATTTTTTTCACTTATGTAGTTGTTTGATTTCATATGACAGGATATGATCAAAGTCTTTATTTTTTATGCTCATTAAATATGTTACCTTCTTATTTGATGATAACTTTTGGGCTTGAGGAGACAGTCTATTGACTTCTCGTCATTTTCAGAGTGATGAGAAATCAGACTAGAGAATGAAACTGGAATCAGTGAGACTATCTATGAAATATGTTTCACAAAATCATATGCCTTAGTTCATAATGCACCTTGGTCCGATCTCATCAACCATGTTGCTTCACGTCAACTAGCATATTGTAGCATATTTCCTCGAAAATGATGGGAATTAAACATTATGCTGGTTAAAATGGCTTTTAGCCTCCCTTGCTTTATCTCAATGCTGTTAAATATTATAATTTATTTACATTGTGATTTGAATGATAGATCTCTTCACCCATGAGGAGTCATCCACCCTCCTGGATGCTGCTCCTTAGCAAACCCATTCACTGGATACAATCTTTGCACCATCAGTTTAATCCTAGATGAAAAAGACAGGTTTGAAAGAAAAATCAAGTAGTAAGAAAAATGGAGTAGAATATAGATGTTGTTCCATTTTTAGCAATTCCAGCAGTTGAGATTTAAATCTTACAGGCTTTTGAGGCTGGTCTCAAATGGCATGGGAATGAGTTGGGGAAAGGGGGTTTCCAAGTTTGATTCCATGTAGCAGCCAAAAAGAAAAAGGAAAATTGTTACGAATGGGGTATGCTATATGTATGTTTTGGTTGTGCATGTGCTTCTCTCATTGATTGATATCCATATCGATATATGTATCTATATATATATATATATATATATATATATATATATATATATATATATATATATATTTGGTTGGATAACATATATCCATGTCAGATAATTACACAAGTTTTTTAGTACACAAGTTCATTTGCTATTCTGAACCAAGATTATGATTGGGTTAGGGTTCTCTACCAAATATTCTTCCTAAGGCTATTATCAATATGGGCTCCCGAGATCCGCATTGTGGTTTGGGTTGGTGAAGAATTTCACTTGAACTTCTTCATTAACATTCCTTTGTTACTTTCTCGCAATGTTACATTTGAACTTATTTGAGATTTGAATTTGTGCTACTTGAGGTTTTATATCTTCATGTCTTGATTCTCAAATGGCTGAATTGAAACTGTCACTGACTGGTGGTGTTTCTGTTGGTACAGGGGCTTCTAGACATTTTCGATTTGCATCATTTCCTTGTAGAGCTCTGCTGGATGGGTATTAGAATGTAATAATTCTCACATGTCAGGATCCCATTGGTTCATGTATTCCATATACAGGAACATGGAGATTGAGTGTTGTTCTTTCCCTTTGAAGGACTTTGGACTGTATAAAACTTAAATAACTTGTGAATGCCTTGAATCACTCATTTTGTTTTGTTGATCGCTAGAGTTTGTTTGCAATGCACAATGAAATGTGTGAGAAGTTTGGACATGATTACCTGCAGCCACAAAATTGCAATCAAAAACTACTATTTTGGTGGTTGGATCATCTTTGACACATGAGTAATGCTTATAAATAATATTGAGAACAGGCTTTAATAGGATTATAAGACACTTATTGCAGGGGTAATCTCATAGATAATGGATTAAATCAAAGTCTGTCTCTCAGTGTGTTTTTACAAACCGCATGTCAAGGACGTGTATGGTATAACAAGTGATTTTATCTTGGACCTCCCCTGAATTATTTGAAAAGATGTTAGTCAGGGTCGGATTGGGCTACAGCTGAGAGTATGAGACGATGCTCTTCCCAATAAAGAGTTGGTGTTGTGTTGGGTGTTATTTCACCATTAAGAGTAGAATGTGTAAAGATTTATTAGATTTTTGCTTCATCACGAGAAGAGAAGGTTTTGTTGGATGTGGTGAGGGTGAGCAATGAATGTTGGCAAGGACGCATCATTGTAGGAGAAAAGCAGATCATCAGAGCAGCATTTTCCGCATCTTCTTAGTATAAGTAAATGGGAGCAATCGAGGAAGGCCGAGTTCACTTCTCAAGAGGCCAGATGTCTGAGAGGGACCTCTGCTAAGGCTTTCGGGTTGCACGAAACGAACCAGTGTCAGCCCACAAGACCGTTTTTCTTGTAGTAACGTTGGCTTCTGCCTCTGGCTTTTTTGAGGTAACAGCAAAAGCCAGGTGGGTACTGGGTAGGGAATAGAGCGAGGGCTGGGCCTACTCTGAAGGGCCCAAAAAAAGGAGTGGGGGGATTTATTTGATTTGAGGTTGAGGAGGACTTCATCCTTTGGGGACAGTGGATTGAAGAATCCAAACCCTGATTATGATGTCTCCATGTCGTACATATTTTGTCATTACTCGGTGGTGACATGATTAGCCCCAGAATCTCCATACTCCCATCCATCCATTCAAATCATCATATGTATCCATACATGCATGCCTGTTCTCCAACTCTTTACGAGTTACGACAAATTTTTGCTACTTGGGTACTATTTGAGGATGATTGATCTCCATGCATGAGCATGAATGCATGTATTATTACACAGTTACCTACACAGAGCCTAGAGAGATGAGGGGAAGAGGGGTTGTCAGATGGAAGTAGGGTAGGCCAGAGAGCACTGAGCATGCATGCAGGAGAGGGCCCATTCCCATCATCAATCATAAATAAAGGTGACGTAAAAATTATGAAACACCTCCTATCCCATCCATGGCGTCACATCAAACAGGAGCCGTCCGCTACCCCAACCGGCCACCAGCAGCACCGCTCCTTCATTAACTTTACACCACCGGTCCCTTGGAATATCCAACCCCACAGAAAGGGAGCCAAACAATGTCCCTCCTGCAAACCAAAAACCGAAAAAAAAAACACAATCTAAAGGGAAAGAGGAAAAATCTCTCCTCAATCGTGCACTGCAGAAAATCTTAAATACTACACGGCTACATAGATACGTGCATGGATGGACTCATGGGATGGGACTCCCCCCACATTTACAGCAACAGTACATACACCATAAGATTCTATATATGGTATGTATATTAGACTACAGATATAGATATCTCTATCCATATATATATATATAATTTGCAAACATCTCAAGGATCCAATGGCCAAGATTCTCCTCCGGGGACTCTGATGGGAAAATCTACCATCATCTGGAAGCCGGCCCTGTTGAAAGCAATTGAAGTGGACATCTCATGAACAGTTTCTGCAGCAGAAGCAACAGCGGAAGTAGCAGCAGCAGAAGCACCACCACCACCACCACCAGTAGCAGTTGCTGCTGTGAACCCCAATACACCACCGCTACAATAATCCATCTCAAAAAACAAGGGATTTTGATGCAGGTTCGAGTTCATCCTGTCCACCCAGTGCATGTTAGCATCAGGTAGTTGGAAATGGGAAAAGTTGGCCTCTGTCTTGCACTGTTTCGGAATAGTGGTCTGTTCCTTCAAACTGCATTCCTGATGTGAGAGGAGGGACTTGAAGAGGATGGATGTTGATGGGTTGTTGTTGCCGGTGGTGCTATTAATTTTGTTCGAGTTTGGGATGGTGGTGGTGGTGGTGGGAGTTGTTGAAAAGGAGCAGCTCTGGAACCCACTATTTATTGGAAACGCCAAAGGAGACTGGGACAAAACTGGGTTTATCAGGGCCTTCAGCTCATTGCTTTCTTGGTCATGGTGGTGATGAACCAGAAAAGAGCTTGAGATACCACCTTGCATTGTGGGGTGAGATTGACTCTCCAACAGTGTTGTTTGGCTTTCCAGCAACGCAGGCAACGAACTAGTGGCTACTGCTGCTGCTGCTGAACTCCCCAGCAGATACGCCTGCCCTTGGAACATCGGGTTCTTCTTCTCCCCAGTTTTGTGAAATATTCTGCAAATCACCCATTCCTCCTACAACACAAGGGAAAAAAACCCAGCTCTAAAAACAGAAAAAAAATCCATACGATTTCATTAAATAGTTTCTGAATCTTTCAACTTTGTCGTTCTTAATGATAAAAAAAACTGACTGCATGCTCATTTACGTGCACTGCGTACATGTTGTCATGCAACAGTTTATTAAATTGAAATTGAACACACAATCGATTGTCTTTAAAGACTCAAAAGAAAAGGCACTCATAATTGAGATGACTAATCCCTACACAAAAAGCAAACTGTAATTCAAAAACCCAACAAATGAACTGAAAACTGGGTAGTCGGCAGAAACAGTATTCAATCTTCACTCTTTTATATATATATACTTATTTATCTTTTATTTTGTTTTAAAGATATACATAAAGTAAAGTCAACTCAAAAACGACAAAACGAAAGTGGGTTGCAGGCTATAAACTTGATTCCCACGGCGGAGGGAGGTGGAGGTGGTGGCGGAGGGAGGCGTTACCTTGCACGTGTGGCGGTAGGAGAAGTCGCCGTCGAGGCGGTACTCGTGCATAACCCACTTGGTTTTCTCGCCTCTGGGTGCTCTTCCCTTGTAGAAAACTAGGGTTTTCTTCATCCCAAGTAAGGCTCCGCTTGAGGCGCTGTGCACTTCTCTATCTTTCCCTGTTGCTTTCCAATACCCAGCTCCAGTTGCCCTGTTTGTTCTCAACCCTGTTGGGTACTTTCTGTCCCTTAAACTGAAGAAATACCACTCTCTTTCTCCCATCTTTGCTACATCTGCAACCACAATTCCACCCATCACGAGCATTAATGTTAATATGTAGTTTCTGCTACACCCAACTGTTGTTTTTCTTTCCTCTTTCCCTCACAAATTCTCAAACTGTGCGGCATTGACAGGGACATGTATCTGTTTATAGGGTTATAGCTAAGTATTGACGGATTGGCAAGTAAAAACCTACAATAACGACTGGCAACATTATATTTATTTGGATATATATGCATTTACATAGATGACCAAAAGGTTAATTAATTCATTAACCCATGAGATCTCATAATCTATGAAGACTCGTTAGACAGCTAAAAAAGAGAGAAAATAGCCATTTGATGTTGTTTCTGAGAGTTCCTGTCCCCCACCCACATAGCCAAGATCACAAGGAGAAGTAAAGATTATATAGTTGTCTTTTATGTTGACCAAAAGATCATATAAACCAACAACATTAGTTGATTTTGAATTAAAGAAAAAAAAAAAGAGAGACGAGCAGAAAGGTTTGCAGGTAGGGTGAGAGTGAGAGTATGCAAGAGAAAGCCCCATCAGGCCATCAAAACCTAAGAAAAAAAAAAGAGAAAGAAAAAGAAGATAAAAAGAAAGGGGAATATTCTCATATATTTGTCTCTCCCCATTTTCATCTTGTCTCAATGTCGACATGAAACAAACTCTAGGCATACCTGGAAGCTCCCAAGGCTCGCATCTGTTGAGGTCAACCTCAGCAATCTCCACACCACAGAAACTCCCATTAAACACCTTCGAAGCCAGATAAAAGGTTATCAGCTCTTCATCAGTGGGGTGGAACCTAAACCCAGGAGGCAAACCTTGCTCATTTATGTCCTCTCTGCTCAGCTCACACAGAACTTCCTCCATAGCCAACATCTTCAGATTGTAAGTGAATGAGTGAATGAATGAAGGAATGAAGTAAGTGGGTTCTGGCTTGAGATGTCTAAATGCAATTTATATATATATATCTTAACGAGGGTGAAGCACTGAAACCGAAGGAGAAGGAAAGCTATAATGAGAAGGGATATAGATTTGGGATCATAAAGGCTAAAGCTATTGAAGGGGCCTACACAAGTGCACCTGAGAGAGGTTCCCAAATAGGATAAAATGGGAAAGAGGGGTCGTAGAAATTCAAGATATTTGTTGGATTAAGGTGAAACTTGGGGTGTGGGTGGGGGTGGGGGTTGTCTGAAGATTGAGAGAGAGAGAGATGTAGTAAATGCGAAGTTGGTTGCAGAGATTTATGCGTGCGTGTGTGAGCATGTTGAGATGAGTCAGGTTTTCAGAGAGATAACACGAGGGTAGCCCTTCAGAGCAGTGAGATCATCATCACCTAATTCTTTTTCTTTTTCCTTTTCTTTATTTTTTTTAAATATTATTTGTGTTTAATTGTAGTACAACAAGATCGATTCTCATATCCAATTGCTTATTCCTCAACATTCCATTAATGTGAAATATTTTATGTTTTTCTACACCCCCACACTCTCTTTCTTATTAAAATAATCATTTTTAAAATTTTTTATCATCTAAAAAATTATTTTCTATTTGAAATCTATTTAAAAATTATGTCAAAAACATTTTTATAACATTATTGTCATCTAAATTTTTTTAAAATTCCAAAAAATATATATATTTATATAATTTTCCTGTTAAGACCATTTATTTCACATGTGGGTGTTACTGGCTGTCACAAGTCACAACAGATTGTCAATTCCATCACCATTGCCAGTATTAATGAAAGGTTCTAAAAAGGCCAGATGAACATTCTAACCACAAAAATAATAATAAATAATAAAAAAATAAAAACATTAATTGAAAAAGGGAAAATAAAATAGAGAGAGAGAGAGAGAGAAAAAAAAAAAAGAATTGAATGTTGTTGTACCAAAAAGGTGGCTGGTCCCAACATCAGGTTTGATTGGTTGCTTCAACCACTCTGTCTGAACTAAAAATAAAGTTCTCTAAGAAGCAAAATATTAAAATGATCAGAAAAAGTTGATATGAAATCAAGATATCTATTCCTTTGGTCCCAAATCAGGTGAATTTCTAACTCCTTTCCCACATATACACACTATTCCCATTAGGGTTTCTACTGTAACTGCTTTTTAGTACCATAAAAGTCTTTTTAAATTTTATCCTATAATATTTCATCAATTCAAATTTTAATTCTTATATAATGTTTATTTTTTTATTTAATTTTAAATAAAAACTTAATATTTAATACTATAAAATATTATGTTATTTATTTTTATAGTATTTTATTTATATTAAGTATTAAAAAGTAAAAAAATTAATATATTATTTTTTTTATATAATATATTATTTAGTAAAAAATTTATAATAAATTATGAAAAAAATAGAAAAATAAATAATCTAAATTCTGAAAAATAAATTACTTTTAACAAAAAATAAAAAAAAATAATACCACATTAGATTTTGTTCATCCAATAAGTGACATTACTTTTTTTTTCGAATTATCAACACCTGTTTTCATATTATTATGAAATTATAATTAAAAAATATCATATAAAAAGGTGTATACTGAAATTATATATATGTGTTAATCATATTATTAGTCACATTTTTTACATTTAACCCAAATTATATTATTATTATTATTTTATAATTTAATCTGTTTATATATTTTTATTGGACAATTCGGATTTAACTACACATAAATATTTTTTTTGTATTTTTTCTATATATTAAATATTTTTAATATGCAACATAGAGAATATAATTAAAGATGGGAGGGTCCAATAATCAATTAATCGCCACTTTTATTTGGCTTTAGCCGTATGCTGAGCCTGCACCCTATCTTCATTAAATGCATACGATAACGCCCCTGTGAAGAGTACCTCCGCCTTAGGCCACTAGGACCGTTGATTGGCCTCGAGATCCGCTTCGCCACCACAAATCCCATAATCCAGTGGGCATGAATTAGTTACCACTCAAAAGGACGTACTCCTCTGGATCGCCACCTAGCAATTATATTTGTGGCTCCTGCTGTCTGACCACTGTCCACCCCTGCTCTCATCATACACATTAATCACAGCCGTCCATTCCTATGGGTCTAAAGTATAACAATTGGGCTTCTTTCAGGCCCAATAATTACTGCCCCTTATTATTTGATTTTTCTAAATCCTCGTTACACAATCATTTTATTTCCACTTGCATTTTTAAATCCTACATTAATTTATTTATATTCTCATCGGACGATCTAGATTTCACCGCATCACATAAGTTGATTTCAAATAAATAAAATTTTATTTTTATCCAATTTCCACAAAAAATATTAAAATATTGTAATAAGAAATAAAATAATTTTTTTAAATTTTATATTAAAAAAAATTATTTATTTTAAATAAGGGTGATATTTTATGAAATTTGAAAACAAATGAACATACAAATAAAATTAATTATAAAAATGAGATAAAAAGCTAAAAAAAAAAAAAAAAGAGAGGGAAAAAGTAGAATTAAAGGGAAGTAGGAGGGCATGGGTGAAAACCATAAAGAAGAGGGGGTGGATGCAGGAATCGAGGAGAGAGACGTGTGATGAAGCAAAGTCAGAAATTGCATTATTCATGAATCCCAAAAGCTTCAAATTTCTCTCTCACCCTTTTTTTCTTTCTCTTCTGTTTCTCATAAATTCTTAATAAATATTTTTAGGGTTTTGGATTTCAATCATAGAGAGGTGGATTGCGAATCTATGCGTCCAAACGCCTCCTTTTAATCCGTACCCTAACATTAAATATCGGAATTTGCCGCAATCCATCTGCACTTCACCCTTCTTCTCAAACCCAACGCTCACTCTCTCTCCTCTTCTTTTGCTATTTTCATTTTATTTATTTGATATTTTTTATTACTTTAATACCCATAATTTGGTTGAATTATTCAAGGGCCATGAAAATTATAGCTTAATAAACCCGATCGATTATCATTAGTTTAAACTTTCATAAAAGATATTTCATGTCATTCTTATTATTGATTTAAAATAATGAATATATTAGATGAAATTATTAAGTATATTTAACCTAAATTCATGAAAAGTGAGTAAAATTTACTTAAATTATTATTTTTTGATAATTGTATGGGTTAAATAACAAAAAAAAACAATTTTTTATTTGATGGAAAGAGGAGAGATTATGAGGTTTTTTTTTTTTTTTTTTCATGGTATTGAAAATAATGGATCTGACAACTTCACTTGAAAGAAACGTATATTCCTTGGGTACATTATTGAGTATTGACATGAAAATTTTTAATTTCATACAAATATAAATACAGTTTAATAGGAAAAAAATCGCAGAATAGGTTAAATTTTTTTTTTTTTAAAAAAAAGAAAAGGTCGGTGGGGAATAAATAAGAAAGGGAAAAGGACAAAAAAATCCAAATAATGATACGCACACGGGGGAGGACTGGACTGGTACTGGAAGTAGGAGAGTAGACAGCTGGAACGCGCTCAAGCATTCTCCTGTGAGCCCCACCCTACTACTTAGGTTTAGCCTGCTTTCCCCCCTCCCCAGTCCCCCACTCTGCCTTTTTGTCCTTACTCTTGCTCACTTCTTAGTTCTTCCCAACATTATTTTTTTATTTTTGAAAAATAAATTAATTTGTAAAATGTGGCTACAGTGCCTTCTTCATATTGTAAACGTAAACGTACGGAAAACTGTACACTGTTGGAGATAGGATTAGATGTAAGTGACGAGATTATGAGGTTATTTGATGGTGATTTTGATTATGATGTTAATTAAGACATTTCTTTAATCTTCTTACATCACGACTTAATTACTTAATTAAAATCAAATCGTTCATTCTTTTAAGAGTAATTCACCAACCTCAAAGACTTACACCTCATCCATCCATCATTGTGCCTTCCACCGTTGCCTCCTTTGTTCAGCCTCTCACTTCACAATCAAATCTTGTCCTCGTCGGTGCCTACGCCGGATGTCCAACTACCATTAAAGCTAATTTGGGACAATTATCTTTTATGACATGTACAATTTTATAACTTATTTTTCGACAAACTCACATTCCATACTATTATTGGAATTGACAACCACCACCCATGAAGCATGATCAAAGTTAACCAACTTATATGTTCATCTCTACTCATTCAAACAAATCTATTTTGTAATATCTATAAACACTACAAAAATGATTGTTAATAATATATTTGAAAATGATTTTGTAAAATGTTTTTACTATTTTTAACACTTAAATAATAAAAAATTAAAGTCTAAAAAATATTAAAAATAATTTGTAAAATTACTATCAAACATATTTTTAATTTATTTACCTTATATCATATGATTCACAATCGAGTAACGATCTTATGTAAAAAACTTTACAATCATCTAATTGATCATAAAGTCTTGATGCAACCTATCTTGAACTTATTCCCATCATTACCAATTTCACAAGTTATCCAAAATCCAATTCCCAATCCCAAAATCCAAATATTTCTCATCTCCAAATCACACAGTTGGTTCTACAACCCTTTCCCATTCTTTCCTCTTAACAATCTTTCTTTTTACAAAATATTCTTTGTATTTACTCCCTACAAAAGAATTTAATATCTATTTCTATCTTTTTTTTCCCATCACATAATGATTCAATTAAATTATTTTCCACCAGTTTTCGAGTGCAAGGGAGCTCTTGCTTCAAGAATTGAATAAAGATGGAATATATGATGGGTGAGAATTGTCTTTTAATATTTCAATTAGAAACACTTTTAAAGAAAATCATACATATAATTTTTAAAATATATATTGATTGTGTGTGTGTGTTTTTTTTAAAATATGATCTATAATAATTCAAGCAAAGCTTTTTCTAGTTCTGAAGAAATTATTTCTGTATGAGAATATTTTAAATTTCTGAGTGCAATTTTGAATATTGAAAATGTTACATCAAATCAGATGGGATATGATGGTTTTGTTGATTCATCTGTAATGGAGCCCTACCAATTAAACTTTCCTGAGAATGAATCATCTATTTCTTACTTGGCCAACCTATTTTAAAATTAATTGAAAAGGAAAATAATGCTTTGGGAAGAAGGCTTTTGTAGGAACTTTAAAATTGCTTTCATTATGTAAATACAATAGGTGAAGGAGTGAAATTATCCATTAGCTCCAAAGGATTAACACATGTTATTCAAACATTTAAAAGAAAAAAAAAATCATTTTCCTTTGGTTTTTGTTTTCTATTTTTTCTTAGCACTTTCTAGGTACCAAACATCCCATAGAAAATTGCCAACAATACTCCCAAAATGAAGTAATGTTTGTAATGAAAAAATTGATAAATCAGAACCAACTAAATAACTAGCTTTTCTACCAGTTCTCTCATGGTGAAGACTCATGTGTTTTTGAGGTGGGCTACTGAGAAATGGGTTCCAATGATGTATTGCTGAAGTGGGGGTTTTGGGTGGAAAGAAATTCATATACTTCTCTACATGATACACTCAACTGCTATAAACATGCTTGTATCTAAAGACTAGTAAAAAAACCAACCTTAAAGACTCAGTATTGAGGAAACAATTCATCCTACTTTACTTGAAAGCAACATGCATGGCAAAACAAAAGACTATATAAATGCACCCCATCTCTTCCCTTTCTTCATCCATTTATTCTTTGATATCCTACAAACCCTAATAGAAATGGCTCTCTCCCCATTTTCTAATTTTTTCCTTCTCTTCATTTCCATGTCTGTCTTTGCCTATTCAGCTTTTGCTAGAGATTTCTCAATTGTGGGCTATTCGCCAGATGATCTGACTTCCATGGATAAACTCACTGATCTCTTTGAGTCTTGGATGTCAAAACATGGAAAAAGTTATAGGAGTTTTGAAGAGAAGTTGCACAGATTTGAGGTGTTTCAGGATAATTTGAAGCACATTGATGAGACAAACAAGAAGGTGAGTAGCTACTGGCTCGGATTAAATGAGTTTGCAGACTTGAGCCATGAAGAATTCAAAAGGAAGTATTTGGGGTTGAAGATTGAGCTGCCTAAGAGAAGAGACTCCCCTGAAGAATTCAGCTATAAAGATGTTGCGGATTTGCCAAAGTCTGTGGACTGGAGAAAGAAAGGAGCTGTTGCTCACGTTAAGAACCAAGGAGCATGTGGTAAGTGCCCATACACTGCTTTAATGAACTTTGAATTTTGGATTTTATGTACATATAGACTTTGAAGCTTGTAGTCATAGCAGGTGGGTTTTACATGGGCCAAATCCCAATTAAGAATTTAAGAAAGTTGGTGACTCAACTATTTGAATGGTGGTATATATGCAGGTAGTTGCTGGGCATTTTCCACAGTAGCTGCAGTTGAGGGCATAAACCAGATTGTGACTGGGAATTTGACTGCTCTGTCTGAGCAAGAGTTGATTGATTGCGACAAACCCTTCAACAATGGGTGCAATGGAGGTCTAATGGATTACGCTTTCGCCTTCATAATCTCTAATGGGGGGCTTCGCAAGGAAGAAGATTACCCTTATGTAATGGAGGAAGGCACGTGTGGTGAAAAGAAGGTAAATAAAGTCTCTACTCGGTCTTATACCATGGGGGACTTCATTATCCATTTATTAATCATAATTTTGTTCTATTTTTGTTCATCAGGAAGAATTGGAGGTAGTGACAATTAGCGGATACCATGATGTACCCGAGGACAACGAGCAGAGCTTCTTGAAGGCACTAGCAAACCAGCCTCTGAGTGTGGCAATTGAGGCTTCAAGCAGAGGCTTCCAATTCTACAGTGGGGTGAGCTTACTCTAAAACTCAACATGCCCGCCTGCAGCTATATGAATACCCATGATGCATTTGTATAACTCATATGTATGAGGCACATTGGTTTAATTTGCAGGGTATTTTCAATGGGCATTGTGGGACTGAGCTAGATCATGGAGTGGCAGCTGTTGGATATGGCACATCCAAGGGAGTAGATTACATCACTGTGAAGAACTCCTGGGGACCCAAATGGGGAGAGAAAGGCTATATAAGGATGAAGAGAAACATAGGGAAGCCTGAGGGGATCTGTGGAATCTACAAAATGGCTTCCTATCCTACTAAAAACAAGTGATAATTATTCAATGAAACCCTCCTCCAAGACTACAAGCAGGGCTTATCTTCCTTCTTTCAGTTTCCTTTTCCTTTCCTCTTCTCTGTGTAGATTCAAGTTTTCTACTGTCTTATGATTCCAATGGGAAAGCTAATAATATGACCTCTTCGGTTTAATCTATAAAGCAAGCCTATATTGCATTAAGAGACCATTCTAATATTTGTTTTAAGAAGACAGCTATAACACTCCTCTTCCACCAAAAATATGTCATCCTCATGTAAGAAAATCTGCTATTTCACAAATGATATCATGTTGCATCAATGCATGGATCACAAATACTTATACATTCGTGCCTAGTATGTACAAACCATAGAACAAACACTATGAGACACAGAGAGATGGGATGCAGTTGTTACTTGGATAAAGAAATGAATCCGCGATGAGTTTCGCTCTATGCAGCTGCCCCTTCATTAATTGATGGATGTGACTGCACACTGCAATTTGTGAAACACCTGAGGAGGACCCGGTCATTGCTTCCATCTTCATTCTCATTCTCAATCTCATTCTCCTCCAATGATCTTCCCTTGGTTTCACGGGTGAAAAAATAGGTTACCACCACTCCCATGAAACAGACCCCAGACAGAATCACCAAAGAGTATTGCATCCCAATTGCTTTGGGATACCCTTTCTCTTCCTTATTGTGAGAAGCCCACAGGAAGCCCACAGACCCGATAATTGCCCCCACCTTTCCAGCAGCCCCAGAAATGCCATGACAGGTTGATCTGAATCTTGCAGGGAAAAGCTCAGCAGGAACTATGAATGTGGTTGTGTTTGGTCCAAAGTTGGCAAAGAAGAAGGTGAGGCCATAAAGGAGCATGAAACCAAATTTCTTGCCTTTATTCCCCATGTCTTCATCCCAGGTAGAGTAGTAAGGTATCCCAATTGCCAGTAAGCCAAGGCCCATGAAGAGGAACCCCATCATTTGAATTTTAACCCTTCCAATGCGATCAATGCAAGAGACAGTGGCCCAGTATCCGGGAATTGTTGAACAAACTGCAATGATTGCTTGGACTCTAGCAACCTCAAAGGCCTCTGTATATGCATTTATCTCTTCCTTCTTTGAGAGGTAGTTCTTGTAAATCTGAGACTGGAAAAGATTACTGCTATAGAAGACGACATCCACTAGAAACCAAGTAGTGGCGCAAGAGAAGAGATCTCGGCCATGGCGACGGAAGAATTCCTTGGAGAAGAGAGGATAAGAAGGTGGATTTGGTGGGATTTCATACTCTTCTGCAATCTGACTCATTGAAACATCCAACACTTTCTCCATGTCCTTTGCTGCTTGAAGGACATTTTGTTCCACCAGAGCTGTGTACCTGTTGAATTGAAGGATAATAAAAACTTCAAAAAACAAAAACAAACTTCTTTTGGATCTAACTCTCCTCCAAATTGGTTAATCAGAATATCACTCTCAACTGCATCCATGAGCCAATTTACTGAACATCAGCATTAAAGACTCTCGTCTTCTCAGTTCCCTTATCAAGAATTTGAAATCATGGTTAAATATTATCTCTAATTCAATCTGAGAGAGATCATAAAATTTACATATACAATGGCATGTGCCACCAAAGCCACTGTTCTATTAAGGGCATGTTGAAGAAATATGTTTTGGAAATTTTATTGAAAACATTTTTTTCTTTTGAGAATTTATTTTCAACATATAGTGACCTTTTTAGAACAAATTTGAGGTATTTTCACTTTTTTTTTTTATAAAGTATTCTGATAAATGGTTGAAAAAATAGAAAATAGGAGAATAGGCATGAAATTTTCGTTTTCATGGAGAATAAATCCAAAAAAGTTATACAAATTTTGTTCTTAAAAATAAGTGACAATTATTTTTAAAATTCGTCTAAAAAACTAAGCATCTGATTAACAACATTTTTTGAAGAATAAAATTTCTTAAAGCATTCTTCCTATTTTCAATTGTTTTCAATAATAAATAGTATATAAGATATATTTATAAACAATTATTATTATTATTATTATTATTATTATATATATATATATATATATATATATATATATATATATTAAAGGATAGAAAACTTCTAGAATTGTTTCAAAAAATATCAAGAAACAAACTCGGTTTTGAATTAGAATCTCTGTATTTCTTTATTACCGTTATTTTATTTTTTATATTTTTCCGCGATCAAGCCTCTTGAGCGTAAAGACTTAAAGATTCGATTGCGTGTGAAGATTTTATAAATGCAAATTGGCTCAATCAACGAACAAAAAACAAAACAATCAAAACAAGGTTTTAAAATTGGGTTCATGGGATGTGCAAAATTAAAAAATTGGACCAGTCAACGTCAAGCTGGCTCATGAATGGACTCCTTTGTATTTTTTCTTTTGAGAAAAGTCAACAGCTGGTAGGAAATTTTCATTGCATCGGACGGACAGAACCGAATGGGGGAAATCAAAACAAACCTGGCAGTTTCAGGCATCATCATACGCCAATAATACGTCATCGCAGCCGGAATTGCGCCGAACATCAGAATCAGCCGCCATACTAAGTCCGCCTCCTCCGGCGTGTGATTCTTCTTTGCATTCGACGCAGCATTGAATATCGAACAAACCACCATCGTTACGGTCGAGCTGACGAGAATCCCAAAGCCCTGCATCGAGAAAACAGCGGCGATAAACGAGCCACGCGTCTTCTTGTTGGCGAACTCCGACATGATCGTCGCCGACAACGGATAATCACCGCCGATCCCGATGCCGAGCATGAACCTGAAGAATCCCAAAGTCACCAACACGCAGTTCCGAGTCCTGCAGATGGAGAAGCCGCATCCGATGGAGCTCAGCACCATGAGCATCAATGAGAGCCCGTATACGCGCCGCCTCCCGATCTGATCACCGAGGCGGCCGAAGACGAGCTGACCAATCACAGTCCCCAGCAGCGCCAGCCCTACCAAGAGGGAGACCACAAAGGCTGGGGTTTCGTATTGCTTCTCATGGTTTGGCTCATCCTCGTAGTAGATCCGTCCGATCAGTTTCATGATGGGAGGAATACAGAAGAGGTCGTAGGCGTCGGTGAAGAGACCCATGCCGGCGATGATGATGGCCTTGAAGTGGTAATACTGGGTTTTAGCAGTGTCAAGGGCAGAAAGGACTTTTAACGCCATTGCTGAAGAAGAAGAAAAAGAAAGAAGAGAGAGGATTCAATACTCGTTCAGCTGCTGCAAAGTGGGTATCATTCAATATATAGTAAGTAGTCTGGGATGAAGAAGACATGGAGGAGGATTGAGGAAGGGAGGACTTTGACTACGGCGGAGTCAATGATTCCATGCGGATGCGCATCCAGTCATTTGATGTTCTTGGGCTTGCCTCCGACTCTTCTTCCAAGCTTTTTCCTAGTCTTTAGTGACGTTTTGTCGCATGTTTCGTCATGGGTTTCTGCTTCTTCTTCCTCACAGAGGTGTGTTTTGCGTTTTTTCTTTTCAAATGGAATTTTTTAAATTTTGCGGCAACGCACTTGTGACACAGCACAGCCCACGTCATCCCGCCTAAGTGAATTGGCCTTTTTGCCAACGTTGGAGAAGATAAGGGCTTGTTCGGTGCGTGGTTTTGGTAAACAGTCACACGTTGTTTCGGGAATAAATTTCAGTTCGCGACCACACATGGAAGCGGTTTTCGGGGTTTATTCCATGTCAGCATTGTGAGGAAATGATGAATACCTATGGTTGGACGTATTCTCTGAATAGGAAACCACTCTCAAGAACCGTTTCCAAACAGATGCCAAGGATTGTTTGAAAATCTTGCCTTAAAAAACTGTTTTAAGAATAAATTTTCTATAAAAACTTATTCAATTAAATTATATATGCTTCAAAGAAATATGTACTTTTTATATTTTCAAATAAATTATTTTTTTCAATTTATTCTTCATAAAAGCATTGTTTTTTCCACTTATTTTTCGTCCAAAAATTGTACGGTTATATATCATGTTAAGTTTTTAATCTCTTCCCATGTTTCTAATTATTTTTTCAAAATACTTTCAAAAAACATCTCAAAAATGTTAAATTATTGTAAAAAAATCATCCAATTTTGAAAAACTGTTTTTAATTAAAATTTTATTAAACATACTTTTTCAAATTTAAAAACCATTTTGTAAACCAAGTAACGAAAAACTGTTTTTAAAAATAGTTTCAAACATCTCCTAAAACTCTTAAAGATGAATATAAGTTTTAAAAATATTTAGCCAAAAAAAATATATCAAATTTTATATCGTGAAACATGATTTTGGTAAATTTTTTACAAAATGGAAGAGACCTAAGCAATTAAATTTCTTTTTAAAAAATAAAAAATAAAAAATAAAAATCAAGACTACTTGCTTTTCATAAAACCATTTTTATTAACGCATTTCTTTGCTTATAATTCTAAGGGGGTGTTGAAAGCTATCTCAACAAGACCCAAAGAAATAGAGGCGTTCCGTGTGGACCCCTTGCAATTGCAGTCGTCTTGGGTCAGAATAAAACAAAACTGATTTTCCACCCAGCCCTGGAAAATTAATGCTGATGTTTGTGGCTCTGCTTTTTTTTTAAATAAAAAAAAAAAGTTGAAAATTCACTTTCGAAATAGAAGAATCACTTGATGCAAAAACACTTTCCAAATCCAATATTAGAACGAGAGTGCGTTTTGAGAACAATTTTTTAAAGTGTTTTTACCCTTAGAGAGTACTTTTAACATTTTTTATATTTAAATAATAAAAAATTTTAAATATTAAAAATACTTCTATGAATTTTAAGTTGAATATCGTAGAAAATAAACCCATCTACCACTTGAGAATTTGAACAAAAACACTCTCAATCCCTGAACAGGAGAAGCCACGTCTGCAAATTTAGCAATTGACTCAACACTATCGGAAAGATCCGTGTGGTCAATCTACCTAACCTAAACTTCTTGCCCAAAAAAATTATATTATTTTAGGCTTAGGTCTGGTAGATGATGAGAATGCTCAAAGAAACTGAATAATGTCAACGGTAGATACATTTTCAAATACCTGCCTTCATGCCATTAATGGACCAGACGGATCATCATCATAAGCACTCTTGATAAATAGTTTCCAAGGTAAAGAGACGGCTTGGGGGTTCCTCAGTGTAGTCATCTCGGATTGGTTGATAGTTTCCGAAGTGAAGGCATTCTTGAAAGAGCATCAGTGTTGATGCTGCAGTAGCCCAAAATCAAGAAACTATCAAAGAAAACAGAGAAGGAAACAAACTCAGACTACTTTTGAATGGAGATTCAATAGAACTAAATTTTGATTTCATGAGTTCATATACATAATTTCAGCACTCCTTTCAATTGTACCTCAAAATATGAGCTTTTACAGTTTACTCATCTATGTATTTACAGGCATGCTGCGTTCCCGGTAGGATGGCTGTGCTGGCGTATCAGAATAACCAGGTTTCATGACCACAACCTCAAAGATGCCATCATACCTTAGTTTACAAGTGAACATTCTAGGGTCAACACGTCCAGGCAGTTTAAGAGACAACGCAAATGGTCCAGGAGGATATAGCTGCTGGACCTTCATCTTCGGCACCTGTGATGGAATCTCATATCTGATCACACCTTGTATATCAACAGTGCCATCTTTACTAATACTAAATGAACCTGCCATAGTAAAGACCATCAACTCATCAACCTCTATTTTCATTACTATTTAAAGAGAAATTTTGAACTTTTGATAATTCATCATCGTGAACTTTTTTCTACATTCATAGCTAACTGTCAGAAAATCATTTACTTCAAAGAACTAAAAAAGAAAAAGAAGCACAGTTGACAAGATCTTGAATTCATTAGGTATTGCCACCAAAACACCTCTTTCTTGTTTCTTTACCTGTTTTTCGGAAGGAAGCCGAATAGCAAGAACAGGTTAAAAAATGTCAGTTCCCATGAAAAAATTTCCATGGATCGGTTACCAGGAAAAGGCAGGCAGGGAAGGAATTTCAAACAAAGGAAATTATGTTCAGAACCAGGTAAGGAGTAAATTGCTCCAACCAACAAATTTTCTGCAGAGTATTTGACATTTATGAGGAATAATAGCAACTAAATTACCTATATTACCTTCTGCCAGGGTGGAAAAAATAGCACCTTGACAACATTTCTGCTAAACTAGTGCTTGTACAGGAAACAGGGACGAGAAAAGATGCCCTGGGCTTGGTGCTTGTGTTTATAAACGAGCATAGATGGACAATAAGTCCATATGCATGATCATATATGCTGCATTAAATACTTGGAGCTCAATACATATGGTATCTGTATCACCAGATAGCTTCCAGAGACCTTGAATAGGATGCTGATTTGGGGTGAGATAACATTATTTGATAAACAAAACACTGCCTGAATTCCGAAGACAAAATACAGGCAGTGTTCCAAAGACAAAATACTATCCCTCTTTAAACCATGTCCTGGAAATTTTGGGCTTTTCAAAATTTTGATACCATCTTGCAACGGGTGCTATGTCTATTAAAAATGGTTAACTCCTAAAATCTAAGCAAATTGAATATCATTATAACCAAATTTTAAGCATAAATGAAGAAGACAGTAGGTCCACAATTCAAATCCAGGAACACAGACCTGTGTTCAAATTTATCCCTAAGCTCAAATACTATATGCAGACAAAAGGTTTTTGGAAATGTACCCTCATCCCTCATGGCTCCAGGCATTGCAACTCTCAGGAAATATCCACCTTCACTCTCACCAATGTCGACACCACCAAAAGCTGGTCCACTGGATCGTTCCTTTGCGCTTCCGGCAGCATTAACAGCTGGGTTTGTGTGTGAAGGGCTTCTATGTTCTTCCATTGTCAAGATCCACCTATTAGATTTACATGGCATAAGAGATGGACAAAACACGTAGTTAGAGGTAGTCATACCCTGGATAATATGCATACAATTGAGGAGAAACTTCAGATTCAAAGCAATTTTAGAATTTTGTATAAATTGAAAATTGCAATGGGTTGTGCTTTTAGTAACTCACAAGATTCAAACTTCCTTCCCCAAATATCTCACAGTTTTGGTAACTTCCTTTCAGCTGATTGGCACGGAAAAGAAAAGGGATGAGAACAAACAAATTGGAGGTAACAAACAGAATAAAAGAATGCACAAGAGTTCATTTTATAAAATAAAAAAAAACGTGCAAAATAGACCCTACATACAAAAAAGAAACTAGGTTATATTATTGTCATGTGAATTGATGCCAACGTCTACATATAGGGAAACAAATCGAGAAGAACACATATGTATTGCCACACTGAATTAAAGAGACAGGTGACCAATTTTACAAAGACAAAGCATGGATAAAAGAGGTGAATACAGGTATCAATAGTCTTATATCCAAACATTGAATACTACAGTATTAATGGATTACTGAAGAAAAATGTAACAGTTTAAAACATAGATTCATCATAAAATCCACGAGATAAACTCTCCAAACTTTTAACTAGTGTTGACAGATGTTATCGTGCCAACATTTTCTTTTAAGTGATCAACTAATATATCCAAAATGAAACCATCATCATATACACGTATCATTATAGTGGTAAAGACTATTGGCATCAATCCATTCATACATCATATTCAATGTTCTATCCATATAAAAAATGTAAAAAAATTAAAAAAGAAAACCAACATATTACACCTTGCCTCAAAAGTTTCCGCCCATCATTATCTTTTGGTCAACATTCAAGCAATCTAGGTAACAAATCCTTCTCTTGAATTACACCTTCTTGATATTCAATGGGACTATAGTTACATTTAAGCTTCAAACTTCCACCTGTGCCTCTAAAAACACATGTACAACCTCTCTATGTAGAACCATTCCATCCCTTGTTGGCCTTAACATTGACCATTTTCAATCTTAAAGTACATTTAAGCCATACTATAGTATGATATTAAGGAAAAAAATTTTGGTGTGACCAAAAAGAGCCCAGTGATCTGGTATCCAGTTTGTTGTTGGATTTGGGATTCTGCATCAATATGATATTTCAGCATTTAGAAAAAGAAAAAAAAGGTAGTATGTACAGAACAACAAAAAACTTCAAACAGGATAGTTGCAGTTCTTATCCTTGGAATGCAGAAAATTACATACTTTTTATGGCACAGAACTTAGTACATTTTTTTATCAGCAAAAGAAATAAGCACAAAACTTAATACAACATTAAGAAATCTAATATGATATCAATAAATTTTAATTAATATGGCACAGACCTTAAAGTAGTATTGACAAATCTTTGCTATTAAACCACTGCTATCACTGTGTATTTACAAAGTGCTGATGGATCAGCCAGAGGTAAACAAAGGACCGTGGCTAAGGATGCCATTTACTCTTGAAAATCTACG
Source organism: Vitis riparia (assembly GCF_004353265.1). Classification (NCBI taxonomy): domain Eukaryota; kingdom Viridiplantae; phylum Streptophyta; class Magnoliopsida; order Vitales; family Vitaceae; genus Vitis; species Vitis riparia. The sequence goes on along the minus strand of NC_048448.1, from coordinate 574,708 downwards.
ATCAAAACAACTGGAGATCATAAATATGTTTATTCATCTACCAAAGTCCATCAGTTCTTGCAGTATGCTAGCGATGCATGGGCATTTAACCTTCATGCTGATGACACCATGAAACAAGAGATGAAAATCGGAAAGAGAGACGAAGAAGTAGAGAATAATTTGAGTTCATACAGCATAACTTAGTTTAAGATTTGTTAATTAAACAGAAAGAGGGTATCAAAATAGTTAATATGAAGCCAATAATCAGCCTCAACAAGACAATTAGAAAAGGGAAGAAAGGAAGCAGGGAAAGTACAAAAACAGTTTCACATTCATATGCAAGTCAATATTTCCATCAAAATATCACTGCCCTAAAAATGAAAGGAAAAAAATAAAAAATAAGAACAAATGAACAGTGATACCACTTGAGAAATGACTATCAATTGATAATTGCAATTTCAGCATCAGAGCCAAAAAAAAAAAAAGCATTTATTACAATCCTAAAATTCATTATAATAATTGAATTTAAAACATTCCAACAAACTCCTTAGTTTGAGTCAAGTAGTAATTAGTTTTACGAAGTTATTTCTGTTCAAACCACAGAAGATAAGTTTATTAACTTCTATTCCCAATTGACAAACAAGGAAAGTTTAAAGAGAGAGAAAAAAAATTTATGACATAGGGATGCGACTCTTGCTATATTAGGAAGAACATTAAACCATCATCCTCAGGACTGATTGCATCCGATAAATATTGGTGAACCATGATTTTCAAGCCAATCTGTACCAAGAGTTTGCAGCCATATTTCATGCTTAAAAAGTCATGGGCCTGGAAGAAAACGACAAAGATGATGAAAAAGCCAAGACAGAGCAAAAGGGAGGTGCTGAAGTATAAGATGTATGCTTCCATAATGTTCATGATGACATCCACCATTAGTTACAGTTCAAAAGCTTCCACTACATGCAAAAACTGAAGAAGGCATAGCGAAAAATATCCAGGCCTAACCATTACTTAAAAACGATTCATCTATAGAATCTTTCAGTCGTTTCAGCCTAAATCCTAACTCAAAAATTCCAGTTGAAGCTACACCTGCTACACTCCACAAAAATTCAGAATAATCAGAAGTAGGATAAAAACATTGAACAAATAATTTCTTAATTTCTGCTATAACCACATATTCAAGAATGCACTGAAGTAAATGGCAAAGACCATGACAAGCATATGAAGGTCTATTTGTATAAAAGGCACAGTACTATTGCTATATGGCTTCCATTAGACGACAAGTATAACAGTATCTACTCTCATTTGCATAGAAATAACAAATAACACCATAAGAAAACAACATCAAAACCGATATCTTCAAAATTGGAATCCACAAGAATTTTATATGAAAATAAATTTGCAAATTCGTTTTTCATTTTTAATAGACTGAATGATCGGAAGCTATTCGGATCAAAATGTAACCCTAACACTCCATCTCATCCCTAGCACTCCATCTCATCCGTGGGAAATCAAAGAAAAACACCGGATCTCACAAAAGCCGTTTCACCTAACTCCAACCTGCCATGAGGCTATTTATCAGCAACCAAACAGACTGTTCGGGACTATAATCGAAGCATCTATGACCTGTCATAAGGCCATTACTCGGAAACCAAACAGACTGTTTGGGACGGACGATAATCGAAGCATCAGAATATCGTTGAAAACAAAATTCAAAGATTAGATGAATGGTGGATCACCTGAAAATGACAATCCACTGTAAAATGGGGTATTGAATCAGACTCTGCTTCACTGTATCGTATTTGCTTGTGAATGAAGTAAACGAGGTTTAAATAGGGAAACCCTAGTGGAGAGTTCGTTATCCTCTTCTATGGACAGGGAGGATAGGACCTCCATTTGCCGTTGTAGGATTTTCAATCTTAAATATTATTGTTGTTTCCCATCAGTATTTCCAAAAAAAAAAAACAAACAAAACAAAAAACATTGATGAAAAAGAAAAACAGTTTATATATATATATATATATACACAAACTAAATAGACAATGAAAGAGAATAACATTCTAAATTTACATTTTCAAGTACAATAATTATATAATATGAAATTAACTTTTTTTTTTTATTTGTTTTGGGAGGGGATAATGTAAATTAATTAAATTTTTATGAATGTAAGATAAATTCAAAATAATTAAATTTCTATTTGATACCAAGATTGAAACAAAAACACAAATCACTAATTTATTGTGGATCAATTTTATTTTTAAGAATTATATTTTAAAAATAATATTATTAGAAATAGGATTAAAACAGTATTTATTTTTTATTGAATGAAAAAGTTAAAATATTTATTTTTTTTATCCAATCAAAAGTAATTTATTGATATCAATCAATATAATTAAATTGAATTTATTGATAATAAATTTACTTAATTGATATAAACATCATTTTAACTTTAATCGATTTTAAAATTTTAATTATAAAAAAAATGAACATATTTCAAAATTTTATGGATTTTAGACATATGATGTTCATATAAAACTCTCAATGAACCTTTATCTCACACTTTGTTAATATGATTCACATTTTGAAAAAATAGAAAAAAAAAACATATTATATATGCTTTCTCTCTAGGGTAATAAAAATGCATATTTTTATTTAATTAAAATATATTAATTATCTTAATTTTTAATATAAAAAATATTTCTAAAATCCAGTTCCAAAACATAAAATCCAATTTCAATAATTACTGCTACTATTAAATGCATAAACTAACGGTTACCCCAAATAGGATTTTATAGGACGTAAAACTTCATCTACGACAACTGAGGGTATTTTTTTTATGGATGCCAAAAAGATGCCACCAATCATACCATATCACATATGTATTTTTAAGTTTTATAGTTTATATTTTAATTTCATTTGTTTATATTTTTATATCTCGATTCTATTTATCTTATATCCCCTTCAGCAACTCAAATTTCTTCATATGTATTCAATAGTCCAGATTTGAATTTTGTTATGTTTTGTAAAATGGTGAGTTAGTCACGGCCTTGCGGGTGTAGTTCTCTAGGCTCTATATATGGGCATGCTTGAGGGTATTCTGAACTGATCTTCAGAAAACACGAATGAATAGCAGATTTTCTTTGTAAATCCTCTCCCTTTTCTTCAGAAACGACTAACATACCGAAACCGAGCATTTCCTTCTACTCGCCTCTATTCGTATTCATCTTTCTATTTGATGGCTCGAGGTAATCAATCCAACGCGTGTGCTGTGGTTAGATATTTCGAGTCGTCACCAATGGAGGATTCTGGTAGCCCATTCTATCTTCATAATGGAAACCATCCTGGGCTTGTTCTTGTCTCGCACCCTTTGACTGGGGACAATTACAACACCTAGAGTAGAGCCATGATGATGGCTTTGACGGCAAAGAACAAAGTCGTTTTTGTCGATGGCACCAGACGATCTTCTCTTCAATGCTTGGGCCGGCTGTAATAGCATGGTCATTTCGTGGCGTCTTAATTTCATTTCTAAAGAAATAGCGGATGGTTTGATGTACAGTGGGACACCTTGTGAGATCTGGAATGATCTGAGGGATATTTTTCAATTAAAGAAACATCCGATCGCTTTGCAAGAGTTTCAGCAACAGGAGTATGTCATATAGTTTTTTATGGGTTTGAACGACTTTTATGCTTAGACACGTGGTCAAATTTTGATGATGGAGCCCATTCCACCACTCACGAAAGTTTTTGCGTTAGTAGTCCAGAAAGAACGTCAAAGAACCATTAATAATGGAATTTCCCCTTTGTCTGATTCTATTGTTCTAAGTGAATCAAATTTGGCTTTGGCTAATGCTAACACTGGTAATTTTGCCTCTAAAGGGAAGCGCCAGCGTCCCCAATGCACTCACTGTGGGCTCCAAGGTCATACTATTGACAAGTGCTATAAGCTACATGGATATCCACCGGGATATAAACCCAAATTGCATAATACACCAGGTCATGCTCACACTAATCAGGCCTCTATTCTCTCTAATGACTCAACTCCTTCTGAATCAATGTTGGGCAATCTCTCTTCCACTCAATGTCAACACTCATCTTATCTAACAACTCCATTTGAAGTTTTGTACAATAAAGTTCCCTCCTATACTCACCTTCGAGCTTTTGGTTGCTTATGTTATGGTTCTAGCCTTACTCAAAGCCTTTACTGACTCAGATTGGGTTGCTTGTAAAGATACAAGAAGATCCATCAATGGGTTTTGCATTTTTCTTGAAGAATCATTTATTTTATGGAAGTCTAAGAAACAAAGTACAGTTTCACGCTCGTCAGCTGAGGCAGAATATCGAGTAATGGCTAGTATAGTTGATGTCTCTCCTTCGTGATTTTCACATTGAACACAAACAACCAATTATATTATTCTGTGATAACGAGGCAGCACTTCACATTGCTGCCGATCCTGTATTTCATGAACAAACCAAACACATCGAAATTGATTGTCATATACAAACAGGTTGTCTCAAAACAATGCTTGTATCTTCTCAACATCAAATTGCAAATCTCCTTACAAAGGCCCTCTTACCAACACAATTTAAATTTCTTATCCGATATTCATTCTCCATCTTGAGGGGGTATTAAAATAGCAGGGCATTTTCGTATTGGTAATAAATCAGTTGTATTTTTTGTTTTGTAATCTGGTGAGTCGGTTACGGGTGTAGTTCTCTAGGCTCTATATATAGGCATGTTTTTGGGTATTCTGAACTGCTCTTCAGAAAACATGAATGAATAGCAGATTTTCTTAGTAAACCCTCTCCCTTTTCTTCAGAAACAACTAACATACCGAAACCACCTTTTCTTCTTTCTTAATCCCATCCAGTAATTTTTACAAAATTATATCACAAGTGTATATGAAAGAGGGAGACCAGGTGAACAACCTTACACAAGAAAATGTTGTTAGAAGAAACGTTTTACACAGCTAGTCCATGTCTTCAGATTTCACTATGATGCCCTCAAAAATGCCATCTGATCTGAAGTTAGCTTTGAACAGCCTGGGATCAACAGGTCCTGGCAACCTGAAAGATACAGTGAATGGCCCAGGTGGGCATAGCTGCTGCAGCTTCATCTGGAACACCCGGGGATGTTTCACAATTGTTCTTCCACCAGCGCTGGTTGACCCATGGATTTGAACCTTCCCATCGTTCTCAACCTCACATCCAAAATGGCCTGCAACAACAAGATATCATGGGTTAAGTCAGAGCATGGGAGATGCGCAGAGACCGACAGTAGGCTGAGGTGAAGTGGCAGCTGTGGACTGAATCCAGGAGAGAACGAGGATATGCACAAAGATTCTTGCTCTTGAAGATATTATACCAGTGTTTCAGTCTTAGTATAAGAAATCACCTTTGTTCTAACAGAGCCAAAACTAGAACTAATAAAAGCAGCTATCCCATTCATGTCCGTGCGACAAATTTTCCGGTTTTTAAACAAATTCCCTAGGCTTGGTATTTACCTTTTTTTCTCTAGTGTTCCAGATGTTGCTATAAAGACAACAGCAGCTGAGGCAGCAGCACACCAGTGGTTCATAAGTACTGGGAGCAGAGTGCCTCTCAATCAATGTTAACAAGAATATGCCTCCCTGACATGCAGGCAGAAAGGGGATAGGGACACAGACCTCCTTCTTCCAGACTAATGAGTTTTTTTACATGCAGACATGCTCTAAAGCCACATTTGCAGATCTAGACAATGTGGTTGGAACAGTACTATGTGATTAGTATAGAATCTCAGATCACCTTTTTGCTGCATAGATTTAAGCAATTCAGGGAGGAAAGGAAAGAATAGGTATTGACCAAGGAATCAAATTTGGGAACAAGTATACAGACTGAAACATGAATTGGTTGAATAGATGGATTTTCACAAACTTCAGCATAAACATCAGAAAAAACCTTCCTATTCTTTAAAGCATATGGAAACAGACAAGCCTGTGATTGAGACAATATATTGGGTAAACAGGACATTTCTTCTGATGCACGAACATGACAAATTTGACTATTATACTACTCACAAACTGAGGACACTTGGACAATTTTCAAAATCTACTATTTTGAATCTTGTCATGATGATAATTATCGAAGGATACAATTTTTAATATAAAAAATCATAATATGTCTTGAACGCTTTCCAAACTGATTTAGGATAGAAAACCGTCAACTTGAATATTACCCATGTGTTTTTAGCATGTAGCATAGAGATGTTCTATCTACCATGCATTCAAAAGGAACCAAATTGGAACATGACAAGGCCTTCTCCAACCCTGCCGTGTTCTACGCACTAAGAAGCAATTTAGGCTTTCATTGAATTAAAAGAAGGTGCCAAGTTCAGTTCTTCATGAAAGCAGAAGAATGCCCAAATTAGTGGAATAATGAATATCATATGTTAGCATATATCAACTAAATAGAATTAAAGAAAGGGTAGAGAACTCACGGTTATCTTTCCTGACCCCAGGTAGAGCAACACGAAAGAAATATGCAGTTTTGCTAACACCAATGTCCACACGACCAATAGGTGGTCCAGCACTCACTTCTCCAGCTACCCCAGTCAAAACAATAGATGCCTCTGATTTACATTCTTCAGCATTTGAAACAGATAGAAGGGGCATCATGGAAGGCCCATCCAAATTGCAACGCCTCGGGGAACCATGTGAAAATGAAGGCACATGCTGAACCACTGGCATTTCCAGAGGCTCAAGAAGACGCCTTCTCTTAAATTCATCTTGGACCTTGGATGGTGAAATACTATTTATATTGGAAGCATTTCCTGCATATGGTCCTCCACTAATTGTCAAGAAATTCCGCTCAATCTCTTCCCTGCCAGTCCAGTGCCTATGTTGATACCTTTGGCTTTCATTTATATCAATCTTCAAACTATCCATACCTGATAAGTATCTAAACCTTTCCAGTACATCTTGTTTCATATATGATGTATCAGGTTCACTTATAAGAACAATACCCTTTACAATGTCAAGGCCTCTCAGGAAGCTTGTCTGTTCATGAAGATGTAAAGGAAAAAAACTTGTAAACTGCAGTCTGTCCTCAGGAAGACCTGAGTTCAGCAGAGGCAGGTCTCCCTTCAGATACATATGGAACAAGTATGGGCTCAATGCCAGGTTAGGAAGTGCATGCCTCAGGATAAAGTAATATAAGCTCTCCAGTTGAGAAACACTGAGAAATGAAAGACCCAGATCATTCAAAGAGTACGGAGGCAACCCTTCAGCAACTCTTTGCGATGCTGAGCGTCGTGGGTTGTCAGACTTGACATCAGGACCCAAGTAAGTGCTCATGATAAAGTTGGCCAAGAAATGCAAGTCACTTAATGATGCTCTGGACAGTGGCCTAGGAGAGAAATCAACCCCTTGCAAGTCCATGCTGGAACACTTGTAGCTTCTTTACAACTACTCCCCAGAATCACCTGGATAACAAAGTCTGTTAACATTACATCATTATGCACACAAGAACACAAATAAAACCACTAGAAGAAAGAAAAAGAGACATTTTTTGCTACATTTGGTTCCCGGAAAGATTAAGGGAAAAAAATGGAGAGAAAAAACATTGGGAAAAACAAAATTCACACCACCATGAGAGTTGAGGGGAAGGAAATTAAATTATTAGGCAACACACTTTCTCCAAACTTTCCTCACCTTTATCCAAGAAAAATCTTTTAGCATTTTCCCTCCACTTTTCATTAGTATTTTTTTTAAGTGACCATTTTCCATAGCATCAGAAAATCATTTTCTTTAACATTTTTTTTCCTTTTCTTAATACTTTCCAAGAACTAAACAAAGCCTTAAGGTTGTAGAAATTTTTAACTCAATTTCAAAAAATCCTCTTTGAGACACTCTTCTTGGCTACCTTCTCTATGGACGCAATGTCACTAGTCGAAAATCTTTGGTCCCCAAAGGACTTCAATCCCATAAGTTCTATACATTTTCAATAAAAGATCACATGCAAATGCCCATGAGCATTACCTTTGACCCAATCTTGGGATTAAATATTTCTCAGCTTTGGCTTCATTCTATAGCTCACAGTACACATCAATTAGTATCTCTCTTCCCTAATACTTGAGAGCATTCTCACTAAAACCCCACATTTCAATTTTCTAATCTGTCTTAGATACAACCATTCAATTGACTCATTTTTTATGCCACAAGAAGTTTTGTTCTATCAGAAACATTCCTAAATTTTACATATTATAGAGTTTAGTCATGCAACAACAGCCATGCACATTTTCCTTTCAGTCACTTTTCTTCATTTTTTTCCCGCGAACCAAACGGTCCATTTAAACCTCAATTCCACTTCTCATGACAGGACCCACCATTCCAACCCTAAATAAAGAAACACACCCTACAATTAAAACTTGAAAACAACAACAAAAATAAAAATAATAATAATCAAATTAGTAGAAAAGAAAAATTCTAAGGAAAGGCTTGTGTTGGACGGACTCAGAGCTCTAAAAAATGAAACCCTAACAACTGAAATGATATTGAGAAGAATGATGGGTTTGGGCATGACATTACCGTTCCATGTGTTGAAATGAAGGAGTGAAAGAAACCAAATGGGTCAGCATTGGGTCGGTAGAGATGGATTTTCCGGGAAAAGTTTTTCTTCCTCTAGCTCTCAGACTCTTCAGGAAAATGCAGAACAGACCTTGTTGAGTTGTAGTCCGGATTTTTCTCCCTTTTCTAATTATTATTATTTTTTAAAACTCAATTATATATATAGCACATACTTTAATCAATTTGATCAAGCAAAATTGATAGAGTCCACCAAAAATTTGTCAAGAAAAAAGGAGAAAATAAAATTTGTACCTTCATTCAATCAAAGATGGTGTGGATTCTGGAATGTGGATGGTACGTTAAAAGGTTGAATGTTTAATTGAGGATTTTAAAATAAAACTTAATTAAACAAAATTTCAACTAAAAATGATAGGGAAAAACAAAATTCACATCTCTAGTAAATTGCACGAAATTATTTTAAATTACCCAAAAAATAAAATTCATCAAAATGTTTTCAAAGTTATAAGGGAAATGACACCTTTACTCCATGGAGATGATGTATATAAAATGATTCCATAATTTATGGCAAAAAAGTTTAAGTACAGTTCGATAATTGTTTTTTTTTTAAATAGTTATAAAAAAATAGTTTTTGTAGAATAAAAGTGTACTTAAAAACTTAAAATACTTTTAACATTTTTAAATATATTTTATAAATAAATTTATATTTAATATTTTATTTTTAATTATTTTACATGCTTATATAATTATTTTTTAAAACAATCATTAAAAAATAAAAAAATGAATAAATTTTTTTTTTAAAATCACTCTCTTTTCTATTTTTAATAACATAAAATAAAAAATAATTTTTTGATTGTTAAACTTGTTTTCTTTCTAAATAATAGAAAACCGTTATGAAAAATACTTATCAACCGGGGCTTTAATAGCTCCTTAAAAAAAATTAGAAATTAATGGAACAAAATTTGTAAAAATCCACCCAAAATGAATCCAAAATGTCGTAAATAATATTTAGAAGAAAAGCATTTTCTTAATGCACATATGCAATTGCAATTCACTGGTTCATGATGGATGAAATGTGATTAGGGTTTTGGAAAATATTTAAAAAAACAAAGATAAATTAGAGCTCCACAATTTTCAAACATTGCAAAGTTTAAGGCTATGTTTGGTTCTCGAAAAATTTGAGGGAAAATACGAGGGAAAGAAAATATAAAGGAAAAGTAGGAGGAAAGAAAAAGTGAAGGAAAATAAAAAAAATATATTAAAAGTTGATAAATTATTTTTTTTGTTACTTCAAACTCATTTTATTTATTTTAACTCATCAATATAAAGATTAAATAATTTAAAAATATATAAGTTTTTAATTAGTTTTAATTATATTTGATTTTCTTTGATATTTTTCATAAGACAACCAAACATGAGAAAATCATTTTCCTTAACATTTTTTTTCTTTCCTTTGTACTTTCCGGGAACCAAACATAGCCTAAGAAAACCGAGAAAATGTTTATAATTTGGAGCCCCTTCAATAGTATTTTTAAAAAGTACTTTATGATGAAAAATAAAAAAAGGTTTTTGATAAACAATATTGAATATTACAGCAAAATTTATAAAATAGTTTTAAAATTTTGAAAAATCATTTATAACACTTTTTGAAGAAACACTTAAAAACGATTATGGTAAAAATGTTTTACAGAAAAATTAATTTCACTAATAGAAATATTATCAAATATATCATTAGTCAAATATGATGAATAGTAACACTTTTTAGAAAATTATCAATTAAATAATTTTTATAAAAACATTATTTGAAAAAAATTAATTTCATTAAAAATATTTTAAATAGAAATTCTGTCAAACACATCATTAGTCAAATATGATAAATAATTAAATTTTCTATTGTTACAATTTGAAAAATGTTGTTGAAAATAATTTTTGCTATTTATAATAAAAAAAATAAATATATTTTTTCAAAGCATGTTTGATAAATTTTATAAGAATTTGTAGTTGTAAAAAAAGATGGTCATTTCTCTTTCATTAGCTTTAATTATAGATATACTTTATCAAGCCCATATTCCCAAGTAATCCTTCAGGGGAGTTGAGTCACTTTACATGCACTGGTCTCAAAAGAAGACACGTAGCTACGTAGATTACAAAAGGATTTATAATTAACCAAATATTTAGATTAAGTCGTATACACCTGGCCACAACGAGTTTAAAATTTATTAAATAATTCTCATATTTTGAATTAAAGGGGAAAAAAAAAAGGATGTATATGAAAATAAAGAATAAAAAAGGTAAGTGAAGTAATTAATAAAATTTTAAATTAATAATGATTACCTATATTTAATTTAAATTGAGTGAAATTAAATTTAATTAAAATTATAGAGAATACTTTATATACTTTTATCTTAGATAAAGAGTATATTATTTTCATTGAAAACAAATAAGGATATTTTTATATTTAAATTCCGAATAAAAAATTTTGTTCAAAAAATATCATTGAATACATTAAAAAGATTTGATTAACTAATGTCTTTTAAAAACAAATTCCAAAAATCAATTAAAAATACTTTAATATTATGTTTGATTGCTAAAAAAATATTTTTTATATTTGATTTTATTATAAAATATTAATAAAAATAAAATATAATTAAAATTAAATAAAAAATTATATATTTTTAAATTATTAATTTTTATATAATAAAGGAAAAGATGTTAAATGAATTTAAAGAAATATGTATAAATAATTTATTAATTTTAAATCAATTTTTTATTTTTCCCCCTATTTTTCTTCAAATTTAAAGCAAACGTAATTTAAAAAAATTATCATATTTTCAAAATGGGTCAAACCAAGAAATCCTTAAAAACTACCCCCATGTAGGATGAGAACGGTTGGGGGACTCAAAAAGTGAAGGGGATGACCAAAACCTGGTGCAACAACGTGGTAATCGAGAAATGTAGTGTGAAAATTCGAGATCCATGCCAGATTCAAAAGCAAGTCCTTCATTCCTCCCCTCCTCTCCCTGATCCCAAGCATCTCCTCTCGTATCTTCCTGGGCTCCATTCTCTCATCTCTCGTCTCTCCCCCCGCCTCTCGTACTTCAAGATCGCTGATTTTAAGCTAGAAATTACATATTCCTATTCCTAGAATTCCGAAACATAGAATAAGTATTATCCTTGCATTTAACTTTTACGTAGTATAGAAAAGTAGAAATGATCACAACATTGATGATTGAGGTTTAAGGGAGATATGAAAGAATATGTGATCATTTAAGAAAGAAGATAACTATGACAAGGATCGGAATTCGGAAATAAGGTGCATAACAAAAATCCAAAAAGAAGAGAGAAAAAAAAAAAGAAATACCAAACTTGTTGTGCAGTTTATTTATCGTTGCGTGTGTGGAAGTTTATACATTCTCTTTAACTTTTCCAATGTCGGAACTGTTTTCTGAGGGATATCGATAGAAAAGCTAAGTTGGACCCGTCAAACCCAATCATTTCAAAATGCTTGAGACTCACATTGCTTTGCGCAGACGGAGAGAGAGCCTTGAAGCTTGAGCTCACTACTCACTCTCCCTTCCCTTCTCTCGATATAACCGTTTTTCTTCTTTCTTTGGTTTCTGGTTTTTCATGTTTCTTTGGAAAAAGCAGAGCCAAAAACCAAAGGCAGGCTGCTGATTTGGCCTCGTTTTTTTTGTCTTTCAACCACATCCCAGACAAGAGTTCCCCCCACTTTACTGTTTATTCCATCTTTTTCCTCGTGTCTCCTCTCCTCTGCTATATATCTTCCTGACATTCTTCTCATCCTCATCATCATCATTCATTCTTCTTTCTCGTCTCATCTCCCTCCCCCCACATTCCATTTCTTCTCCATCATTCTCTTTGACCTCTTCTTCACTTGGCTGCTTCGATTCATGGAGGTACCCGCATATAATTCATCATTTCATGATTCAACAATGTCTGCATTTTATAAGTTTTTTTTTTATTATTATTATTCTAGCTACCATTTCCCATGATTACTGATGGAATGTTATGTTGCAGACTGTTGAATTGAAGGTGGAGATGGTGGGCATACATGAGAAAAGACTCAGGAAATGTCTGTCAAAATTAAAGGGTACTGTCTCTTTTCCCTTTTTGGAGAATGAATATGGATTTTCCCACGAAATTCATCAAATTTGTCTGGTTTTTTATGATGGGTACTGATGGTGGTATTTACAGGAATAGAGAAGGTGGAAGTGGATGCCAATTCCCAGAAGGTGGTGGTGACAGGGTATGCACATAGAAACAAGATACTGAAAGCAGTGAAGAGAGGTGGGTTAAAAGTGGACTTCTGGTCTGCCCAGAATGAGCTGCTCACTGCTTATGCCAGTGCCAGTTATGCCAGTTATGGAAGCTTGAGATTCAACAACTTCAACTTCTTCTAGGAATTGTCCCCATTTTTTTTTCTCTTGGTGTTTTGTATTTTAATTTATTTTATTATTCTCTTTTCCCAACTTTTTCTTTTACAAAGGAACTGTCACATTGATACATAGAGTGAAATGGAAGAGTTGTTAAGTTTTGCAGCTTTGCCTAACTTTTGTTTTTTTATGGTGATTGGATCACTTCAAATCTTATAGTTCTCTTTTCTTTTGATTTTTTTTTTCCTTTAGTAATTTATATTAAACTGAGAGCAAAATTTTAGGATAATTATCTCATACCCTTTTTTGTTCTTAAAAAAAAGAAAAAAAAAAAAAAGAATATGAGTCAGATTCTATTTCCTGAGAATTTCAATTCAAAATCCTATATAAAAGCAGGTTTTAAAGTAATTAGTTAACTGATATTCTAATCCGAAAGGCTTTGGGCTGAAAACTTATTTTAAAAACAGATTTTTAACTTCAAAATAATGTATTTAATAACTTTTATTCTATTATTATTGAAAACAGTTTTTTTTTTTTTTTTTTTTTTTTAGAAGTTGTTTTAAAAATATAGTTTTTTTTTTTTTTTTTTGTGAAGTATTGTGGAAAATAAAATTCTAAGAAATAATTGAAAATATATAAAAACTTTTACATTATACATAATGATATGATGTTTTCTTGGGGATAATAAGGTAAGAAACTTGTTTTTGGGATTTGGATTTCTCAAAATATATACATGGTCTCTGTGACTTGAATTATGATATTGGTTTCGATACCGATTCTTTTTCAGTACAAAAATCCAATGGTTCAAACTTAGGACTTTCATCCTAATATGAATTCTATGATCAATTTTGACAATCCCAATTGAAATCCAATAATAGTAAGTTAAATCTTTTAGATTAATTTCACTTAATTTCCCTTTAAGTTTGAACTTGATAGATTAAACTCCCCTTTCAAAGTAATTGGGACTAATGTGGTATGTGTTTTTTTTTTTTTTTTTTTTTAATTTAATAGTAAATATAATTTATTTGTATATTTTAAATGATTTATTTTATTTTTTACTAAATGTAAAAAATCGAAATATTTAATTTTTTTACTAAATATTAGAAAATATATATTTTAAAAATAATTTTTAGCATTGCTATTGCCCTGTTAATACTTCATGCTTAATAAAAATAAAATAATAAAAAATAAATAGTTTAATATTTAGTACTATTAAATTAAGTTTTATTTAGATTTTAAGTAAACTTGTTTTTCCAAAAATAGAAAAAACGAATTATATCCAAATCATATTTAAGTGATTTATAATCATATTGAATAAAACTTTTATAATATGATTACTCCTTAGTTGGTGTCTTAACAAAATAATAATAATAATAATAAATAATTTTTATTTAAAAAAAAAAAACAAAACAAAAAGTATTCAACTGGCTCTTTCAACTAGCGCCTATTCCTGTATCACTAATAGAATTTTATGTTAAATTGATAAATAAAATATAATTTATAGAGATATTCTGAAATTATTATTCAAAATATTTATTTTTCATTTTATTTTTCTTTAAATTAATTTAAAACTAAAATATGAAAACGCTGCTTCTACAAAAATTAGAAATATCAATTTCAAAGTATGATTTTTAAATATGTATTAAACTGCAGTTTTTAAATAGGATATATATAAATTATTAGATTTATATTAAAGTCAATAGTTTCAAAACGTGGCTTCATTTTTTTATTAAAAAAAAATAAAAAGGTGAAGTGGATAGCAAAAAATGATTATTTTAAACAATTATTTATATTTCATGGATCAAAAGTATCCATTTGGATCAAAACTAATAGACAATTGTTTACAACAGACTACGGGGTAGAAAATGTTTGCAAAACGTAAAAATAAAAATGTTTTTTAATTTTAAAAACAACATTCGGCAAACTTAGATTAAAAATAATTTTTTGAAAATTCGTTAAAGATAAGAATAAATCTTAATTTTTTATTTTTATTCCATAAAACAAATCCTTAAGACTTTATGAAAAATTTGAGAAATATGAAAAAAAAAATGAATAGTGAAAACAAAAAATAGAAATTAAAAATATAATAAAAGTTTTCCCTTATTTTTTCAGTTTCTCTTTTTATAGAATGAAAATTAGGTTTTCCCTTTCTATGCTTGGGTGAAACATTTCCTTCTATTGTCTTCTCCGGCTTGGTTAAATCTTCCAAAATGCTGGTGAAGGCGACGGGAAGAGTATCATATCATTTCTCTTTTGTCCGTGGCCGGCTTCTCGTATGCGCCGCTAGCGACTGATAACCAGGCGGCACCGGCGAGGGGTTTCAGCTTCTTTTTCTCTGCCTGCACTCAGTTGACTCAGTTGACTCACATTGCGGAGTAATAGGATCACTGCCAAGGAGAAATTGTATCGGAAAAATGCATTTGAGCGAGAACGAAGGCATTGAGGGCAGTACCTTCGTAGTGACCGGAGGTCTCGGCTTTGTCGGCGCCGCTCTTTGTCTTGAGCTCGTTCGCAGAGGTGCGCGCCAGATTCGGGCGATTGATTTGCGGAGCACTTCGCCTTGGTCCGATGATCTTGAGAACAAAGGAGTCCACTGCATCCAAGGTGATATTCTTCATCGATTTGGAATGTGGTTTCTGATAAGGTTTTTTGTGTCTATTTTTTTTTTTAATTTTATTTTCTTTATTTGTGGCGCCGGATTTTTTAAGCATGATCGGTTCGGGTTTGGAAGTGTTTTTTTTTTTTTTTTTCTCTGATTAGTTTATAGTTTATGATCTCTGATTCTTGTAAAGACGATTCCGATACTTGATCAGGAATATGTACGAGTTATGTTGATGGGAATTGTCGGGAACCGCTTCCGAAATTGCGGAACATGAAAGAAAAAACTGCTTTTGATAGCATGCTTGAATTTTAGTGAAGTTCTTCGGGATATTGCTGCTTCTGAAATCTGTTCAGATATGCAGTTGTCATTCAAATGCATTTTTGCATTTTCTTAGGTTGTCATCTAAATGTTTTTTGTTATGAGCCATTTTTTTTTTCGGAAATAATTCTGTCATGCCAAAAGGAATTGTCATAAGACCTGTTTTTCCACATCTTTACTTATTGGTCTTCTTTGTTTTTTCAATGATTTGATTCGACTTTGTCTGCCATGTATTGCCAGTATTGCTTGACTTCGTTCTTAACTGCATATTAAGCAATCTTGTTTAGCTACTATTCACTTGGCCAAATTTTTATGTTGACAGGGGATATCACTGTCAAAAAGGATGTTGAAAGAGCTTTACGTGGTGCAGATTGTGTATTCCACCTTGCTTCTTATGGTATGTCAGGGAAAGAAATGATCCAATATGGCCGTGTAGATGAGGTGAATATAAACGGAACTTGCCACATATTGGATGCTTGCATTGAATTTGGGATCAAAAGGCTTGTCTACACAAGCACATACAATGTTGTGTTTGGGGGAAAGGAGATTTTGAATGGCAATGAGGCCTTACCTTATTTTCCTTTGGATGATCATGTGGATTCTTACAGCCGAAGTAAATCTATAGCTGAACAGCTGGTTCTAAAGAACAATGGTCGTCCTTTTAAGTAAGTAATTCTTAGCCATGTGAATTCTCTGGTCTGGGAGCACTTGATGTCCTTGCAGTTGTAGCTTCTTAGTTCTAAATATCAGTATTAAGTGACATGCTATGCTTTCCAAACACTACATATTAGATATCAACCCTTGTGTGGTGGAATACAATTGGATGAACACAACTTCTAAAACAATGGAAAACTTTATTATTTTTACATCATTAGCAGCATTTCTCATGATGAAATTGCTGATTTCTTGACAAAACCTTTCTCAAGTTTGAAGATTTTGGAAGGCTAAGGATATTGCTTGGAATTACAAATCAAGTTTAGGGGGATGATGAAAAGTAAACTTGAGTTTTGGGATGCTTCCAAAAATTGGATTTGATTTCAATGAAAATATTGAACATTGAGCATTACTTGTGATTGGATATAAAGATACTAAGTAGTAACAGATTATGTTATAACTTAAACCTGAACAAAGAAAATAACAAATATGCAAATTGTATTTTCAGATTACCAAGTTTTTAGTTAGTTTTTCTGTGAATTGGAAGGGTTACAATCAGAACATGTATGGTATACAAATTCATGAACGCCCTTGCTCCCAAAAAGTGCCAAACTGCGGTGTTCCATATCTGTAACTGTTGATGATCATTTAACTTTTATGAATATTACTCAGTTATCTGGGCTATTTTTCATGTTACATAGGAACAAGAGCGGGAAATGTCTTTATACCTGTGCAGTTCGTCCAGCAGCTATCTATGGGCCTGGTGAAGATAGGCACTTTCCCAGGATAATATCTCTGGCAAAGTTGGGTGTGCTGCCATTCACAATAGGTGAAGCAAATGTAAAAGGAGATTGGATTTATGTTGATAATCTTGTGCATGCACAAATATTGGCAAGCATGGGACTCTTAGATGACATTCCTGGGAGAGAGAAACGTCCAATAGCTGCTGGGCAGTCCTACTTCGTAAATGATGGTAACAGCCAAATGATTATTTTGAAGCAACTTATACTCCTTATTAGGCTTATTTACAAGCAACAATAATTGAATTCGATTTAGTTCATTAGCAGGACTGTTTCTAATAATTGTAATGAGTTGGAAATTCACTTATTATCTAGAAATTTGACTCTAATCAAGATAATAAAAATTATAAAACTAGAAAGGAGGATCTCATCAGAGGAATAATGTTTTTGACATCCAAGTGTCAACAAGGTCAGTACTTATGTTCAACTATTTACAGGTTCTCCAGTAAACATTTATGAATTCCTCCGCCCTCTTCTCAGAAGCCTGGAGTACGATCTGCCAAAGGCTTCGTTGCCTGTCCCTTATGCTCTTTTCATGTCTAGGATTAACTGCATGATCTATACGCTCTTATATCCATGGTTGAACCGATGGTGGCTTCCACAACCACTGATGCTTCCTGCTGAAGTATACAAGGTTTGTTTTCTAACCTGCATATTTAAGTAGGTTTCTTGTTCCATGCTTGTTGCTCCCTTTTAACATCTTGGAAAGGTTATGAAATGCTTGGTTAGAAACTTGTTTCCAGTCTAGGTAAAAGCATGGTTAATCCTGCCATGTACCCTAATTTTTTGGAGTAAACCATCAAGGAATGGGCTACAGTTCAATTTCCTTACCACAGCCCAGGATATGTAGCCATGCTCTGTTTGAAATTCTGTTCAATGTATTATGTAGTAACATTAGGAAGTTATCCTCTGTTGTTTCTTTTTCTTTTTCCTTTGTCAGTAGGCATCAAGTCTCATTGCTTAACTTTATGTTTGGTTCTTGGAAAATTTGAGGGAAAATGTAAAAAAAAATAAAATTGGAAGGAAAGAAAGTGTTTTTAAAAAAACTCATTTCACTAATTTTTTTTTTCACTTTTATATAAAAAGATTAAATAATTTGAAAATGTACAAGTTTTAACTATTTTAATTATATTTTATTTTCTTTCATGCTTTTTAGGAGAAATCAAAGATGAGAAAAACATTTTCCTTAGTGATGTTTTCCCTTTCCTTATCACATTTTAGAAATTAAAAATAGTATAAAGCTATGTTTGTTCCCATGAGAGAGAAAATATAGGAGAAAAAAAGAAGAAAAATATAATAAAAATTTGAAACCGTTTTTTCTTATTTGGTTGTCCAAAGAGACAAAAACATGGAATGCATTTTTCACCATTTTCCCAATGAAAATGCAATATGTATATATATTTACATTTTCTTCCTTACCCTTTTGCAATGATATCCAAACAAGAAAAATAATGTTTCTTTTTCTTTTTTCAGTGCTTTTCAAATATGTATATGGCCTAAATTTTTCATATCTCTGACAGGTGGGTGTAACCCATTACTTCTCTTACCTCAAAGCTAAGGAGGAGCTTGGCTATGTTCCGCTGGTGAGTCCTCGAGAAGGAATGGCTGCAACCATCTCATACTGGCAAGAAAGGAAAAGAAGAAGCCTTGAAGGCCCTACACTTCAGACATGGTTATTTTGTATTATCGGAATGTTTGTTCTATTCTGTGCCGCTTACTTACCAGATATTGGGCCTGTGCCCATCTTCAGAGCAATCAGTCTTTTCTTCCTCCGCTCAATGGCGATAATAAGGGTGGTGTTTCTTCTAGCTACTGCAGCACATATTGGCGAGGCTGTATACGCATGGCACTTGGCCAAAAGGGTGGATCCAGCGAACGCAAGAGGATGGTTTTGGCAGACTTTCGCTCTTGGGATATTTTCACTCCGTTTCCTCCTGAAGAGGGCCAAGAAATAAGGACTAGCGCATCCCTTCTTTAATGTACCTTCGGATGTTCTGTGTTATTGTTTAATGGGAAAGTTGTGTTTATAGGCTGTTATATGAGAAATATATGATTTTGCCAAAAGGGTGGATCCAGCGAACGCAAGAGGATGGTTTTGGCAGACTTTTGCTCTTGGGATATTTTCACTCCGTTTCCTGCTGAAGAGGGCCAAGAAATAAGGACTAGCCCATCCCTTCTCTAATGTACCTCCGAGTGCTCTGTGTTATTGTTTAATGGAAAAGTTGTGTTTATAGGATGTTATATGGGAAATATATGGTTTTGAAAACCCATATAACTAACTGAAATATGGGTTTTGCCTGGTAATGAGAAAAATATTATATATTTTATATACTATTTACTGTTCATATTTATATTTTCGAAATTATCATTTATTTTTGAAATATTATATGCTTTCTTTTTGCTCCCTTTGTTTTCTGGATTTGTTCCAGCCGTCGTCGCTTCATTTGATTTCCGAGAAAATCCATGCAAAACCCCAACGAAAACAAAAAAAAAAAATCCTTTTTTTTGCTCCCTATGTTTTCTTTGGATCTGTTAGAGCCGCCACCACCATCATTCGATTCCCGAGGAAATTCATCCTCGTTTGATTTTTGAGAAAATCCATGCAAATCCCCAAGGAACATCAAAAAAATTGCTTTTTTTTTTCTCCCTGTGTTTTCTGGATTTGTTCGAGCAGCCACACCCCCTCCCCATTTGATTTTCGGGAAAATTCATCATTGTTTGATTTTTGAGAAAATCCATGCAAAACCTCTAAGGAAAACCAAAAAAATTGTTTTTATTTTGCTCCCTACGTTTTTTGGATCTGTTTGAGACACTGTCGCCCCCATTCAATTTCCAAGAAAATTCATTCTCGTTTGATTTCCGAGAAAATCCATACAAAACCCCCAAGGAAAACCAAAAAAAAAAAAAAAATTTGCATTTTTTTTTTGCTCCTTGTGTTTTTTTTTTTGATCTATTCTAAGGGTCTCCATCCTCTATTCGATTTTTGGGAAAATTCATCCTCGTTTGATTTCCGAGAAAATCCATGCAAAACCCCTAAAAAAAAAACCAAAATTGCTTTTTTTTTTTTCTCCTTGTGTTTTTAGGATGACATGAACACAAGAAGACCTAAAAGGTAATTTTGAAAATATAAATATAAACAATAAATAGTATATGAAACATATAATATTTTTCTCATAGGCAAAACCCATATTTCAATTATATGGGTTTCCAAAACCATATATTTCCCATATAACACCTTATAAACACAACTTTTTTTAATTTATTTTTATTATTTTGTGCTTTTCAATTTATCCCTATATTAGTTATCTGAAAAATACTTAAAGAAGAAAAAACATTTAAAAATAATTTTCTTATATTTAATTTTATAAAAAGATATAAAAAATCTGATATAATTAAAATAAATTAAAAAAGTATATATAATTAAATTATTAAATCTTTTTATTAAATAATTAAAACAAATTGTAAATCACATTCATAAATAATTTATTTTAGTTTATTTTTCTTTTCATTTTTTCTTTACTTTTTATATTTTCCATCTTCCTGGATGCAAACAGAAGCTAAAGAAAATAAAACATTTCTTACATGATTCCAAAAGGGAAGCCAGCTCGAAACTCGCAAGTAACAGACAACAATAAAACGGAGGTTAGGATTAAAAGTGAACTACAACACCTTCCACGAGGTTAACAATAAGCACCACCACCACCAACAACAACAACAACAACAACAAACCGACTGCAAAAGCCAGAATACAAAGAAAACTACAATCAACATCTCCATCTAAAACCTACTAAAAGAAAGCACAACCTCTCCTCTCTAATTTCTTCTACCTGACACGGCCAAGATCACCTGTCACTACTTGGTTGGAACTTTACAGCCAGCAGTAGGGTCAAGCTGGAAAGTCACCTGTGGTCCTTATTATGCACAACTAACTTACACAAGGCTTAAATTACAAATGGGTCTCTTTTTTTAAGGGAATCACCAACACAGCAATAGAGCCCGGGTCCTACATAGAGATTGGTTAGGTAGCTGACCTGCGGAGTGTTCAGTCTACTTCCATGGGATGCTCGTCATTCCTGGTGGATTACTGTTATTGCAGGCTCCCGTGCTCTGGTTAAGGGGGCTCCCAGGTCCGCCAGATGACTCACTCAGTGTCCCACGAGATGGGGGGCTGCTTGTTCCTGTTACCCCACCCCCACCACCAACTGGGGCAATCTTTGGTGGGGCTGATGAGGGTTCCACTTGGCTTGCTGACTTTGATTCCTTGCGGCCATCTGCAATAAAACTACCCACAACTACCTGCAATGGAAAGGAAACCTCATCTTTTTGTTGATACTTTTTGCAATGTGATGGAAATGGGACCAGTGAAATGCTGTGAGCACCAACACACAAACAAGCAAGGCAGTTAAGTCCAGCTAAGTGAAGGCCGGTATTTTGGTTTCTGAAGGAGTTCCTCGTATTTATTTTGACTTAAATTAAAACAATGAATTGTTCAAAATCCCACAAAAGTAGTCAATAATAAATGTTAACCTAACTAACTAAATGTAAAAACATGTGTTGCTCTGGGCGACATACAACTCCCATCAACCATAAGATGGGTAAATGAGAAAACAGGACAGCTCACTCAAATTTTAATTGCACAAGACAAAATTAACAACCACCTCCCCCTAAAAAACCTTTTTCTAGTTAAATTTCTCCAAATAGGAGAATATATTAAGCAGACAGACCTGAACAGGGGATGCAGCTGTTAAAAGACCTGCTACGCCACCACCCAAAACACGGCCATCCGGACCAGACAATGACACGCTTAATCCCCCAGTCCTGCTTCGCTGACCACCATTTTCCGAGAGCAGAAATGAACCAGAAAGAGAGAGAATTTCAAACCGTCCCTGCATAAGAAAAAATGAACTGTTTATAAAAGCAGATGGGTTAAACAAGGTTAGAAATGGCTAACCACGATAAACCAGGGAAGGTAATAACCGAAGTACACAGCGTTACATGTAACACTAGACATGGTAAAACATATTTCAAGCTCGAGGATATACCATGAGTACAATTCCCTGGCAGGAACTGCTGATTAACCAACTATTTACCAAGTCATGTCAGGTTAGAGATGGTCACCACCTACATTGCGCAGGTTTGGGTGCTGGGTAAGAACATCAATCTAGGTGTCAAATCCTTCACTTCAAGAAACTCTAAATAACAGATAGTATAATAAAAGGGAAAAAAAATATGAAGAGATCTCTGAATACAATTTTTTTCCACTTACCCCTATTCCTCCTTTCTTATCCTTTTATATTTTTTTTCTTATCACTAAATATTCTTCTAGTAAACTCTCTTTTCTAAATGTATTTATTTATTAAAAAAGTTGAAAATAAAAATAAACAAATAAATAATCAATTAATTAATTAATAATTAAGTAATCAAAATCAAACAGGCATAACAACCATAAGAAATCAAATCAATCAATCAAAATCAACACTCCCACACCCATGTTGTGTTGACATGCACTTGGGTGAAGATGGAGAGTCCTGGTGTCAAAGGTTACCACTAGTCGGGTGGAGACCATTTAAACCAGAATTACAAGTGATCTACACAAGGCTACATATGATAAGAGGCATGCCTTTGACCCAGCAGATGAGGAACATTGGATATAATATGGGAAATTTACAAAAGTCAGTGCTCCATCCTTATCAATTACAGCTATTTCAAAATTGACTCCCAGGAAGAATTGACGGGTTCAAAAATATTAAATGCTAATAACCAAATCTTAAGTTTAAGCCAAAGTTAACAGGAAAAGATGTGGCAATCTCACAAACCGTCCCTCATAAGTTACAGTGCCACCAGATGTTGCTGGTTGGCGGAGAGTCACATTAGAGATGGCACCATTTGCTGATAGGATGCAAACAGCCCTTGGACCATGCTGAGAAAATGACATTATTTTTGATGATACATCCTGGAAAACCAAGTAAAAAGTAAAACTGGTAACTGATTTCCAAATCAACTAAAAAACTTATAAAACCTGGAACTTATTCCATCCCAACCCCCAGCATAAATTGAAACCAATCATATTAATGTCAGAAATAAAGATCCCAGTACCAGCATATGTGAGGATTATGATATCATGGATTGGAAGGTAGGCCCTTTACTATGTCATCAGCATAATAAGCACAGAACTAAGTGGCACTTCCCAAATCAGATGCTATGTAACTTGTGCCTTGCTACCTTATACAATAGGATGGAATTGTGAACACATGGATGTGGACCGCCTCATTGCATTGCAAACTAGCAAGCCCTATATCCCTGACATGATTGGATGTCTAGTTGTGGTCCCAATAATAAACTTTTCAGTTACTAACTCCATGCTGGTCCAATCTCTTCTTACAAGGCAAATCAATTCTATTAAAATAGCATTTGTTTGCTATGCCCTTCAAGCCTGGCTCAAGTGACAATAGGTTTGTCATACTTGTAGCAATAAAAGAAGTACTGGTTTGTCATACTTCTTGCCTTTTCCTACTTTCTTTTTCTTTTTCATACATAGGCATGCATACTAATATTTTTTCAGCATGGAAATTCTCTTTCTTTTGTACTTCTATGGTTCTATCTTTGGTGAATCCCTCCAAATTACTTCAAATTTGTCCTCTACTTATTACAACTTGCTTGCCTACACAGACTTCACATTCCAGGCAGAATATGAGATGCTGCATGAAAAACTTTAAAACAACTTTTGAGAAGTATGAATTGCATTAATGGGTACATTGAGCTTGTAAGTGAACAACAGAACATTATTGAACTCTTCAGACCCTTTTATGGGTCTGAAGAAAATTTGATTCAGTAGATGTTGCATTACTTACTAAAAATGGTGGATATTGATATAAAGACTACATATTTAAATACTATGCAGGCATGCTGGGTTTATTAAATCTTGATAACCAATGCAGGATAGTCTAACATAAACATAATAAAGATGCTAAAAGGAAATATAATAAAGTTGCTTCATCATAAAGAAATTGGAAAAAAAAAATTCCAATTGCTTTCATTTTTTGGAAATAAGGACACAGCAATAGAAATGCCATAATGAAACAACTATTTTTTTCCTTTCAAATAAAAATTATGGTCTAATAATTGCAACTTAGAATTATTACCACTTCTAACAAAAATATAAATTTATATTATAGGAAAAACACTAAATCAGGACCAAGGTTTTGAGAGATGTTAGATTGCATGAAAACAAATCTCTATAGTAATCAGTAGCAGCAAGGTAGAAAAAAAGGGGGAACCTCTCCAGCTTTCACTGTGATAACATGAGGTGTAAATCCAACTCCCGCAGATCCTGTGATCAGAAACATCTGTGAGCAACTAAATTTGAACTCGATATAAAATCTCCAATCAAGGAACTAGCTTTTCTTCATTAGCAAAGTAAAAAGAATTACAGAAGCACATGAAACATATGCTAAAGAATATGCATGATAGAAACAGGATATCAACAAAATTCAACAACCAAATAGTGGGACGGACAAGTACAATAAACAAGGGCATATGGGTAATTTTTCTCCATATAAGAATATGGAGTCAGATCGAACAGATCATCCCAGATTTCAGCATAAAAACCACACAGCCTTCCTTTTCTGATTTTCAGAGTCATCTACTGCTCATATGATATCACTTTTATGAACAGCGATTAAATAATAACTACAACTATTTCATTACCTGTCAGAACTCAAACTAACCCCTAACCCAGACCTCCAAAAAACCCAAAAGAAAAGAAAAGAAAAAAAACATATCTATAAAATTATTAGAACAAGTTAAAACAACTGTTGCCTAAAGAACACGCCAGTATCAAATACCCAGTCCAAAGGAACGTTTGAAAAACACTGTACAAGCAAGATGAACAGAGACAAAGCCAATAAGATAAAAGGGAAATATCAGTTACCAAGAGCTTCCATTTGCTGTTTCTTGCTGGAACCGGGTGGTCGGCCTCTTGCTTTCTTCAAGGAAGAAGGTGAGGCTGATCCGGCCGAAGCAGGTGGAGAAGAAAATGCCCCACCGGACTGAGATACGTTCACACCAGAAGGAGCAGGTGACAACGCCAGTGCCATGGTCCCATCTGGGCCGTATTTCCTTGGCCTCCCTCTCTTCCTCTTCAAGGGCTCGCTCCCCATATTCATGTTAAGGCCGTGAGGTATGATGGCGCCGCCGGTGGAACCCTCTCCACCGGTACCGCCGGAAGACTGGTACGGCGGGGAGGTCCCGGAAACGGGCTTGTACACAGCTGCTCCGTCTGGACTGAAGGCTAAGCGCATGTTTTGTATCACCGGCTGTGACGGTACCGCATTTTTCTGGAGACCCATGCTGAAGGGCTCTCTGGTAGTCATGATTCCAGTTTCAGATCCTGACATCTTTCATATATGGAAAGTGGTACTAAATTTCTATACAACCCTGCAACTAAAAATGGGAATTTTCAGATCAGCAAAAACCCTAGAAATAATCTACATAACCGATCAACTCAAAAAACCCCTACGCACCGAAGAATAGATTTCACACTGTCAGTGAGTAAGATTTCTCTCTACAAAAAGAAAACACTTTTGACAGAACAAACTTCACTTGAAAACAACCACTCAGGAACAAAGCAAGGACTTCGCAAATAATCTAAAGCTACATACTGAAATCCGAGTAAGCTCACTCACTGTCCAAAAAATCCAAAACCCTAACCCCAAAAATCCCACCTTCACCTCAAATCTCGAGATAAAAATTTAAGCAACAGCGAAAACAAAGCCCTAATAACCGCAAATGAAGCATTAAACTCACGAACATTGTTTCTCGCAGAAGAAAAATTCAATTTTTTTTCGAATTTCATCCTAGATCATGAGGAAAATACCAAATATACATTACATCATTAAAGAAAATCAACATAATTACAAAACCCTGTCCACGATCAGTTTCCGTAAAAATTATCTTTTTCGAAATTTACAGCTTTAAAAAAAATCCCAAAATTCCCACAAAAATTAAGGAAACCAGAAAAAAAACCCAAAAAAATCTCCATAAACTTACCAATAAATGAGGAAAAATACAGCGATCCAAACGAGAGAAGAGAATAAATTTTTAGGGTTTCAGATGGGAAGAGCAGCTCAGAGGCTTTTCTGAGGAAATGCGAGAATTCTCAAAATTTACTTATATTTTATATTATTATTATTATTTTTTCTCCCCTTTCCCCTTTTTCATCACTTCTCTCTCATGCCCTTTATTTTTTTTATTTTTCGAAAAAAAAAAGCCGGTATCGTACAAATAAAAACAATAATTAATTTAAATGCATTCACTCCAACGCCCTTACTGTCTCAAAATCTCGTCATTTCCTCGAGTACCAAATCAATATACTCGCCACGGAAACGCAATACATTGAAATTAATTAAAATATTGCCTCAAATAAGGCACGTTTCAGCTAAATAAAGCGAGTTCAACGTGTTAGGTACTCTCAATAGTGTAAACATTGCTTTAAGTTCATTTTTAAAATTTTTTTTTATCTTTTTATTCCTTTTTAAGTTATCTTCATTATAACCCTAATTATAATAATTACCCCAATTTTCAAACCATCCATCCACCATTTTTTTTTTCTTTTTTCTTTTTTATTAAAATATTTTGGATAGTTTATTAATTAATTTAAATTTTTTTTGGGGTTGGTAGCCGGTAGTTGGTCTACAAAAATACAAGATTATTAATTATCAAAAAAATATATTTATAACCCTATAGATAGCAATCGGTTATCTAACATAATTTTTATCAATTTTGTCTTATTCTTGAATTTAAAAAAAAAATCTTAAAAATGAAAAATCATGGGAAAATGATGTAAATATTTTTATTTGGGTATTAATAAATTTTATGAAAATAATTTTAATTTTGATATTTAAAGTACAAGTTCACATAATGGAACAATGATAGTGTGCAATGAATGTATATAATTCTCTCAAATATTGGAAAAATATAAATATTTAATAGTGTGTAAGAAATTAAAAAGTTTTTTAAAAATTTATTAAAAAAAGAGAATAAAATGAAAATAAGAAAAATATTATTTTTTAAAAGAATTGTATTTTGATTAAAATGAAAATTTTAGTTAGATAATATTTATTAAAATATTTAAATAACAGCAATTATTAAAAAAAATTAAAAATTTTTTGAATGATACCCTGGCGTGGACATATCCAAAACGAAAAGCCCTGGAGTTTTCCACTGACATGATTATGATTCCGGGAATCTTTTTAGAAATGGAAACGGAGGAAAAAGACACAGAAAATGGACGAATCCCATTTCCTGGTAAAATATTTTTATTATTATTTTGAATTTTTGCTCTTTTGCATTCAGGCGTGAAGTATACTTAATGGTAGAAATGGCTGTCTTTTCAGAAAAATAAAACATAAAAAAATTAAAGTGAAAAAGAAGCAAAGGAAAAAAGATGTTTGTTTGGATGTAGTCGGTCAAGAATTTTTCTTTCTTTTTTATTTTAATTTTCAATTTCTCAATTCCCAAAGCCGCGAACCCATTTCCCCTCATTTTCAAACATCTTCCAGCTGTAGTCCAACTATTCACCAGTAATAAAATCTCCAAAATTCCCGATAAATTTCTTAGAAAAGTAAAAAATTTGAATACTGAGAAAGTGGGTCCGATTTTCTTCTGAAATAAATAATAAAGAATCAAGATATCCATTGAAAGCCAATCAAAAAAAGCATGGCTCTGTATTTTCCACTTCCTCTCCGTTCTGGGTCCTGCGACTTCTCAGCTTATTCGAGTAAAAAAGGTTTGAATTTATTTATTTATTTATTTATTTTCCTCAATTTCCATGCTTTTCCTGTTACGAGTCACTGATATTTATGGGTTTTGAGGTTGTGGGTCAAGAACCGGGAAATGTGGAAAAAAGCAACGTGTTATCTTCTGCAAGAATGAGAACAAGGAAGAAGAAAAAACAAGGTAGTTTCATATGCGATACTGCCCCCTTTCTTTTTTTTCTTTTTTCTTTTTTCTTCTTTTTTACGAATTCAATTTTGGATTTTTGGTATTAGTTTTGGGATTAAAGAACAACATGGAGGTGGAAGAAGGGAGGTTGTGCTACAGATGGTGTTCAGTACAATTTCCCTTCAGGCAATTGTTCCTAACGCACTGGCCGATACTGGTAATTTGGAATTCAGCAAGAAGGAATTGTAATTTGCTTTCATTTTCCATTTGGGTTTTCAATTTGGAATTGTCTGTTTATCCTTTTTCAGAGGTGCCAGAGGATTTCAAGGTTTACTCAGATGAGGTCAACAAGTTCAAAATACAGATTCCCCAAGGTGAGCAATTCAGAGCTCTTATGCCAAAAACTGAATTGGGCAGTAATTCCATAGAAGAGATAAATCAATAAAAAATAAAAAAAAATAAAAAAAAAGGGTGTGGTTGGGCAATGATGTGAATAGTTATTGGGGAATTTGAATTATGGAGAAGATGATTGAATTAGAATATGGGTTTGATGCAGATTGGCAGGTGGGTTCAGGAGAACCAAGTGGATTTAAATCAGTGACAGCATTCTACCCAGAAGAAGCTTCTGGTTCAAATGGTATTCACAGGGTTTCTTCCTGGTGGATCCATCTCTTCATTACTTAGATTCAAATAGTTTTAAAATTTGGTTAATGGGTTGCTGCCTTCAGTCAGCGTAGTTATCACTGGGCTTGGCGCGGATTTTACCAGACTCGAGTCTTTTGGCAAAGTTGATGCTTTTGCAGAGAATCTGGTTGGCTATTTATCTTATGCTCTCTTTCAACGGGAACCTCTCATTTACTGTATTTGCTAATTTTTGTGGGTTCTAATTTGTTGCGCAACAGGTAAATGGATTGGATAGAAGCTGGCAAAGGCCTCCCGGTATTGCTGCAAAACTCATTGACTGCAGAGCTGCTAATGGTAATCCCGGGGCTATTTACTAATTGTTCTTGAAAACAATTTTCTGTTTTTTAAAACAAAAAGTTGTTTCCTTGTAAACTTGTGATAGAAAACAGTTTGTTTTGAAAATATAAGATTGCTGAGAAACAATCGAAAAAATGAAGAAGGTTTGGAAAACTTTTGCATTGTACATAGCAGAAGTTGAGAAAACTGTTTTTCATATTTGAGTTGTTAAGTATTGTTGAACAGGCCCTACTTTTACTTTTATAGGCACTTACAATTTCTGGTACATTTTATGTATGAGGTTAATTTGTTTAAACAACGTATCAGGGTTTTATTACATTGAGTATTGGCTTCAGAATCCTGGGGAAAGTCGTAGACATTTATTTTCAGCTGTTGGGATGGCAAACAACGGTTGGTACAACAGGCTTTATACCGTGACCGGACAGGTAGGCCTGGCTACAAGGAAGCTGAAAAAAAAATCAATGCTTTCATCTTCTACCTGTTCTGGTTTTTGGATTTCATATATCAATGTCTTGGATGCATATAACCAGCCTGCAGTTCCACCCTAACCTTTTTTTTTACATTTTGATGCAGTATTTGGAAGAAGAATCAGAAAAATTCAGTTCTAAAATTGAGAAGGTGAGCTAATTATAACCTACAATTCTTGGAGGCCAAGCATTTTCTTCTCATTTAGTTTGCAGGCACAGTTTGTTACCTGAATAGGAAAATTTTCAGGATTTATTCGAAAACTGTTATTAAAAACATATTTTTATTATTTAGAATAGAAAATAAAATCAAGTTGAGTAGATTTGAAAATTAATTCTAAATACATGTTAGAACAAATCTCAGATGTTTTTAGGAGTTGTGTAGAGTATCTTGAGAAATAATTAAAAATATGAAAAATTCTTCGAGATCAATTACATTATAGATAAATGCCCGGTATCTCCATCCAAAAGAATGTTTTTTATGTTCTAGTTCTCAAAAAAGAATTTGTTTTTGAAAGTTATTTTCAAAAACCAATTTTTGAGAATATTGTCACAAGATCTGCCTTTTGTGGCTAGATGCTGATGTGAATGAAACCTGCCTGCAAGATGCTTTACACTGCTGATGATAAGGCCATGGAAGTGGCATCAGAATCATACACTTGTATTCTTATTTTCTACTGAAGAAGTATCTCTTTAACTTGGCAGGTTGTTGCATCCTTCAGGTTTATTTGAAGAAAAATTTGCATGTTCAGGATATAAACTGAGGCTGAAGATTACTGGTTCAGCAGCTCTGTGGATTTCACAATGCGCACGAATTGGCATTGTGCAAAAAGATGAGATGATTTATATACTCAGATTGCATCAAGTGTCTTTTGTTGTAAAATTGTAAGGAAGGGGAAGAGAAATTATCTCTATGCTACCATTGAAAAAATTTTCCACACCTTTGCAGTTGCTTCACATTCATTTGCAGAATTGATTTATGAGTCTTTTGGCCAAAAAAAAAAAAAATACTAATTCCTTACATGAATATCTTTCTGGGATATCCAGGAAAAAAAGATCAATCTGTTCTAACATTCTCGCCCCCCATCAATTCTCCAGTTTTTGGTGCAGCAGCTTTTTGAAACAGAAGGGTGAGCTGATCAACAAAGAGTAGGCTCTTCATTTGTTGGAGCTGTTGCCACTCTTTCTCCATATGCAATTCAAACTCCTCAAAATGAACAATCTTATCCCGAATCTCCTTCATCTGCAAAAGTTTTTGGGTGTTCCCCAACACGACAATTAATGAATGGCAAATAGCATCTCGTTCCTCTTTTTGGCATAGATATTGATGACCTGTAATTTTACAAATTTTACCCACCTGCACTTCAGTAATGCCAGAAATTGCTCTCTCCACATCCAGCTCTTCCCTCTCGAGCAGTGACTTTGCATCTATATAAGCTCCTTCCAACGCATTTGAGGTGGTGTCGCCATTGGATTCCACATTAGGGTCTGCATAGGAAATAAACCATTATTCGGCTAAAAAAGGAGTCTCAGAAATAAAGCAACCCCAGTTTCATAGATGTTTACAGATGTTAGGGTAGCATCCTTTTATAAGGAAGCAATCTCAAAAATTTCAGAACCCAACCTAGTTTTTAAAAATCAATTGTCACCAACAATGTTGATTTAATTGGCTTCCAATGGCATTATCTTGGGCTTTGATTAATCACAATACAAGGACAACTCACTACCAATAACAAGCCTTGCTACCCATTACATCTACATGAGTAAATCCAAAATGCTCGGGGGAAGTCCATAAGAAGTGATCTGTACCTTGTATTCTTGCACCATTAGCAAAAGATCCAAGACCCTCTTTCATTTTTCTAGGATCCACATCTGACAAAGATGCAACAGCTGCTTGAGCAGCAGCTTCTGCAACCTCTACACCCACCAAAGCCGACAAGAATGCAGCCTGAGAAAAGTTTGATTTAGTGCGTATCATATGAAAATTTTCAGTTGAAAACAGAGCAGAAGCAGCAACAATCATCCCACAATGGTCAAAGAACTAATCATAGTAAATCAGGTAAAATCTGGCAAAACCAAAGGGATGCCTCAAGGTTTAAACCTCACATTAACACAACTCATACAGACATCATGATTGTACACAACAAACTTCAAAACACGAGAGTTTAAGACAGATAAAGAATTTAAAAAATAAAGTAGGTAATAAAAGACAATAATACAACTCATACACACGTCATGATTGTACATAAGTAACTTCAAAACAAGGAGTTCAAGACAAAGATAAGGAATTTCCAAAACAAAGAAAGTAATAAAAGACAAGAATCGCTGCTGTGGTGATTGGCCCATGCCATGTTTTACTTTTAGGGAGAGAGGAGTTTTGCTAGTTTTAAACACTACTTCATACAATTTATATAATTTAAATGCCGTTAAGTAATAACCCAGAACTTAATCCACTCCATGAACCGCTAGGCTGTAAACAATGCTTAAGATGGGTTAAGCTCTCTCCAATAGATTTGCATCTAGAAGTTAAAGGAGTTATTGATTCCAGAGTCAACCTCGTGCTTCCATAAATAAATCCCACAATCAACCAAAAATAGAAGTCTACCTGAGCCATAATTGGGTTGCTTGCATCAGAAAGTGGTGTGAGTCGCATTTTTTTACTTGCGGAAGAAGTGCCAATATTTTCCTGTCCAAATCCAGCATCACTCTGGTCCTTCGCTTGAGAAAACTTGTTATCAACATCCCCAGAGCTTGTATGTCCAAGATATTGCTCCCCAAAAGAAAGCTTGATAAAATGAGTAACACATTCTTTCTCATTTCTACCACCAACATGCTCCGCAACCTTCTTCCAGTCATCACCATAATGCAAGACAGCTTCTAAAAGGTGCAAAGTTTCTTTGTCAGTCCAACCTGCTTTTGTGTCTTCACTGATTTCAACTCGCCTAAAATCTGAAGAATTGACCCCAACCCGATAATTGCCACGAACATAGCACCGTGCACAGAGAGTCAAGTCAAACTGTGCCACAACAAAGAAAATTTTAAAAAATAAAGAACGGTTCTAATTCTATTCATGTCACTCCATAAACTGCCTAGCACAGTAGCAAATTAAATTATAAAAGGAATGTCTGCTAAGGAGTAACCCCAGTCAGTAATATAACAGATATTCACATAACATACTATTTGAACCGTAATTCTAATCACAAAAATTTATCAAGGCCTTCTTTCTTATTATCTATTCTTTAATTGGTTAACTCATAAAGCAAAATGTTCAACCAAATAGTGGCTAGTAGATGCTTTGTTTTGACTCATCCTTTCAACATCGGTTCTCATGAACACCACAACCTGTGGTTTAACACCTTTCCCTTCTAACTTAATTTCAGAGCAATGGAGGTTCACCCTTCCTGTTTCATATAAGCTTCCCCACACATGGCAATTTTTTTAGTTTAGAATTAAGGTCATACTTTGATTCCATAAGACAACATAAGCCAGCAGGAAAGGCAGTGGACGACAGAAGAATTGATTCCACCATTGCAATTCTTCCTCGGCGAGATTGTATATCAAATACTTTGTTAGCAGTGGTATTTTCAGTCTACTAAGAGGAATGCATAGTCGTAATTAAAAACCCTATGATTACCTTATCACAGGCAAAACAAGCAATGCTGCAGAGGGATTTGCAGCCGCTGCACCATCTCCTCTTAGGAATAGATTCAACAGCACCTCCTCCAGCATCCCCGGTATGCGAAGACGCCCCACCGGACTTATTATCCTTCTCTTCCCATTTCAACGGCTGTTTCAAGGCAGAACCGGAGTAATTAATCAAACCCCAAGCCTCCAGAAAATCAAAAACCCTGCGAATGGATCCCACATCTCCAACAAGAATTTTCCGAACATCCGTAAACGTGAGCTTCCTCGAAGGGTTTTGTCTGAAGGACAGGATTATCGAATTACGGTAATACTTGTAAACCCTAGGGTTCTTGGACGGGGACCGAGCGTCGAAGAACTCAGGAAGGAACCGAACCTCGCATTCGTGGACATTGTTCCACGAAAACCACCCTAAGATTAGAGTCAGCGAGGATAAATTTCAATTAGAGAGGGAAATCCACAATTTACAACCTAACGGAACCTTGTGGCATAGAAAAAAAAAAGACAGATGGTTCTTACTGGAATAGCTGGGGATGTTGATGGTCTCCGGTTCAGAAGCACGGGGAACAACCCCAACTGAAGGGGAAGCGGAGGCGGCGACCGGAATCTCAGACTTGACGGTTGGAATGATGGAGGAAGAGGAATCAGGTTGTTGGGTTAGGGTTTCAGTGGATGCTCCGATTGGGTCTTTGATCGGCGACTGTGCCGCCATTTACAGCATCGGAGGGGGGTTAAAAATCTTTTCAAAACAAGGAAGATGGAAATTATTCACCTTTTGGCTTTTGTTGATGAAAGAGGAGATGAAGTTTACCAGCCAAACGAGGGAGGGAGAAGGTTTTTATTTTTACTTTATAAATTATTTCCGATCTTTGTTGTGCAGCGTTTTGATTTATAAGCATCTCCTCGTTGTCGAAGAAAATTTGAAAACTTTTCTTCTAATTGTTATTTAAACACTATAAAAACATTTAAAAATTCTTTTCATATTCTTAGATGGTGAAATAATTTCAAAACTTTTCCGATTATCTTAGAAAACAAACAAAAATTTAGATGAAATGCACCTCCATGGACCAATGATTCATAATTAATATGTACATTAAAAACAACATCAATATTTCAAATGTTTAGATAAAAAGAGATTAGGCATGAATGTTGAATTGAAGATTCGACTTTATTTTTCAATGAATTCAAGGATTTTTTTTTTTTTTTTTGATAATTTTCTTTAAAACTGAAATGCTTTTCTAGTCCTTTTAACCCTTAAAAAATAAAAAGTACTAAAAAAAATATAAACAAACGTACTCTTAAGCCTTAAAAAATAAAAAATATTAAAAAAACTAGAAACACTTCTCAAAATTACTTTCAAAAGCACTCTAAGCTATTGGCTTTGATACACAAGAAATAAAAACGGGAATAAGAATTAAGAATAAAAATTTCACAGTAACATGAATCAAAATTCCTATAAGAGAGTTTTGATTTTTATGGCAACAAGAATTCTTTATTTAAATTTCAATTTCAATTCCTAATAAATAATCCAAACATGATAATCTTTATTCTCTATTCCAGAATTTCCAACATGCCTGGGAAATAATATTTTACAAACGGGGCCAACCCTGACAGGGAAAACTCACTCAGTTCCCATTCCATTCCAAATATAACAAATCAAATAATAGTGAAAAATGATATATGGCTATTCTCTATTTTCCAACTCTGATATATATATTTTTTTCTTTTTTGCGGACCAGCAAGAAAAATTAATTCCCCCCCTCCCAGGAACTTGGCCCTACTGAATGCACCAAAAAATGTTTATTGAAAAATTTCTGAGCTTGCCTTTTCTCATTTGAGGCTGGGCTTAGAAACGGGGACACAGGGTACAAAAGAAACTTTAGTACACACAGCAAGATTCTTTCTTTTTGCTAAAATATAGTAAGAGACCTGGAGCTTTTCCCATGCAATATGAGTCAGGGCTCTCAAAATCATCCCAAACTACAGAGTTGAGCTTTTTTCAATAAAACCCCAACTACTAATATGCACAAAGAAAATAACATCATTTAGGATACAATGCAGAATGCACCAACACACCAACACCAGAGACTATCTATACACCCCAAATGCTGGGACTAGACTATAAAAGAATCATATCTTGATTCTAACATGCTGATTTTTTTCCCTTTTTTTTTCTTAAAAAAAAAAAAAAGTTTTATTCCTACTTGGTTGCCAGAAACCGATTCCAGCTTCCATTAGTCCATCATGCTGCCAGTAATTTGAGCACTGACAGTATATGAGGGTTTAGATACACTAGGGTAAAGGAAGAGCAACCCGCAACTTCCATGGTTCCTTCTCCGCCATCAGGAGCGACTCAGACATCCGACTTCTCTGGTGAGCATGACTATGTATGACCTGCAAAATATAAAGTTAAGTTCATCCAAATCTGCTGCAGAAATTAATTAGAAGAAATTAATGAGTCAAAAGTTTTTGGGTGTTAACCTTTATAATCTCAAAACCAGAACTGGGCTGGCTGGAAGCAAATGAATCTGAAACCAGCCCAGCATAGCAACATTGAGTCAAAGACCTTGTGAATTTGACCTATTTCCCAACACTGCTACCTATACTCCCTTGGAACAGCTCTCAGGGTGACAATCTTTTTGGCTATTTTTTCAAAAATCTCCATATTCATGTGGGAGGTATGGAACAAGACTAGGAGAAGATGAGTTATTCATGGTAAAGGCCTATACCTATTTTGATGAACCACCAGCTCCTACTGGACATGTGCATGATAAGAGTGTTTGTGTTCTTTTTTTGTGGGGGGAGGGGGGTTGGGTGCGTTTGCATGTGGCCATGGTGTTCATCCTCCTCTTTTTGGTCCTCAATATACATCCTTGCCTTCTGCAATTTTTTCATTTTTTTTTTTCAATCAGAAACACCTTCTGCAATTTCCATCCTCATCCCTGATTTTGTGACCTCCATCCCTCAGAACTACAGTTTCATCCTTCTCATAACTTACCACAGCCAGAATAAGTTGTCATCAGTTCACAACCACACTATGCCTGTAGAAAATTTTAGGAAAGCTTGCCTTGCGATATTGCATTGTTTTGATGGTGCATTCCTGAGTATAATGAAGTACAATAACAGCCGCTAGTACAGTGCAAACTGTGAGGGCTCTACACAAAAATTCCTAAACTCAAATTCTTAACATTTTCCAATGATTAATCCAGCCTAACTAGAGGTGGATAAATCAAGAAATAAAATCAGAGGAAAAGAGAGAAGTGGAGAGTAAACATAGAATCAGAAATTCTCTTTTCCATGAGTGGCCATTGCTAGCCAGTGAATTCCTCTTCCCCAACAAACCACAGCCCATAGACCAATGTTTGGTTACATGCTAAAACATTTAAAACATAGAGGATTGCAAGGCTAGAAGCAGTGTAGGGTTTAAAGACTTTCCAGAAAAGGATGCATGGCAAGGTTTCTAAACTTAAAAACTTCTACTCATTTTGGATACCAACTTTGACTCTGCAAGGCTCTTCCCAAGGGACCACATCACTAGATGCTGGAGCTTCACCGAACAGGTCTTTCGTCACATCTTTTTGCAACTAAAGATTTATGATGCTGATTTTAAGACTTGCCTAACCACAAAAGTTGGTTTAATATGGTACCAGACCATCAAAAGTGGTAACAGAAAAATCTAAGGCACCAGTGAATTGATCTTTAGGCCTGATCTCCAACATGTGCCTATTGGGAATTATTGGCTTGATCCTAAAGATCTCTATGGTAACATAGGTCAGTTCATTCTCTGTCACTGAAGTTTAACAAACTGAATGTTAAAAGTTGCATTCATGTGTAGAATAGAAATGAATTATACCTCTAGAATGCGAAATGGATAATTTGCAAGGCTAGATCTGAAGCCCGCCACTCAAGTAGCAGTACAGCTGCTCTTAGTCCTGCTGCAATCTAAGGATACCTAGGGGAAAAACAACACCACCATAATTTACCACCATGATGTAAAACTGATGGCAATGATAAAAATAACACACTATTCAACCCCAAGATTGAGCAGTGGACCATACCTTGATCAACCCCTCACCCAGTTGTTTGGTCAGGACCGCTGCCTTGAATGAACTGAGGAGAATGAGCAGGAACTATAAACTGTGGTTGTGCTGGAACAGGTGCGGCTATACCTAATAAAGCAAAGGCAGTTGCTTAGTTAGGTCTTCATATGCACTACTAAGATAAGATGTTTATCAAGCAAAAAATTCATTCAATATTTTCCTGTTTCCTTTCTCTGTTTCATCCAACACCATGTATATCAGTCGTGCTAAAATTGTGTCCAAATCTCAAAAAATGCCCAATCATGAGTTGACATGTATAAATGATAACAATGACAATAACAATAAAAACTATATGTAAATATAGAAACATATAAAGCAGTAACGAGACATACAAATATATTCACAGCTTCTTTCCATTGAAATTTTATGTAAATGAAACAGACGGATCAGGAAAATATTTTGGATTGTAACCATCAGGAAAAGGAGGACCAAGAAAACTGAGAGTTTCCAGAAAGCTCATGAGAAAGAGCTGAAATAACCAGAATCATAATGAACACCATCATATAAACTTCTGTTTCATGGAAAAAAAAAGTATCACACCATCATATATTTTTTTTTCCTTGCATACTCTTTCTAAATAAAAAGCATGTTGCTTTTCAATTATAGTTTCTTGCAGCATTTAGTGAATAGA
The DNA here is from genome assembly GCF_004353265.1 of Vitis riparia. Taxonomy (NCBI): domain Eukaryota; kingdom Viridiplantae; phylum Streptophyta; class Magnoliopsida; order Vitales; family Vitaceae; genus Vitis; species Vitis riparia. The sequence continues at coordinate 536,644 of NC_048448.1, read as the reverse complement.
CAAAGTGGCATTAGAGACCATGTGCTAATGTGAATACAAACATTTCCCACATGCAGAGGTAAAACAATATGACCACAGGAATCAAACCTATGTGATAACTGTGGTTTCACATAAACCCCCACCAGACAACACAGCTGATGGACCAACTCTCAGATCATGTAAGGCATGCAGTAAGCTTTTGATCACACAAAATACAGAAAGAAGCCATGAATTGAAAAACGTGGATTGGACTAGTCATGTGTTAACTATTGACATTAAAAATGACAATAGCTTGAACAACGCACCAAAAAAAAGAAGTTGCTAAAAGAAAATATTGCCTGTAGGATAGGGTGCCTGAATTGTTGGAATAGGCGATGTTGATATGGCATTGACACTAGGCCCACCAAATTGCATGAACTGATGACCTGGCATTGCATAACCCTGTACCGTTGTATAACCATGACTGCTGGGAAGAGTCTGACCCAATTGTCCATACGGATAAATAGCTGTATTAACTGTCCCAGGCACCCCATATATCTGAAGGTATTGCTGGCCTGGATAAGGATTGTAAACACCCTATAGAAAGATGACAAAACACAAACATATGTACCAAGTCAGTATTGCAGGAATAATACAATATTCCTACACTCTTCTACCCCAACAAAGTATGAACTTTTACAGTTATTTTACCTGTGGATACACATATTCAGGTCCATATGCTGCATATCTGCAGAGATAGAAAAACCATCACATCTTTTGAGAAACATAGCTCCAGAACAGGATTTTCAGATGCACAAATCCAGTATGTTGATGCATGTTTGATGCATGATATTGTATGTTAAACAACAAAAGTCACAATCAATCACTACGATGTAGGGACCAGGGTTTCCTTCACTAAGCTAGAGGCTAACATGTCACTCAACTATATCATGTTGTGCATTTAATAGTATGATAACCTAATAATACAACCCATGAGATTCCTTTATTTTCTTTTTCCCCTTTCCTTTTTCATATCAGACTACACGATCATTGTTCTTGCCTGTCCAAGGGCAAACATTGAGCTGGGGCACATATCCTCCGCAACTACCACTTTTTGCATTCCTGCAATTACCAATCACACCTCGTCACATCACTGTACAGTCTGCACCACGAACTAAACTAACCCTGAATTATAGGGAATGACCAAACTTTCTTTGAACTACTGAACAGTCCTATAGGACATCACATGTTGTGATTGGTATATGCAAGAATTGTCCAAAACACAAGGACACAAGGTTATGAATAAGAAAAGCAGCTGCAGAAGAAATATACCCTATTGAACTGTATGGCCACCAAGATTCAATTCTGTCAAAGCCCATGGTTGCCTGATGAACAGTATGGGTTGATGATATATGCAACATATGTGGAGGAAATATGGCTAATAATCCTAAGGATGTTACCTAATCTTCTTGACATAAATGTTAGAGCATGTGTGTGCCCACGCACACAGACAACAGCTTGCAAGCATGCCAGTGTAGAACATACTTGCAAAGACAAAAACTCACCCATATGAAGGGTACATAAATCCTTGCTGGTAACTGTAAGAAACTGGTTGCTGGTAGCCAAAATTTCCAACATAGCTTCCCCGGGTGGCTGGCACACTTCCAAGGTAAGGGGTGACTGGTCTCAAACGTCCTATAAGTAGAACACATAAGAATATCAAATGACTGGAAGACTCACTAATGAAGTTCAAAATAATAACAAAAAATATATTATTATTATTCAATTTGCAATATAATCATCTCTGAAACACAAACTCATAAAATTAGCACAAGCAAGAATGGAAAGAAAAGTTTATACTCTGAGCTAGTGCTGTGTGGGGCATCAAAAAAACAAAAGAAAGAAAGAAAGAAAGAAATAAGCCTAATGTATACATGGGGAAGAACATAAGAACAACAAGTTCCATGCCCCAAGCTCAGTAGATCAACCTTGGCCTGCTCCAAAACAAGGCATGCATGGAGCCCGCTGGGGGCACAATCCTCTTACCACCCTGGGGGTCTACGGTCCAACAGACAAATAGCACCCGACAAACGTATATTACTCGTACATTTAGAATATTGAGAAAGATAAGATAGATACCATAAGACATAGATGGTCGGGGTCGTCCAAGTGAAGCCAAATTACAATTAGCCCGTCTACCATCAATAATTGGAGCTGGATCCGCACAGGCTCTCCTTGCAGATTCGGGATCCCGGAAAGTCACCTAAACCCTCCATACAAAATACCAAGGAAACAAAGTCACTCTACAGTCAGGAAGATACCCCTATACATTGGTAATAGAGTCTACCCTGATACAGTGGATCATGCAAATAATGTACAAAGCACCCTTAGATTAAACTAAGATTGATCAAATGCAAATGAATAACAACTGAATTTTAAAAGTTGATCCGATATTCGAAATATTGGGATCACATGGAAGATCATGGAGATTACATTTGAGTGCAATAAATTAATCATTGTCCAGATGAAAACAGTGGAATTTGATGATAAACACGATTGAAACCAATAAATACTCACAAAACCATAACCCTTCGATCGGCCAGTGTTCTTATCGGTGATGACAACGGCCTCAAGGATCTCACCGAACTGCTCAAAGTATCGGCGCATAGTCTCGCTCTGAGTCTCCCACGCCAATCCTCCCACAAACACCTTGGTGTACGTAGTATCTCCAAAAGGGGAATTCAAGAATTGAAACCCGGAACTCGAACTGGACCCAGAACTCGGACCCGGAATCGGCTGATACGCCATGAATTCCCAACAAAAAGAAATAAAAACACCACCCAAAAAAAAGAACCCGATTCAAACCCAAAAAAGGCAGAAAAAAAGACGAAGAAGATTCTGCTAAAAGACGGACCAGATTGGATTACGATAACGATCAAGTGATGCTACAGTCTATGCAATAAACACCTGGCCTCATCTTAACAACCAAAACCAAAACCCTAGAAAAACCCTAACTAATAACGATCCAATGAATTCTTGAAATTTGGCAATACAGCCCCCCTAATTAGAATTGACACCCGACACTAGTACCCCTAACAACCATACCAAACCCCGAAAAAGAAAAGCAGCGAAAAGTTTGAAAAAAGAAACCCTAGAAATAAAGGACAGAAGACGAAGGTCGGTGGCGGAATTGGATATGAAAATATACAGGGTGTTTCAAGAATCTAGGGCTATGGGTACTGATTTCAAAGGCAAAAAGGAGGGCCCTTTCTATTTTTCCCTTGTTCAAGAGCAAGGGAAAATGGGAAGAGAGCCATGATTTACACTGAAGCAGAAGCGAGGCAAAGCCCCAAGTAGAAAAAAGGAAAGAAAAAAAAAAGAAAAAAAGAAAGAAAAAGTGGGTACATGCTTTGGGTTTCGAGGCTTCTCAAACAAAGCTTACAGCTTGGAAGAGGGCGGTTGTGGGTCCCACTTCTCTCTCCCCACCCTAATCTCTTCCCTAATTACTAATTATCATCATCCTCTTCGTTTTAGGGTTTTTCATGAATTTGGAAAGCAGTTTTCAGTTTTTTTAAAAAAAATAGAAAATAATTTTTTATAGTTTAAAAACACATTTGAGAAACTTTTAATTTAAACAAGTTTTAAAAAGTTTGTTTCTTATGTTTTCTTCTTTTTTTTATATTAGGTATTATACAATATATTTTGGAAACTTTTAGTTAGTAGACTATATTTAAAATTTAAATTTCCCAACAAAATATTGTTCCTAAAACAATCAAGAGGTGAAATATGTTTTTAAAAATAATTAAAATGATAATACTATTGAAATAATATATATAAATAATTTAATAATTTTAAGTCTATTTTAAAAAATTATTTTTTATTTACTTGTACGTTTTCTTTTTCTTTTCTTTTTTCGTTTTTACATTTTTCTTAAATTTGTCGGGAATCAAACATAACCCTTATTTATAATTAGAGATAAAATTAGGGTTTAAGAGATGTTGATTGTGGGGTTAAAGTGTGGGAAAATTTCAGTTGGGATATTGCATAATTTTTAGAAGAAAGAGTGAGTTTGTGTGTTGGAATTATGGATAAAGTTGATGGAGGTCTTCACATGACCAAACTTATTTGCCTTTGTTAGGAAAGGGACCCTCACACTGGATGATGGAGGTTGTGACATGAATCATTGTTTTCTTTCATTAAAGGGGTAGGTATGTATTCCACATATTTAAAAATAAAAAATATATTATTTTATTTTATTTTTTATCTATTGTTTTAAGTCCAAGTTCAATTATCAATGGTCTCAACTCCAATCCTACTTCAAAAGCTTTAGATGCATGCAAGTGGTCTCCCAAATAGTAAAAGTAAAAAAATCCATCTCTCCATTTTCAAACCTTGCAATCAGAGTCAGTGGAGAAAATAATAACCAACAAAAATGAAAATTAAAAAATAAATTATGAGCAAATGCTCATAATATCATGTATTTTTTTTAAGAAATAATTTTCATAATTTTAAATTTTAAATTCAACAAAAATCTATTTCATGTGTCAAGAAAATAAATATTTTAAAATTTAAGTTATCATATGAAGAATATTTATTCTAGGAATGTTTTTAAAGTTACTCAGGCTGTTTTAACAGTATTATAAAAATGGATGGGGAAAAAACAAAAGGGTCACCTTCAGTAAGCATCAATGGGCATGCATCTAAGTTGAAGCCAGTGGCTAGGGTTTGGGTACAATGGGGACCTATTACACCTGTTCTGGGCCACACTTTCACTGCTGCACCACTCCAATTGATGGGACCACATTCTAACTAGGGTTTTTTCCTTCCTTTTTCTTGTGGTTCAAAAGAAAACTGCGTGGGAAAGAAACCCTTTGAAATGTGTCAAGCAAAAGCAAAAACCACCATACTATCAGTTTGGACTCTGAATAGATCTAATTTTGTTTGAAATTTAAAGTATCATTCAGTCAAAATACTTGAAAATAAGTGTATATCCGATAATGTTTTTTTAAAACAGTTTTCGTTTTAAAACACTCTCAAAAGCAAAATTTTGTATTTTACTCGAGAACAACTTTCTTGACGTATTCTCCTTAATGCTCAAAAGCTGTCTAATAATTTTCCATGTTTTCGATTATTTCTTAGAATGGGTTAATTTTATTAATCTTTTCTCAGATTTTGTTGAATACACACTCAATCCAATGGTTTGAAATTTCATCAAACATCTCGTATTTTTTTTTGTTTGTTATTTTTACTTACCTCATTTTTCAGTCAAAATAAGAGAAACATTTTCATAAAATTTCAAATCAATGAAACCATGTATTTTTTTTTTGTTTTCTATTCTAAAAAGCAGAACAAGGGCTGAGACTTTTAACTAAAAAAACATTTAATATAATTGAAAATCATTGCCTTTGGGAAAATATTTTATCAAGAACATCAATGGGAAAAAGATTAAAAATTGCAGAGCAACCACCTAATGTGGACATGTTTTGAAAATGTTTCAGTAGGGCCCTCTGGGATATCATATCAGCCATAATAATTTCAGAACCTTCTCTATCAGCTAAATTTGTTGGCTAGTTGTTCAGCCAAGAAGCCATTCTCTTGATGGTTTCTAGCTGCAGCCATAATAGTCACTTTCAGTGGCCTAACACTTCCATCCCAGCCACTGCAACTTCTTTGAACTTAATTTACCTCATCTTCAATGTAACTGCAAGCACAGACACCATTTTCTCACTAGTATCCTTCATGATTCTAAGGGAAGGCTTTTAGTCAAATGGAATTGACCTTACCTTTTGGGGAATTGTTGTTAGGATACATACTCTTCAACTTCTCTGCCAAAGCTTGTGCTTGGACTGAGTGTGATTACCATATGTATCTTCCTATTGCATCAGGGTTCTTGTATGCCAACAGAATCACTTCAGCCACATCGCACACTGCACACATCAACAAAAGGTTCACTACCATCTGTATATAGAAACCAAAGAAAACAAATAGAGAAGCTACCAACAATAAGATGTTCAGATAGCTATCCCAGGACCCAATTTCCATAACAGATCATAGACATCGATCCATCCACTAGCCTGCCTCATTGCAATGTTTTGATTTTGTTTGTAGTACACCCCCCCTAGGTATTAAACAGACACAAATGTATGTGAACATAGCTTACTGAAATAAATGAAGGCCAAAGAATGGGCATAAACTGTCCTGTTGGGCCAATAGCATCTGCCTCGTCCACGTTGGATCAAGTCCCATCACCCTTTTTTCTTCTAAAGTTACAGAACAAAAATGATTGACTTTACAGACTATTCCTAGATTTTCAAGTAATGTGAGTTTATAGGAAGAGAGGAAGATACATGCACCAGATTTTCCCAAGAACAAGTCCAGTTGTTTATATCACATAACTGTGATCAGGTTATGACAAGTAGCGGATGCCTAAAAGAGATGGCTTTAGTTGGATCAATAGCATCTGCATCCTGGGCATTGGATCAAGTCCCTTAGTGTATGTCAAAAAGAGATGGCTTTAATTTGAGAAAGAACCTTTCATAAATGTTAGGCTGCAGCCATTCATTGTGGATAGCAACATTGGCCCGAAAACAAAGGATGGACAAACTGTTGCAATGTTGAGCTCGCTTTTCTTTGCATTTTCCAATGATTGACTGTCTGCTATTGTTTTGCAAGGTAACAATAATTCTGCAGTTCATACCAAATAGTCGCTTAGTGTAATATTAACTTTAACACAACATACTTGAAGACAAAAATGTGAATAAACATACGTTATTTGTAAAATTAAGTGCATTTATGTGTTGTATTGAATGAAAGATAAGAGGGTACAATTTCAAAAACAGAAGCAACAAATATGATATATTGTGAACGGAGTTGGTACATGTGAATGGTTACCTTGGTTGCCTTGCAAAATTCAAGGTCAGACCAACATTCTTCATCCATGGGCAGACTTTTAGGCCAGTTGGGAACTTGGGTTGAGCGTGACAGCACCAGCAGATGACAGAACCACAACTTTCTTCACTTTGGCCCTCTCACATTCCTTTGGGAGATTATGTGTGCCTGTTATATCTGGTTCAATCAGTTCAAAGTGGGTAAAATTCTGCAACACATAAGACCCCATAGGAAAAATAAAGAATGGAAACTGAATGATGGTTGATTTAGTGATTTGGGGAAATAAATGAATGAATGAATGAATGAACAATGGGAAAAGTAAAATTATGTCAACGAAATAAATAGAAGATAATTTAAGGGAGTATGAAACAATTCACATTGTTGTTTCCAAGGAGAAACTAGAATCTTTTCTTTTATCTTGTATTCATAAATCTTATCAGAGGGTTAGATACTGGGCCAATGGGGACTGGACTGACAACATGGAAAACCCCAGAGCATCCACCAAAGGCAGCACAAAGGCCTTCATAGTCCAGCAAATCTGTCTTAAACAGTTGAAGATTCTCAGAAGCCTTCTCAGTTTCTTCAGATGGCTGTTCTTTGCATCACCTGAAAAGAGAGTTTCAATGGGAATAGAAGGAAGATTTTCAGAAAAAACTGCACATTTTTGGCCAATAAAATCAGTAATCAAAATAGGAATCGCTCTGAAGTGATAAAATTGTTGGGAAGATATTTCAAAAAAACAGAAATGAGGGGAAAAACAGAGGATCTTACATGGGTCTCTGACTGTTTCGATAGGGTAAATTTATGATCCATGAATAGCCTCCTGCACCAGTCACACACACTCTTTGCTTCTCTCCATTCTCTTCCATCTTCCTCAGAAGCACACAAAACCCAGTTGGCTTTGAGATTTGATCAGTGGCTGTGTCATATAAACTAGTGTTGTTTGCACTTTCTCAGCAGAAGAGTCGAAATTCCATGTCATGCTCATGAAAAATAGCAGCCAAGGAAGAAAATGAGGCACGTGATTCTAACTGAATGGGCACACAAATGACAAAACCAAATAAAAACAAAACATGGAGCTCTTAAGCTAAAATGACTATTTTTTTACCTGTTTGGATTGGTATCATTGGGTTTTTTTCATCCATATGCTAGATAGGCTGTTGATTCATGATGTGTCCCTGTCCCCTCTGATATCAAGGCAAAAGGGGACCTCATTTCTGAGGACGGCAACTATTCTATTTCAACCAAGCAGATTTTTTTCCTTCCATATGAGTGCACTTCTCATCATTTTGTTTAACAAAAAATAAATTTGGTTTTTACGAAGTTTAAGCTAAACTGAACTTTAAGTGGTGCAGGGTAGAAAGACGAACCCATATCAGTCCCATAAATACCTAGCTTTTGGGATAAAAGGGCTAAATTGGGTTTGGATTCCATAACCATGTAGTCTGATTCAACAAATAGTGCAACATCAGTGACTTACAGTCAGAATATCAATTTCACTTAGAAAAAAGAGTCATAATATCAATAAGATACACAGCAGAATAGTGGTATCTATGATCCAGAACTGCAATATCAAGGGGAATCCTAGGCAGGAATACTTGGGAATCATCATAATTGCCCGAACCAAACAGGATACTGTCAGTTATTTCTAATCCAAGATGCCAGCCTCTTTGTAGCTTTTGATCGAGTCAACTAGGGTTTCTTCCAGTGGCCTGTAATTCCATCCCAATCTCTGCAGTTTCTCTGAGCTCAGGTTCTCTGTTTCCTCTCCCTCTGTAAAACTGCCAACACAAAATCAACCTAAATGAGTGTCCTGCTTAAAAAGGAGGACAACACATTTTAAGATACTTATCAAGGGAATCTGAGTAATAGTTAAGGTATTCCACATGGGTGAGATACGGAACTAAAATTTGGAATAGGATGGTAGTAAACATCTTTTCAATGCCCAATCACCACCACTGAAAAAAGGGCAAACAAAATCATGATGGGATAAGAAACTAACTTCTTTGGATAATTGTAATAGGGGTAAATGCTCCTTAAATTCTCCACCAAATCCTGCATCTTGATCATGTGTGCTGTGCATATGTATCTTCCTTCAGCTTCGGGCTGCTCATAAGCAAGAAGCAGAGCTTCAGCTACATCACGTGCGTCTACTATCATGCGATGCTTGTTTTCCAGTGACTCATATCCTTCTGCATGCTCAGATGAGAGGTAATACCATTCACAAATGAGAAAGCAATAGCTTCAATGAACCATGTTTAAGAGGAAAAGCCTATACCAGAATGTGTTGTAACCTTAATAAGAGTTGAAACCGTGAAAAATTTACTTATCAAAAGAGTGGCACAGACAAGTCTCCCTCAAACAGAAATCAGAATACCCCAGAGAAGTGGACAGTTCCTAAATTAGGGGATATTTACTGGGAATTTTGCATTCATGCTACATCCCATCTGTCTTAACTCATGTGACAACAACATAGAGTCTAAAAAATATTTTTACATAAACTTTGGAATACCCTTGCTTTACTAGGTCCATCATTAGTACATTAGGTAAAGTACAAGTAGTGTTACCTTTCAAAAGTTTAATGAGGACCAAACTACTTGCATTGATTGTGGACTGCAGGATTGGCCCTAGAACGAGGGTAGGGCAAACTCTCACAACATCAAGCCCACTTTTTTTGGCATACTCAAGGGCCTCGGTTTCTGCTTCTGTTTTAGAAAGACAATACCAATTCTGGCAGAGACACCCAGTGTCAATGTAGAAACCTTTTGCAGAAGCAGTGCTTTCAAATTGCTTATTAAGTAATTTTCAGTTGGCTACCTCAGTTGTTCGGCAATATTCTTTGTCAGACCAGCAAGTCTCATCCTTCACTTTACCCTTGGGCCACCTAGGATTCCTCATGACAGCAGATCCAGAGGACACAACAACAACCCGTTTAACTTTTGCTTCAGTACATGCCTTCAGTACATTAAGTGTGCCCTTCACAGCAGGCTCCATTAGTTCTACCTGCAAAAGCACTATTTGAAAATGAAAGCAAAATGAAAGAATTAAGTGTATGCATACGTAGTGGACTTATAGCAACTGTATAAGGTCAGCATTCTTCAATTGCATTGGTTATTTTCTTAAAGAATTATCTTGGATGGGACCCATTGGAAAATGCCATCAACTCTTGGGTGCAGATGTACCATGTACAAATTGAGCGTTGTGTATTGTACAAGTTTCACAGAGAATGAAATCACTATGAGTAAGTAATTCCATTGAACAAGTTTCAGAGTGAAGTATGCTTGCCTCAGGATTTGGTACTACAGTGGTAGGGGGGACGGGACTGGCGACATGAAACACTCCATCGCATCCTGCAATGGCAGAACAAAGCGTGTTGTACTCCAGCAAGTCTGCCTTAAAGAGTTTCAGGTTCTCAGATGCCTTCTCAAGTTTCTTCAAATGAGAGTACTTTCCATCACCTGCAAGATATTTTCACCAAATTTACGAGAATCCCTTTAAAGGGTTTTGAACTAACAAATAAAAATCTTCTTGGTAGGAACATATCTTTCTCAAATATAAGATTTGTTCTATCTTCATATCATTATGGTGCATCTGGTTGTCCTATAGGAATTGAATCACCTAGTTATATTTTCCAAAGTGTTTCAAATGAGTCGTTTTATTCTTGGTGCAATTGTATATAAGTCTAGTATGATCAAGTTATATTATATGAACATGTTCCAAGTATGTGAAGCATCTGTTTTTAAATGTAAAACAACAAAGTTTTGAGTATATGTTTTGACCTGCCTTTTGATTGGTTGATCAGGCAGGTAGCAAGAGGCATGTAAAACAAAAAAATCAAATAACAACTAACTAATGAACCTCAGACACTCAGAATCTGATCACTTGTTGAATGGACACGAGCAAAGTACCCATGTCAAGCACTCAATGTTAGTAATAAACCTTAATTTCACCTAAGAAATAAAATGGGTAAGTCAAAATGATGATCAGGCTATTGAATTGTGTTAGGGAAGACAACTTTTGACATGACCCAGAAAATTGTCTCAAAAATGATACAAAATTAACAGGTTTGGGTTAAGCTTAATTGTGTCTATGTTGACCCACTTAACCCATTTTGACACATTTAATCTATCATAATGTCTTGACACGATTATGATTTGATCCATGTATGACTCACCTATTCACATAGTTATAGATTTTAAGATTTTTTTAATAAGACTCCTATTCATAAATTATACTGATCATATTATATTATATTTTCAATAAATCATTTTGAAAAATAAGTTAATTTACAATTCATGCCAATTTAAAGTCTTCAATGATTTAAACAAGTCACAAAATGATATTCAAAACAAACATTTGATAAACTCAAAGGAGGCACATAATCTACAACAAAAGATACCAATTGCTTTGCTCCTCTTTTGGCTAACCCAGCTGCCAACTGATTAGTTAAGTGAGGAACCCATCGAATGGACTATCCTAACTCTATAAAGACATTGAATATTTGGTGCAGCCGCCTATAAAGTCTCCATGAACCTCTTTCCTTTTTAGCCAACCATGAGATAACAACAAAATCCCCTTCCACCATAAATTAGACAAGCCCAAAGTGCTACAACCTCAGCCTCAATAGTAAAATCACCACTTGCAAGTTTAGAGTATGTTGTAATTACTTAACCTCGATGATCTCTAATTAGATCACCAATTCCAAGTTTCCACATCTATCAAAGTTCAATTTAACGCTCCTTCAATTGTCGTTGACCATACTTGTGAGGTCTTTCTAACCAACCTCCTTAACTTGCATACAAGCCGTCAATCTAACAATATAAGGCTAAGGGGGTGCTTCCTGTTAGTTTATGTTAATTTAATATACCCCAACCCAACTTAATTAAGCTTATTCATTAAATAGGTTACATAGGTCATTTCATGTTACAACAGGTTACGTTCAGGTTAAGCTAATTTACAATTCATGTAAATTTAACGTCTTCTATGAGTTAAACGAGTCATAATCATGTTAGTGGATCATAATTGTGTTCAAGTTGAAGTCAACTCAATTCAACCTTCATTAAATAGGTTACACAGGTCATGTCATGTTACCACAGGTTGTGTTCAAGTTGAGTAAATTTTATGATTTTTTTCCTTGATGTGACTCGACCCAATTGCCACCCCTATTATGTCCTAAGTTCTGGTGAATAAATGAACCTCACACCTAGACACAAGGGAAAGTCCAACACTTGTACCATGATCCATACAATACAATTGCAATTTACAACCTATGAGGTTAAATTTCGGATCTCAGGGCCTGATATAGTTTGAATTCTTCTTCAATGAATAAAAACTTCATCAGAACCCAAGTGCCAACAGCATACAAGTTCACTTATCACATTAATGCAGTGATCTACAGCAAAAGGTGGCAAAGTAATAAAGGGTAAATGGGTTATCCTATTATATTAACAAGTAAGAGGTGAAACATAATCAACTTGAATTCTGGACAGTTATTTGACATCTTAATCTTAGTGAAACACTGGATTTGTTACCTCACCTCTTCTTTTCATAAAAGCATACCAATTGAAGCAAAGGGTTTCTTCAAACAAGGAGCTGGGTCAACTATTCAGTCAAATAATATTGAGCATCCCATCTCTTCTTGAGAAACAAATGTGCTATTTCTTTGCAAAATGTATAACGTGTAGCCCTCTGTTTCTGGTCATGGAATATATGAAATAAATCAAAGAATGGATTTTTATTTTTTTCAGGAATGTTGTTTCTTGACAATCTCTGATCTCTAGTGGGCCTTTTAGTAGGATTCGAGATGAAGCTCTGACCATCTGTAGGCCAACTTGTGGTCCACGATGAGATAGGTTGATATCCAAGAAAAAGGTGGGATTAATTCATAGTACTTCAGCTACTAATCCAGGAAAAGGGGTTGTCTTATTTTCACCAATCTCTATGGTTCGCGCACACATACCCACGTGACATTTAGTCAAACAACTGATGGGGGAATTCTGGAATAAAGCCAAAATAGTCATAATCATAAAGAGTAGAAACAACTTCACAATTGCAAATAGAAAACTAGAAATTTCCCAGAGATGGAAGAATAACGAGACCAGATTCAAAAGCACATAACAAGTAGCTCATCAAATGATCTAAATACCGCCCGAATCAACTGACACGAATATTACCCAGAAGAGACACACCAAAAGAATTAGATTAACAATATCTATTTTCCCAGAATATCAAAACAAAGAATAAGACTGAAAAAAAGAGAAGGTTACTGGGTTCTCTAACGGTTCCATGGACGATGTAGCCCTTGGAGAGAAGAAGCTTGACGACCCATGAAGCAACGTACCCTCCTGCGCCTGTTACACACACTTTGCCCTTCTCCGCCATTATCAAATCACTCCACACCTTCTCACCTCTCCAATCCCTTTTCTTCCTATGATGGTGACGTGGGCTATATGCCGCAAAATTTGAAATACAACGACAAGCTGATTTAAGCATACAGCCATAGCCGACTCTCTTCTAGAATCCATGTCCAGGACACCAGGTCGATAGCCAAAGCTACTGTTTATATTACTATTTTTATCTTAAAATATATATGAAATTCTAATTATTTTTATTTAAATATATTACATTTTGATTTTATACCGACCAGATGCCTTTCATTTATATTTTAATTATGTTTAATGAATGGATATGGTTGTCGTTTATCTCCCTTCAATGGATATGGTTATCATTTCTCTCTCCATTATCATCATCATCCTTATCGATTCACATGTTTTCATAATAAATTATTATGGTTGTTTGAAAATTGTATCATAAAAATTATTTTATTAAAAAAAATTAAAATCAAGATAAACTTAAGGTGCTTTTTTATTATCACAACAAACAATTAAAAATAATATGAATAATACTCAACTTCTCGTTTATGTACAAGTTCCTAGTTTATATATAGAATCAACGGAAAAAAAAAATGATTTTTTTTTTTAATGTCCAAATTCTCAAACAAAATTTGATAATAATTCTTCAAAAGGAGTTTAAGAAGAAAATTTGTTAGAAAATTTAAATATGAAAGACATTTAAAGCATCCTATACTTACCTGCAAAAGTTTTCAAACATTTTGTTTTTAACATATATTAGATGGTAACAAAATAAATATTTTTATTAATTATCATATGAAGAATTGTTTTTGTTCTTGGAATGTTTTTCAAGTTACCTACACTCTTAACAATATTGCATAAATGAATGGGAAAAACAAAAGGGTCACCCTCTCCGCCATGCACCTAAGTTGAAGTTAATGGCTAAATTTTTTGTACAAAGGAACTCAATACTTCTTCTAGGTACTGGTGCAACTTGGATGGGTTGGTCCAATCTAACTTGAATCAACCCCGATGTTTGAACAAGTTTTAACAAATATTTTCAATTTGGATTTAACTTAGTTTAATGTTTAAACAACCAAACCTAACACGAAATGATTTAATGCTTTTATAATATTTATATCATATATAATAATATTCATTATGTCTATAATATTTACACCTTATATAATAATATTCATTTTTTAGAGTTTTAAAGAAAAATATCAAATTATAATTATACTATATATATATATATATATATATATATATATATATATATATTAAATAAAAAAACCACTATAGTTGGATTTTAAATCATGCAACCCAATTAATCTCACTAACTCAAGTCTAACCCGACCAATCCAAGTTTAGAAAATAAGATTGAGTTGGACTTAAGTTAAGTATCTCGAGTTAAAGGTCAGGTTGGACCAAGTTTGGGTTGATTATTTCTTAATTTGGGTTGAATTTAGGTTAGCAATCAACCGACCAACCTGCCCAAGTTACAACCCTAGTTCTAAACCACATTTATAGTGTTGCTTGGAGTTAAACATACCATATTCAAAACTAGGGTTTTCCCTTTTTTTTTTCTTTTTTCTTTTTTGTGGTTCAAAAGAAAAACCTAGAAGAGAAGGCCTTCGAAATGTTTTAAGCAAGTAAAAAGAATCGAAACAAAAGCAAAACTAGGTCCATGTAATTGTAATATTATTTTTTCTTTAGGTTTGAGAAGTCTAAATTTGCCATTTTTTCGAGAAGTATAAATTTGTTTGAAAACTAAAGTGTTATTCAGACAATATAGATGAGCATAAACGTCTATAGGATATCGTTTTTTAAAGTAGTTTTCACTGGTAGGAACAAAATTTTGTTTAATGATAACTCCTCTACCTATTCTCCACACAAATTGTTCCCATTTCCAAGATTTTATATCAAATCAATATTGATATAAAGATTCAACCAGAGATCTCCTATTCCATGAGCATTCTCAATATTTTGTGTTGACACAAATTTAACCGATCCTAATTCTTTAAGCACCATTATTTCTTCTTCTTCTAAAAAGTTCACGATCAACAACCGCTTTTAGAATACAAAGTCTTTCATTGAATTGTGACAGAGATTAAAAATGCAGAGCAACCACCAAATGTGGATACGGTTCTGAAAATGCTTCAGCAGCACCCACCCTCTGGGATACGGACTAGTGTTCAACCAAGAAGCCATTCTCTTCATAGTTTCTAACTGCATCCACAAGTGTCTCTTCCAACGGCCTATACTTCCATCCCAGACTCTGCAACTTCTCTGAACTTAACTCAACATCCTTCTCATCTTCAATGTAACTGCGAGTGCAGACACCATTTTTCTCACTAGTATTTTTCATGATTCTAAGGGAAGGCCTTAGTCAAATGGAGTTGAACTTACCTTTTAGGGTAGTTGTAGTTAGGATACATGCTCTTCAACTTCTCTGCTAAAGCTTGAGCTTGGATTGAGTGTGCTGAGCATATGTATCTTCCCACTGCATCAGGGTTCTCATATGCCAGCAGAATTGATTCAGCCACATCGCGCACATCAACAACAGGATAAACAATATTTTTCACTGATTCGCCACCATCTGAAAATCGAAACCAAAGAAAATAAATAGAAGAGTTACCAAAAATAAGATGTTTATTGAAAGTCTAACATATGCCTAGCGCAGGACACAAATACATGCTCAAGCAAAAGGTCAAGTCACTGTAATGGTCGATGCACATCCATAAGTAGAAAAAGATACTGAATGGTCAAAACACTCTACAAGGGATACAGACTCAAACTCCGACTCTGCTACAAGACTAACACGAGACTCAACAGCCATGATGACTAGCTCTGGGGCAACAAAGTTAAACAATCTCACCAACTTTGACAGAGATGGTTATCCCAGGACCCAATTTCCATAGCAGATCATAAACATCTATCCTTTTCCATCCACTAGCCTACCTCAATGCAATGTTCTTAATTTTTGTTTGCACTACATCCCCCTAGGATTTTGCCCACAACAGTAGGTGCCCTGTGAACATAACTTAGTGAAATAACTCAAGGCCACAACATAGATATAAACTGTGTTGTTGGGCCAATACCATCTGCATCTTGGGCGTTGGATCAAGCCCCATCGGCCAATAGCATCAGTCTTGTTCTATTCTTAAGTTACAGAACAAGTAGCGTATGCCTAAAAGAGATGGTTTTAGTATGAAAAAGAACCTTTCATAAATGATAGGAGAAGCAAGCAGCTGCCATTCATTGTGGATTGCAGCATTGGCCCGAATACAAAGGATGGACAAACTGTTACAATGTTGAGCTCACTTTTCTTTGTATGCTCCAGGGCTTCACTCTCTGCTATTGTTTTGGCAAGGCAATAATAATTCTGCCATTCATATTGTAATATCAACTTTACCACAAAATCCTTGAAGAAAAATATATAAATAAACATACAATATTTGTAAAATTAAGTCTATTTATGCATTGTATTGAATAAAAGATGAGAGAGCACAATTTCAATAACAGAAGCAAAAGTTTCATGTGAATGGTTACCTGAGTTGCCTTGCAATATTCAAGGTCAGACCAACACTCTTCGTCCATGGGCCGATCCTTAGGCCTGTTGGGGGTGACGGCGACAGCACCAGCGGATGAAACAACCACAACTTTCTTCACTTTGGCCTTCTCACATGCGCTTAAGACATTACGTGTGCCCACTACAGCTGGTTCAATCAGTTCCTCCTGGGTAAAATTCTTTAACACATAAGACCCCATATAAACAAATGAACAAAGGAAATTGAACTATGGTTGACTTGGTGAATTGGGCAAGCAAATAAATGAATGAATGAATGAATAAACAATGGGAAATGTAAAATTGAAGAAGTTAACATGGAGATCATGCAACAAATTAAAGGCAGATAATTAAAGAGAGTATGAAACAATGAGAATTGCATATTCCAAGGAGAAACTAGAGTTTTTTCTTTTGTCTTGTATCCATAGATCTTACCTCAGGGTTAGATATTGGGCCAATAGGGACTGGGCTGGCAACATGGAGAACCCCAGAGCATCCAGCAAAGGCAGCGCAAAGGCCTTCATAGTCCAGCAAATCTGTCTTAAAAAGTTGAAGATTCTCCAAAGCCTTCTCCAATTTCTTTAGATGGCTGTTCTTTTCATCACCTAAAAAGAGAGTTTTAATAGGAATAGAAGGAAAATTTTCAGAAAAACTGCACAGTTTTTGGCCAATAGAATATGTAATCAAAATAGGAAGAGCTCCGAAGTAATAAAAATGATGGTAAAGACTTATTTTAAAAATATAAAAAAAATAAAGTACAGAAATGAAAGGGAGAACAGAGGATATTACTTGGGTCTCTGACCGTTCCATGAACAATATAACCCTTTGAGAGGAGAAACTTGACGACCCACGAAGCTATATACCCTCCTGCACCAGTCACGCACACTCTCTCCTTCTCTGCCTTCCTTTCCATCTTTCTTAGAAACGCACAAGACCTAGTTGGCTTGGGCCTTTGATCAGTGGTGGTGCCATATATGCTAGTCTACTTGTCACTTTCTCATCAGAAGAGTCAAAGTTCCAGGTCATGCTCATAAAAATTGTCGACCAACAATAAAATAACCACTTAATATTCTAAAAATATTTTGTTAGAAACGATGAGATAATTTTTAAATTGGGAATTTAATAATTTTTATATATTTTTTTTTATGAAAAGTAATTATTTTTTAATTAAATATCAGTTTTTATTTTAAATATTTATACGTAGGTTTTTTTTTTTAAAAAAAAAGGAATTTTTACAAGAAAATAATAAAAATATTTTTATTCAAATGAAGTAAAAAAAATGTGAAAAGTTAAGGGTCCGTTTTGTTGTTGTTTTTTGTTCTTGAAAATAAAAAAATACTAAAAATGTGTTTGGGAAAGGGAGTGATTTTTGTTTTTGGTGTTTTCCATATTCTCGAGAGGCCTCTTTTCAAAGAACAAAAAAAATTATTTTGGTTGTTTTCTTCATTGTTAAAGGAAGAGTTGTTTTTCGTCTTTCTTCTCCTGTTTTTTGTGTTTCCCTACATGTGGTTTCTCCTTCAGCAGCAAGAAATGAAGGTCATGGAGAATGAAGATGGTAGCCATGTTGGCTGACTATGGTGGTCTTGGCGTGACTGAATGGTTTTGGGTGTGAAAGGCATTGACGACAAGGCCACAGGTGGAAATAGCATGAGCAACGGTGCTTGGCAGTAGGGTGGAAAGTAGTGGTGGTATAATTCAAAATATCGGCCTAGTTTGGCACGACTCGATCGAGTCCTACCTGCCTCGACACTGATCGCGCCAAGTCTGATGTTAGGTACGACGAATTCAATTATGAGATTCTCAAATCCCAATTTCTTCCGTTTAACACAACCGTTACCTCCTTCGAAGTATATTAAGATGAAAGATTAGGGGATGAGGGTTCCCTTACCTTACTACAATTGACGAACCATAGGAGCTTCAATGCCAGTGGATGGTGACTCATCGTCGTCGACGCCGGGACTGGACAAGATTCCTTCTCCGACTCCAACGACCCTCGACTGTGATTGGGATTTGAGAGAGAGCTTTGGGTTTAGGGATTTGCTGGTGATTGTTGGAATAGGGAGAACCATATTTGGTAAACTTGTAATTTTATAATTTATAATGCAACATCAAATTTAATATTTGGTAAAGATATATTTGGTAATTTATATGTAGCATCACATTTAATATTTGGTAAAGTAATATTTAGTAATTAATAATTTATACATTATAAAAAAAACTTGTAAATTTTATAATTTATATGCAACATCAAATTTAATATTTGGTAATTTATATGCAATATCATATTTAATAAATAATAACATGATTTGTATAAGATACATTTATATGTTGATCAACTTTTAACATGTGTTTATATGGTAAATAGATTATATTTACATTTGAATCATTTTTAATTTATTATTTCATGTAATTTTTTTATCTTATAAGTTATAACATTTTAAATTGCATTAGGAAATTAATAATTATTTTTAAATGGTATAAAAAATATATTTATATTTGAATTATTTTTTATTTTATTAATTTTTTACCTTATTTATCTATATCATATTTCATGTTCATATTTATCTACTAAAAGTTAACAAAAATTATAATTGGTGTAAATAAATTTGAGAATAATTTTTTAAATTTTAATAAAATGTGAATTTGAAAATTATTTATATGCTCACGATATCAAGTTAATTGAAGAAAAAAAAACCTTTAAATATGTTTTTTATTTTACTTGTTCTAAAATACTTTTTTTATTAATTCAACCAAACATGTTTTTTTTTTTTGTTTTTAAGAACAAAAACCGTTTTTCAGAATCCAATTCCCAAACACAATTTTGTGTCTGAAAACACCAAAAACTATTCTCAAAAACTATTTTTAAAAACAGCAACCAAACAAACCCTAAATTTCAAAATTTGAGTTTTCAAAAACCCTTTTAATAAAATAACCTTAAATTCTAACCCAATCAAATGAAAACAGATATGGAGTTATTAAGGACCATGTTTCCCATACTTTGGGGTTTTCTCATCCGTATTTTGGATGAGCTGGTTGATAGATAATGTGTCCCTCCCCACTCTGCTGTCAAGGAAAAATGGGGGACCTCATTTATACCAGGAGAATGACAACTCTTTCATTCTCAAACAAGCAGATATTTTTTCTTGTTTTGGTTTAGATATGAATACCCTTCACATCAGTCATCACTTTGTTCAACAAAGGATAAATTGGGTTTTTACCTTTTCATTTGGTGTTGGGTAGCGTCAAATCATTATGATGAATGCTTCTCTATCGGAATAAAAGGGGTACATCAGTGGCTTCCAAAAAGAGCCAAGGGAAATCCTGCAAGTTGTGCCTACTAGCCAATCATATTCCATCTTCTTCACAAGCAATTGATGTAAGCATTGAACGAGACAAGATATGATAAGCCTGGCAAGCAAAAAGTAAAGGTCCAAACCATCAAAATCCACCATCTTCACCTCCTTTCCAAGGTCACAATTTTTACATAATATCAAGTGGGCAATAAGATAAACAACAGAACAGTACTACTAGTATCTATGATCCAGAACTGCAATGTAAAGGGGAATTCCTAGGCAAGAACAGTTGGGAATCATCGATATTGCCTAAGCCAGAAGGCCTTCTGTCAATTATTTCTAATCCAAGATGCCAGCCTCCTTGTAGCTTTTGATGGAGTCGACTAGGGATTCTTCCAGCGGCCTGTAACTCCATCCCAACTTCTGCAGTTTCTCTGAGCTCAGATTTTCCACTTCCTCTACCTCTGTAAAACTGCCAGTACAAAAGCAGCATAAATGAGTATACTTCTTAGAAAGGAGGATAACACGTCTTAATATTCTTATCAAGGGAATCCGAGTAAGAGTTAAGGAGCTAAAATTTGGAATAGGATGGTAGTAAACATCTTTTCAATGCAAAGAAGTTCCCCCAATCACCACCACCATAAAAAGAGGAAAAAGAAAATCATCATGGAATAAGAAACTTACTTCTTCGGATAATTGTAGTTGGGATAAATGCTCCTTAGCTTCTCCACCAAATCCCGCGCCTTGATCATGTGTGCTGTGCATATGTATCTTCCTTCAGCTTCAGGCTTCTCATATGTGATAAGTAGAGCTTCAGCAACATCGCGTACGTCTACAATCATCCGAAACTTGTTTTCCAGTGTCTCGTATCCTTCTGCATGCTCGAATAAGAGGTAATACCGTTCACAAATGAGAAAAGCAATAGCCTCAATGAACCATGTTTAAGAGGAATAGCCTAGACCAGAATGTCTTGGGAGCTTATTCAATGAGAGTTGAAACTGTGAAAAAATTACTTAACAAAAGAGTGGCACGGAATCTTATGCCATAAGCAGAAACAAGGCCTTACTCAAGTAGAAATGAAAATACGCTGGAGAATTGGGCAGTTGTCCTCAAAATTAGGGGGTGGATACTGGGATAATGCATCCATGCTACATCCCGACAAAGTTTCCACATGGGAAGAGAATTGAGTCTAAAAATGTTATACATAGACTTTGGAATACCCTTGCTTTGCTAGGTCCATCATTAGTAAATTAGGTAAAGTGTAAGTACAGTACCTTTCAAAATTTTAATGAGGACCAAGCTACTTGCATTGATAGTGGACTGCAGGATTGGCCCTAGAACGAGGGTAGGGCAAACCGTAACAACATCAAGCCCACTTGTTTTCGCATACTCAAAGGCCACACTTTCTGCTTCTGTTTTAGAAAGACAATACCAATTCTGGCACAAACATAGAATTTGGCACTCAGCATAGATGTAGAAACTTTTTGTAAGAGCACAACTTCAAAATTGCTTGTTTAGTAATAACAATATCAGTGTATTGAAACCAGTGTATTTTTCAAAACTATGCTGTCAACATATGGTTGAATTTTCAACAGGCTACCTTAGTTGCTCGGCAATATTCTTTATCAGACCAGCAAGTCTCGTCCATTACTTTACCCTTGGGCCACCTAGGATTCATGATAACAGAAGCTCCAGAGGACACAACAACAACCCGTTTAACTTTTGCTTCAGCACATGCCTTAAGTACATTAAGTGTGCCCTTCACAGCAGGCTCCATTAATTCTACCTGCAAAAGAACTATTTGAAAATGCGAGAGAAAATAAAGAACCAAGGTTATGCTTACTTAGTGAATTTATAGCAACTGTACAAGGTCAGCATTCTTCAATTGCCTTGGTTATTTTCTTTGAGAATTATCTTGGATGGGACCCATTGGGAAATGCCATCAACTCTTGGGTATAGATGTACCATGTATGAATTGAGCCTTGCATAACGTACGAGTTTCACCGAGAATGGAATCACCAAGTCCATGTAATTCTATTGAACAAGTCAGAGTGAAGTATATGCTTGCCTCGGGATTTGCTACAGTTGTAGGGGGGACGGGACTGGCAGTATGGAACACTCCATCACATCCTTCAAAGGCAGAACAAAGAGCTCCGTACTCCAGCAAGTCTGCCTTAAAGAGTTTCAGGTTCTCAGATGCTTTCTCAAGTTTCTTCAAATGAGCATTCTTTTCATCACCTGCAGGATATTTTCAACGAATTTACATGAATCCCCTTAAAAATTTTTGAACAAAGAAATAAATTTCTTTTTGGTATGAACAGATCTGTCTTAAACATAAGCTTTGTTCTGTCTATATATCATTAGGGTGCATTGCTTGACCCATGGGAATAAAATCACTTTATTATATTTTGGAAATGCCGATTTTTCCCCTTGACAGGAATCATAATAGCAATCGTAAACAGCGGAAACAACTTCGGAACAGGAAATGGAAAACTAAAAGTTCCCCAGAAATGGAAGAACCTTGTGACGAGTAGATAAAGCACTAATGAATAATCGAATTCTCCCTAAATCAGCCATTCAAGCAATACTGGGGTTGAGAACATCGGAAATCAGAACCCCAAAGGGGAAACCAAATGAAAAAAATCAGAGGCGAAATTTTTTCCAATGAAATCAGCTCAACATAAATATTACCCAGAAGAGAGAAATATAAGAAAATTAGATTGAGAGTGTCTATTTTCCTTGAAAATCAAAACAGAGAATAAGGGGGTGAAAAGAAGAGAAGGTTACTGGGATCTCTAACAGTTCCATGGACAATGTAGCCCTTGGAGAGAAGAAGCTTAACGACCCATGAAGCAATGTACCCTCCTGCGCCTGTCACACACACTCTGCCCTTCTCCGCCATTATCAAATCAACCCACGGCTTCTCTTCCTCCTCCCCACCGCTTCAACCCCTTTTATTCATCTAATGGATGTAGGCCATGACGCAGAATTTTAAACGTCGTGATAATCTGGTTGATTCTAAACTGTAACCCTAGCGGCACCCTTCTAGAACCACTGACCACAGATAGAAGAAGTATTTCAAATCTATATATTGTGCTTCTTTTAAACATTTAAAATGCTTTTTCAAAACTATTACTAAATAGACTCTCAACGCTTATTTGAATATTATTTTATATTTTTGTTTTTTTAAAAAAAAAACTCTTTGTCTTGTATAAAAAGCATGGATTAATCTTATGTTTTTTAAAATTACATTTCCATCTTAATAGTTGGTACCATTATCAAAATATTGGCATGAAATAAAATGGGTACAATATATTTATCCAGCACGTAAATTAAAGTTTGAAGCTAAAAAACAAGTCGGTCAACTACACACCGACGTGGTGTGATGAACCAATGGCGTCATGGGTGAGCTAATCACACAAAGACCCAAACTTCTTAAAATAAAAGTCACCATCTCTGACTCTATCCACTGACATTGATAGTGGTACCAAACCCAAATAATAATAAAAAATAAATAAATGGGTCAGGCCGTATGGGCTGGGCCGCTGGGATGGGAGCATGTTTAGGCTTGCTTGGGCTGGGCTGGGTCTGCCAGTCACCAAGCCTACAGCTTACAGTACCCCATTAATTCAGCTATCTAGCACGAATATGGACCATTTGAGAACTGTTTTTTATAACAAATTTCTTTTCTCCAAAACAAAAAATACTGAAAAAAAAAGTTTGATAATCAAAAACCATTTTTATTTTCTGTTCTTAAGATTATAAAATATTATATTTTTAGGTAATATCTTTTAGTTATCTTCTATTATTTTTATTAGAATTTTTAGAAATGTTTTAAGAAATAATTATACAAACATAAATAATGATTAAAAATAAAACATTAAATATAAAAATTATTTTTAAAATATATTTAAAAATTATTAAAAATATATTAAAAATATTTTAGGTTTTCAAATATATTTTTGTTCTATAAAAATCATAGAACAATTTTTTAAAAATTATAAAAAATTATCTTTCAAAATTATTTTCAAAACGAGCCTATATCTTTTATTGATGTCAATGATGATCTTAGTTGTTGACTTGTTTAATATTTTGAAGATCCGGGATATCTTCTTTTTGGCTACCCATTCTAACTAGATTCATACCACATTCACTATTCTATGATGTGGCCAAATTTTATAGATTTTTAGTTGGAAATTGACTACTTTATTATATTTTTTATGATTTATTTAATTACTTTGATCTTATTCATTTAAATTATGTTTGGTTTTCAAAAGGTAATAAATAATAATAGAAGAAAAAAAATAAAAAATATATTTTTTTCATATTTAGTTTATGTAAAAAATATGGAAAAAAAATCAAATATAATTAAAATTAATTAAAAACTTTTATATCTGGTAAAAATAAGTTAAATAAATTTAATATACATATATATCCAAAAAATACTTTTATTATTATTTTTTTTATTCAGAGCGTGTTATATCTTGTCCAGTGCCCTACTTTTTTTGGTCGGTGCCCACCATGCATCGCAATTTTCAAAAGCTAGAGAGGAAGAAGTGTGATGGAGAAAAAAGAAAAGGTTAGGAGGAAGCAAGACAAGATGGGCATTTATAGGTTTTGTGAGAAATAACTACAAGAGAATATAGTGTCATTGGGTTGAGACTAAACCCTGCTACAGATTGAATTTTGATTAAATGAAAAGCTATTTTTTTAAGTTTATTAAGAATTTTCGTATCTAATCCACTAATTTTCTTCAAAAAGCTTACCACTTCATGCATTGAGTTTTATCGGGTTTCATCAAGCTTTTCTAATAATAATATTATTTTTAAAAAATTATGACTTTAACTAAAACTTTATCTTTTAATTAAAGTAAGAAAATACGAAGCTATTTCAAATGAGTTATAAGAATTGTGAACTATGCAAGTTGAAATTGCGTACGATATATGCAGTTGCCACGATTTTTTGGTAAAAATTATGATGTTATGTTTGGGTTTAAGAAAATATTAAACAAAAACAAAAGAATGTTAACGAAAATAGATTTCTCATATTTAGTTTTATAATAAAAAAAATATAAAAAAAGTTAAATATAATTAAAATTAGTTAAAAAATTAAATATTTTTAAATTATTTAATTTTTATATAAAATAAGTAAAAACAAGTTAAATGAGTTTGAAGTATGGTATAAAAATAATTTCTTGATTTTAATTTTTTTTCCCACTTTTTACTTTCCTTTATTTTTCCATGAATTTGTAATAATAAAATGTTTAGAGAAATAAAAAATAAAATATAAAATACTTTGAGAACTTTTGTGTTTTTTCAACTATCATCTCAATTGTTGATTAGATATTTTTGCCGACAATCCTGTCCTTTATATTGGAGTCACCATTCCATAGGAGACCATTTCAAGATTAAAATTTGACTTTAATACATTTTCGGATGATTCATGTAAAAATTAGGTGGGTTGAGCTTATCCACTAAATAAAATAAATGAATTGGATTGATTAAAAACTTAAAATTGAAACATAAAATATAAAATGACAGCTTACCTAGTACATCTCCCACTTGCCTAGTGGATCTTGCACCTATAGTAATTTTAAAAAATACTAATATTTTCTTATTTTAAAAATAAAAAATTCAAACACTAAATTTATCATTCTAATTGAATTTAATCATCTTAAAATACATCTCTTTTATTTTATCCTCTTTCTTTCAACCTTTTGCCATTGCCCATCATGTGCAATATGATAAAATTAGGTATTTCCAAAATTAGCTTCATTTGTATTATTGGATTGTAATTCTCTATTAGTCTCGAGTATTAAGGTTATACGTAAATGCATTTTTAAAACACTTTTATTGTATAATTGTAGTTTAGTGTTTAGTAGTCTAACACACTATTAGAGTCTAAATTTATAAAACATGATAAGTTTGGTACACTCAAGGCATTGGGGTGGTTATATCATATATGTCTGATAGAATTCTTAAAGTGCTTTTGATTATGTGATTGTACTTGGAGTGCTTGTTAGATGGTGTGTTGATAAAATTGCTAGATGCTAAAAGCACTTTTAAGAGAGTGATCACTTCCAGGCATTTGCCATGATGGCTAATTTTTGAACAACCTAATAAAAATGAGATTAAAAAATTAAAGCTGTTATCATAATAATTGAAACAGTCCCTTGAATTTTGATTTCTCCCCTTTATTTGAAAATTAAGCAACAAAAATAAAAGGGAAGTCCAAGAAAGGAAAAATACGTATAAATTATATATTTTATTTTAATTTATTTTCTTTCTTAATTATCATGAAATATAGATTTTTCTCCTTTTTTTTTTCCCTTTTTTTTTCAATGACTTTCAAGCTTCTTTACCTTTTTATTCATTACTTAGATATTTTCATGGATCATATTCAAAAATTTTGAGCTAAAATTTTTAAAAACTTAAAAAAGATAATAAAATTTTCTCCAATACTAGATTTATGATTTTTAGAACAAATTTAAGGTATTTTCAAATGTTTTGAGATTTAGAGTACGTTTTATAATAATTTTAAAAAACGTTTTTAACCCTTTTAATATTTGAATGATAAAAAATTTTAAATGTTAGAAAATTAAAAAACGTTTTTTAAAATTAGTGTCAAACCTACTCTTAATTAAAGATATAAATACCACATTAAAAACTTTTGGGTCCAGAAGAATAATTAAAATTAAAATTAGCGAAAGAGGAGGTACAAGCCTAAAAATAAAGGTGAAAAGAGAAGATATGATTATTTGGGTATGTAAGACTTCCAAGTTCCCAGAATCATCAAGTCCCTTCAAACTATAAAAGTTGTACTTTGAATTTTGTTTTCAAAAACAAAAAACAATTATTGAAAACACCAACCAAGTCTCCCATCAACAAAAACCTTAATTAATGGTTAGAATGAGAAGTGGGGACATGAAAATAAATGAGAAGGAGACTGTCAAAGATTTGAAATTTATATGATGATGATGATGGATGCCAGTTGAGGAAGGGAAGGCAACAGAGGCAGGCAGACGTGGGTGCCATTGATTCCAGGGTAGAAACATCAATAAAAAATTGTGAGCAACAGCCGTTGAAGAAGCCAACCCAAATGGGGTGTACAGAAAGAGGGCGTTTCCTAATGGGATTGATGGCATCGTGGCAAAATGTGAATGAGAAAGGAGAATCAGGGGACTTAAGTATGTGTAATTGATCATCATAATGATAAATATGTAGTTTTGTCACAAATTTCTTAAAGGAAATGAATGATATATGAAAGGATGGTGATGATTGGTGACATCATCCCCATCCCAAGGCACCTGTCAAAAGACTTTTGTGCTCTCCCCCATTTTCAAAATTAAAATTTTGTTTAGGAATCAAATATCGGAAACAACATTTTTTTTCAATTTATTTTTCCTAACATAAAAACTTGTTTCCACTTTTGTTAATTGTTTCGTTAAATATATATTTTTTACGAGAATTTACCTTAAAATCAAATTATTTTCAAAATAAATTTGAAGCGTCGTAACCATCTTTTTATTGAGTTTTGAATGATAATCCAAAATATAAATATCATTATGTAAATCTTTGAAAAATGTCTTAAATTTTTAAAAAAGCAGATACCACTAAATACGCCTGTAAGTACTTTAAACGTTTCCGTACCATATTGGAGGGGATTCTCAAGTATTCTTTGGGGTGCATCATGACAGTACATTTTGTAATCCCTTTGGTCCACGTGTAAAATGGTGCCTTCTTTTTGTCTTACGTCGAAAGAAAAAAGGAAGGTCGGGTTCGGGTTGTTGATGGAATTTACTAGAGCGTTCACGGGAAAGCACTAGAGAAAAAGCTTGAAAACTGCCTGCTAAATCAATGGCACCTTTCTAGTGATTGCCAAAGGCAAGCAAAAGGAAAATCAGAGCCTAATTTCATTATTTAAATGCTTAAACAACCGAAAAAATAAAAAGAATACGCTGGAGAGATGCTAATGGCCCAATGCTCAGCTACTCTATTGTCTTTTTTCTCATGGATCTTCAACACATTTCAATTATTTTTATTTGACTTGAAAATCTACCTTTGCATCAATGTCACACTGATATGCTTCTTGTCCAACTACTTTTCTTTTTTATAATTTATTTTTTTAATTAAATTTGTCTTCCACTTTTTGTTAAAATTAAAAATGAGAATCGATTTAAATGCAAATATACTCATCAACGAGCCATGTTAATGGTCGAAATTACAAGTTTGATAAATATTAAATTGATGTAATAGAATTATCCTTAGTTTCACGAATAATTATAACAAAAGTCAAATTTTAAACTTTGAAAATTAAATTCGGGTTTTCTTTTTCTTAGTTTTTATGGAATGTTTTAAGAAATGATTGCTGGAAAAAGTTTTATATTTTTGAAATAACTTCATAGCATTTATTATTTTGATATTTTGGTATGGGTACGACATAGTCGACGTGGGTTCTGGTAGAATCCATGTGAATTAATTAGGAAGAGAGATATTTTGAATAAATTTCTCTAGTCCACTGGAAACGTGGAAACTTCGCCACTGCTTTTTCCCCTCCTCCCATGCAACTCAATTTTTTAAGAATGAAACTTAAAATTGCCGTGTGTGATTCATATACTATATTAATATATTAATATGTTATAAATCTTTGGAGTCACACATTTGATTAATTTAATTATTTATATCCATTATACTCCTTGTGACATCTCACATCGGATAGGAGGAAAGTTTCTGACACTATATAAGTATGAACTTATTGTAATTTTGTAGACGCGTTTTAAAGTTGTGAAAGCCTCTTTGAGTTTAAAACGGATAAAATTTATACGATTGAAAGCGGATTGTTATAAATGGTATCAAAGCCAATCCCCGACCTCTATGTGAGATTTGTTTGATCTCGTAAGGGTGTTTGTCTGTTTGACCTCATAATGCTGTAGGACACAATAAGGATATTGTGTTTACATAAGAGGCTATTTGTGACATCCAACATCCGATAGAAATAAAAGTTTTTGACACTATAAAAGTTTATTTTTTTAGTATTTACATTCGTACTAATCTTCAACCTATAAGCATTAAAATTTACATAATTTGAAAATATAAAATATATTAAATTATTATTAATGATATCATTAAAATGAGTGAGTATACAAAGTTGATTATTATTGATTAAAAGATGAGAATCTCATGCTTCTGCTAGAAATATCATTAAATCAAGTTTTAATATTCTTTTTAAAAACTTAAACTTATAGCATTTTGACTTTATACGCATGTTCTATTTTTTTATAATTTAATAGAACAAAACTCACCTTAAAAGGGGAAAATAAGAAAGGGGCTTCCTCATGGCGTTCAAACAATGTTCAGATTGCATCTTGCAATAAAAAGAAAAAAATCACATTAGATTTGTCAACAATAGATAGATTTTGAATACTTAGAATGGGTAGGGATTTCATACAACGATTTTAGTTAAAAAGTGTCAACAATAAATTAGAAATGCTTTCTAATAATACTTTCAAAAGCACCATGGTATTTAACAAAATTAATAAATACTTTTAAAAATGTTTAAAAATCATATATAGTATTAAAAAAAATTACCATATAGTGTTTTATGAAATAATGTGTAATTCTCCTAAAAAACACTTTAAATAAAAACAATAAAAAATATACTATTTTTAGTATACTTCTAATAATTATTTAAAGTATATTTAGGAATATTGTTTTTTAAAATAATTTTTAATTATTTTTTAAAATAAATTTTTATTTAAGAATTTAATATATGAAAATGATTTTATTTTATTTTTATGCATATATATAAAACGTACTTTATATTTATAGAAAATAAAAGAAATTTAAAATTTTTTATTTGTAAATAAAAATTACCTGATTTCAAAATAGAGTTTGGAATCTAGGATGGTAACTCGCATTTTTTTTCCTTTCAATCTTACTGTTTTCTTAATTTGGTTTAATAGTTTGAGCATCATCACGATTGTTTATATGATAATAAAATGGACGCGCAGGGAATTGACACACAAGCGGTTTCAACTTACCTCTTTGATGGGGATAATAATTTATATACTGTGCGCATGAGTTTTTTTTTTTATTTTTGAATATATTTGTCTAAAGTTCTAGACAACGATCATGTGGATCGACTAAGTAAGCACGTGCGACTCAGGGGACGTTTGGAGGTGACCCCTGTGGGAGTGTCCCCACCACTATCGGACGTCTGTCCTATAAAGTTGCCCCACGACTCTGAAATGTTTCTTCATCCCTTAGAGCCAAGATTGTTGGGACCTCGGAATATTTTCGTTGAATTTCCCGTTTTCACCCCGCCGGAATATTTATGGATGTTCGCCGTCGGCCTCCTAGGCCACCGCGTGTGACGGCGGATGCCACTCTTGAAAGTGAGCGGCACCACCGGCTGAAGCCGACGGGGGCCGTGGACGGGCCACCTTCTCCTCCGACTCCAAAAGCCTCGGATGCACTGCCTCTTCCTCTCTACCTCACCAACGGCATTTTCTTCACCCTCTTTTTCTCTGTCGCGTACTACCTCCTCCACCGGTGGCGCGACAAGATCCGAACGCACACTCCGCTCCACGTCGTTACTCTCTCCGAAATCGCCGCTATTGTTTCTCTGATCGCATCCTTCATCTATCTCCTGGGTTTCTTCGGCATCGATTTTGTACAATCTTTCATTTCGCGTGCTTCTCACGACGCCTGGGACGTGGACGACGATGCTCCTAATCATTTCATCATCGATGAAGATCGCCGCCGCGGGCCGTGCCCTGCCTCCATAGAATGTCCCGTGCCTCCGATCACCGCCATTGCATCTCCGTCGAAAATGGTAGATCCGGCGCCGGTTAAATTGCCCGAAGAGGACGAGGAAATCGTTAAATTAGTAGTTTCCGGGACGATTCCGTCGTACTCGCTCGAATCGAAGCTCGGAGACTGTAAGCGCGCGGCGTCGATTCGCCGTGAGGCGCTGCAGAGACTGACAGGCAAGTCGCTTCTGGAACTGCCGTTTGAAGGATTTGATTACCAAGCAATTTTAGGGCAGTGCTGTGAGATGCCAGTCGGATACGTGCAAATTCCCGTGGGGATCGCCGGACCGTTGTTACTTGACGGGTTAGAGTATTCGGTGCCGATGGCGACGACGGAAGGGTGTTTGGTAGCCAGTACCAACAGAGGTTGTAAGGCGATCTATGTGTCTGGTGGAGCAACGAGCATGGTGTTGAGAGATGGGATGACGAGAGCCCCAGTGGTGAGGTTCGCGACAGCAAAGAGGGCTGCAGAATTGAAGTTTTTCTTGGAGAATCCGGAAAATTTCGAGACTTTGTCAGTCATTTTTAACAGGTCAGTTAGTTTTATTTATTTATTTTTAAATGTTTTACGCTCTCCTACCTTTTTTTTTTTTTCATGTGGGTGCGATCTTATATTTACTAGATGTTGAATGTTGCCTTCGATTTCTGTAAATACAATCAAATGGGTGTTATTACGTTTGATGTTGAAATCAGCTGATGTTGATGGTTGATTCAGCATCTGTAGCTCTGTTAAGTATTGGGTCAATATACTTTCTTTTATTCTTTTGATTGATGGGAAGGCGGAGGAAATATCTCCGTCCCAAGTACTTACGTCAAACGAGAAGAAATGAAATAACAAAAACTTCCTTGGACGTCTTTTTGTTTTCGGGAAACAAGAAAAGAGGTGGAAAGCCCTCCTTTAAACTAAGGCTACAATTTTATTAGGTCCAGTTGTGTGGAGATTTTCTCTTTTCAATCTATGATAACTCAAAC
This sequence comes from Vitis riparia, assembly GCF_004353265.1. NCBI lineage: Eukaryota > Viridiplantae > Streptophyta > Magnoliopsida > Vitales > Vitaceae > Vitis > Vitis riparia. The sequence goes on along the minus strand of NC_048448.1, from coordinate 504,805 downwards.
ACTGATAATCCTGAAGTTGATTTAGCAGCCAGAAAGTGTCCTAGTTTTAACTGTGCTCATTTTACAATGATATTCCATTTTCTTGATTTCAGATCGAGTAGATTTGCAAGGCTGCAAAGTATTCAATGTGCTATGGCTGGGAAGAATCTTTACATAAGATTTAGCTGCAGCACTGGTGATGCAATGGGCATGAACATGGTTTCGAAAGGGGTTCAAAATGTCCTGGATTTCCTTCAAAATGACTTCCCAGACATGGATGTTATTGGCATCTCTGGTGAGCCCATTGTATTTTAGCACTCATCTTAATTAATAGTAGTTGATAAGTATTTAATGGTCTTCATCTCGTAGGTGGTACCTCTTGATTTCAGGTGACATGTAGAGAAGTGTTTCTTTCTCACTGTTCCATCCCTTGCGGAGAAATCTCATTTATCCATGCTAATTTTCTCTCTTCAGTTACGTGCACAGTCATTCGCATCATCTTTTTTAATAACATGTCAAAAAATTTTGTACTTAATTTTCACATGGATTAGATAATTATAAACGTTTAACTTATACTATATAAGGTAGAATATGCTGTATATTTGACTATGGTTGGAGAACCATGTTAGAAGGTGTTTAATCCCTTTCTACCATGGTTTCAAATTGGATTATAAGTGTACTTATTCTGCATCAGCTTCTATGATTTTTAAGTGGGATGTTAAGAGTTGATATTTCAAATTTGTGGCAAGAGACACTAAGGGGCCTCTGCACAATTGGATCTGGTTTGAACAGATAGCCAGCAGGGATGATACATAATGCTTGTTTGTGCACAAAGGTAGAGAATGCATGTGTGTGTTGAGAAGTTGAGAGATGGTGGGTATTGGGAGGTAAGAGTTAGAGATTGAGGGGTGTTGGTTCTATTGGTGGCCGTTTAACCAATTGATTTTCATTGGTGACAAGGATTGTCTGCTTATATAAAAGATGTAAATTTAGGTCTGATCTAAAATTCTAAGGCTATTTCATTTGGTTGCTGTTTTAGTTCATGTCTGGATGCGAGTCATTTTCTGTTGGCCCTTTCAATGTGTGGACCAATTTATTTTTATCCTTAGTGGAATATGATTTTGGCCTGGACTGCTTTATTTTTATTATTAGTAGAACAGCATTTATGTTCTTGACATTGTTATACTGTCTACTAGTTCTGTTTGATGCCTCTATTGATTTGTCGTACATGTCTGCCTATGCGCCAGGAAATTTTTGTTCAGACAAGAAACCAGCTGCTGTAAACTGGATTGAAGGGCGTGGTAAGTCCGTGGTTTGTGAGGCAGTCATCAAGGAGGATGTGGTAAGGAAGGTGTTGAAAACAAACATAGCAGCCCTGGTAGAGCTTAACATGCTCAAGAACCTTGCTGGTTCTGCGGTTGCTGGTGCTCTGGGTGGATTTAATGCCCATGCTGGCAACATTGTGTCTGCAATATTTATAGCCACTGGCCAGGATCCGGCCCAAAATGTTGAGAGTTGCCACTGCATTACAATGATGGAAGCTGTTAATGATGGGAAGGATCTTCACATCTCTGTGACCATGCCTTCTGTCGAGGTAATTGAAAATTTCATATTACATTAATGCAGATCATTTTAATTTGTACTGAAAAAAGTCAAGTGAATTGGATTGTTTTGTAATCGACAGTACTGATTTCTTTCAATTTCAGTATTTCAGATTGGATTTTCTTTTATTTAATTAAACCCTCCATATTTTAAACAAAAACTGGACCTTTCTTTTTATGCAATTGAAAATTGAAACAGCTGAACCTTTTTTTCTCTCTTTTTTTGTAAATAAAATTTGAAATACTTGATATCTTGAGAATTGGAAGAAATTAAAGTATCTGTTATTTTAAATACTTGGAACTATAGTTTTCAAACTCAAGAGCTTGTTTGATTTTTGTTTTGTGCAGGTGGGAACAGTTGGAGGTGGGACTCAACTTCCATCTCAATCTGCTTGTCTAAACCTACTGGGCGTAAAGGGTGCAAGCAAAGAGTCACCAGGATCAAACTCAAAGCTGTTGGCCACCATCATAGCCGGTTCAGTTTTGGCCGGGGAGCTCTCCTTAATGTCTGCCATTGCAGCCGGACAGCTTGTCAAGAGCCACATGAAATACAATAGATCCAGCAAAGACGTGTCCAAAGTTGCCTCTTAGAAAGAAAGCCCCAGCGGAAGACTTGAAATTTATGGAAATAGAAGCTAAGTCCATGTGAAATTGCTTTCTGTCATAGCTGTAAAGCACGCAATTATGAAAGCTGAGAAGGTAGACGCGTAACATCAATTATTGTTCTTAATTCTGGTCCACCCTCTCTCTCTCTCTCTCTCTGTATTTTGTAGCATCCTTTGCAATTTGTGAGCTTAGAGGCCCCCTTCAAATATCTGGTCTGTATCTTGTCCTAATTGTGAATTTTTAGCTTCTGCCTTCTCCCATTATTTTTTTTCTTTCCTCTAGCTGTCTCTGTTATTTGTTTGTATTATGGGGAGAGACGAACTTCTGAAATTGTTTGGGACTGTCTGGTGTTCTCTGTGGTGTGTTTTAATTTTTAATTTTTAATTTTAGTTTTTTCTACAGTGGAATGAAAGTTGGGGAAAACTCACCTTTTAGTTTGTGGCATGTAACAATCAGTTTAATTGCCTGTGCTTGTATGAATAAAAAATTATTGGGAAATATCATTATGTACTTTGAAGAAAGCACTGCATATATGATATGATTTGATTTTTAATTAAATTTATGTTCTTCGAAATAAATAAGAAATGAGTATTAGGTGGTATTTGTTTTTTTGGCTTTTTGTTGAAAGCAATTTGTTTTCAGAATTTAGGTTATTTGTTTTTTTATTTTTTTATGATTTATTATAAATTTTTTACTAAATATAAAAAATTAAAATATGTAGCTTTTTCTAAATAAAAAAAAATAACATATTGATTTTTCTTTATTTTTTAATACTTAATAGAAATAAAATACTATAAAAACAAACAACTTAATATTTAACATTATTAAGCATTAATGTTATGTTTGGTTTTCAAAAAATTTGAGGGAATATGTAAGGGAAATAAAATACAAATGAAAAGTAGAAAGAAATAAAAAGTAAAAGAAAATAAAAAATAAATTAAAAGTAGTAGTGTTTATTTTTTCACTTAATTTTAAATAGAACCTTAATACTTAATAGTGTTAAATATTAGGTTGTTTGTTTTTGTAGTATTTTATTTTTATTAAGTATTAAAAAGTAAAAAAAATCAATGTGTTATTTTTTCTATTTAGAAAAAACTACATATTTTGACTTTTCTTATTTAGTAAAAAGTTTATAATAAGTCATAAAAAAGTAGAAAAACAAACAACCTAAATTTTAAAACTAAATTGTTTTCAGCAAAAAGCCAAAAAATAAACACCATCAATAAATTATTTTTTTTATTACTTCAATCTCATTTTATTTATTTTAATTTAAATAATTTAAAAATACATAAATTTTTAATTAATTTTAATTATATTTGATTTTCTTTTATATTTTTTATAGGACAACCAAATGTGAAAAAATCATTTTTCTTTACATTTTTCTTTTTTCCTTAGTATTTTCTGGGAACCAAATATAACCTAAGATTCTTAGAATTAAGTAAAAAAACAAACATCATCTTAAAATCAGATTCAAAAACTATTTCTAAAAACATTGACAAACAATCCTAAATGTTGATGGCCTTGAGGCTTGAGCTTATCATATTTAAAAGGGATGGCTGATTTTCCAAATTGCTTCAATGTATTTTAACCTCCACGTGAATTCTGGGAAGTGAGATGAGAAGGAGATAATAAAAAAAAACAAAGGCTCTGTTTGGAATGTGTAAAGCATTCCACAAGGAAATAAAAAATGTAAAGGAATCCCAAATCTCTTGTTTTTTAACCATTAAAATATAGAGGAGTAATGATAATTATTTAAAAATTTATATATTTTAGAAATTTCTAATCAAGCACGTGACAAAAAGTTTATTAAGCTACAAAATTTATATTTTCATATTCTACCATTTTCTTTAAGTTTTATTTTTTTATCAGACTTTCCAGAATCCAAACGGGATCTTAATATTGTAATTTATAATAAAAGACACTGGTAAAGAGGCAGTTGGGCGTTTCAATGGTGGGCGTAAGAGGCCCAATTCTATAGATCCAACCCAACCCTAACTGTTGAAAGCCCAAGCCAAACCAGAATCATGGCCGATACAAGACACGTGTGGCTAATGGACCTGCCACTGTATTCACTTCAAAACCACGAAACGCCATCACTCCGTCGTCTGCCCTCGGCGGTGACCTCCACTGTACTCTTTTTAATTTTCCATTCTTTTTATCTTTTTTTTCTGATGTGTTTTTTTTATTATACTCTTCCATTTCACGGGGATTTTTGAATTGTTGAATTTCGAAACAGTTGGAATTAGAAATCAAAACCCTAGCTGTCCTTGGAAGAGGATTTCTGCAAAGCAATGGCGAGCAGTTGGAGAAGAAGTTTGGGAAACATGAGGTCGTTCATTGGGAACTGCATGGGAGGTCTTAGAGGAGGAAGCAACCTGGCTTCTTGGGTTGTGGCCGGAACCCTAGCCTACTTTCTCTGGGTCAAGCCCTCCCAAGAACTCAGGAGAGAGCAGGAGGTCCCTTGTTTATCTCATTTTGATACAATTCTGCAATTCATTGGCTTCAAATTTCTGAGCTTTTCTTTTGCAAATTTTCTTTGTCTTGCAGGAAAGGGCAGCTTTGGCTGCAGCTTCAGATCCTTACCGTTATGTTGAGAAACGAAAACCCATCCCTGATCCTCAGGTAATTTACAGTGTCCAAATTCATATTTTCTGCTCATTATTCTTTTTATTTTGATTTAATTGTGATTCTTATATTGCAATTTGGGTCAATTGTTTTCAGGAAACTGGTTTAATATATGGAAACAAGAACAGAACTAATAAGTCTCAGGATTGAAACTTTTGAGTGTTTTCTTTTTTTGATGTAGTAAGAGTTGGTTTATTTTTCAACATGTTCTTATGAGATAGGAGAAATTTGTATTTGAATAAATTTCAACAAGAAATAGAGAATGTAACTAGCACACCATATTTGGTTGATGCCGGAGAAGACCCTCTTTTGATAACGTCTATCTGTCAATCTGCCCAATTGAATAAGGAATAAAAGTATAGTTTTTTTTTTTTTTTTCATGCGCCCGTCGTTTAAGATGGAATTTTATGCACTATTTTCCTATGGTCCTCAAGTGTGGGAAGTTTTCTGCTAGTATGGCAGTCCTCTGCCACATGTTGTCTTTGGAGGCAGAAAGTCTCTGTTAATTGACCTCATATTTACATTCCTTGTATGGTATCATGCATACTCTTAATTAGTGTAATTCCTCAATTAATTAAGATATGGGGAATCACTAATGTTTCTAGTGTGTGACCACAACGAAGGTTATTTTACTATTTCATTTTCTTTGAAATTTTGGTTAAATGGTCATGGTTGGCATTCTTTCTGTAAAGATTCATGCACCTGCTTTATATTATTATTATTATTATCATCTAAAAGTACAGGCAATGCATTAACCCATGATTTCTAATGTTAAGCAATATTTTTTGTGTGCCGGTTGGCCCAATTCGTATTCTTCTGTTGCATTTTGTTGCAAGGATTGGGAGCTTTCAGAATTCTGATTGTATTTATTTACAAGGGTTCTGGTTAGAGCTTAAGTTCATACTGTATCCTCTGTGTTTGAAACGTGTTGTCAGAGGCCCTTATCACATCTTAGCAATAAGTCTGGAGCCATGGACTTGAGCCTTAGAAATGATCAAGGCAGTTCTTTAGTGGCAGAAACAGAGTAGATTAGTCTAGGTTATGATATTTGTCTATTTGAGGCTCTAACTCAAAGGAACTATATTGGAGTTTTGGTGTTCCTTTTTTCTGTAGATGTTAGCCTTACCACTTTCCTTTAAAAGCCTTCATATAGAAGAGATGCAAAGATAATCATTGATTGTATAAGGGAAGATTCTTGGAAGAGTAAAAACATTTTTTAGGACTCTAGGTATCCATTCCCTTTCCTTGTTAAAATTGCTGTAGTGAACTTTTCCCAACAATGATTTTAGTGATGAACAGACAGAGGGGTGTGGTATCTGTTAATAAAAGTAACCTACATGGGACATCCCTCTTTTTTCCCTTTAAAACCATAGTTCCCTGAAATTATTATAAACCTCATGGTGGTATAATTTCTCGAAAGAACAAAAAGACCAAGAGATTAAAGAAAATGCAAGCTCCTGATTTGCTTTCCACTATGGTTCATCTCAATTCATCATCATCTTCAGCACAATTAGAATTCAAATAACTTAAATTAATCCTAAGCTCCTTGGACGGTTAAAAATCAATCTTTTGTGGAAGCTAATCAAACAATAACTTATGAGCTCATTTAGGGTGTGGCATCAAACCGTCTTAAGATCTAGGAAGGTGGTTTTCCAAAAAGAGGTCATTTTTTCTTCTTAGGGTTTGACAAGAGCCCAAATCTAGAAGTAAAGGAATGGACACTCTTAATAATTCTCAACTTTAAAAAATAATAAAGAACAAAAAAAAAAAAAAAAGAAGCCCATGCAGGATCATGCATAACTTGAGCCCTTGTAGCAATTAATTTTGGCTAGTAGACCAAACAATAACCACTAGCTAAACTCCTTGTGGGTCTCATTTTACAAAAGTTTCACCAAAATAAATCTTAGGTTGATGAATATGTCGTTTCTTGCATCTCTTGTATTTTGTTATTCTTTTTATAAGCAAAAATGAATATATTAGCAGTGCTTAAGTGAATGGCATATCAATGTACACATGATGTATACAATAGGTACCAATGGGTGAGCACAGAGAAGAGAGGAAAAAAAACAATCCTCTTTCCTTACTTGGAGCTGAGTCAATCAACAAAGTGTATCATGATTAATGAATCATCAACTATGTACACTCTGACTCAATAAAAAAAAGTACTTGTGAAGGCAGATTTGATTGTTTAATGCGAGTGTTAAACGTTTTCGAAAGACCTCATATTTCTTTCTTTGCATAAAGTTCAAAACATGTATAAAAGGGGCAATGCTCCAAGCTTTTTTCTGTTTGTCTCCTACAAAAGATTTATGCCAACCGGGAAGGTTTTCTCTTACTTTAGAGTGCAACACCTAAACCACAGCAAATAGAGAAAAAATTAGCTGCAATAGAATACTTGCTTTAGAGCAATGAAGGAGCATGCGATGGATTTGTTCTTCTTCACCTTAGCACTTAAAGCATCTATTTGGCATTATTCATTCCCTCCTTTTGAGTGGACCAATTGTTAAAATCTGTCCTCACGTAGCTTTTTAAGCAAAGAAACCCACCTTCATAGGAGCCTAGGGATTCTGAACCATACTTGCGGGAAAAGACTCCCTTCTACCCTGGGTTAGGGAGGAGTAGAAAGTTTAACAAGGAACTTCAACTCATTTTATCTGCTTCTATCCTTTTGATTGAGCTAGTTTAATCTCTTTAAGAAGGCTATCACAGCTTCAAGTTCTCAATCTTGAGGCTATCTTGAGGAATGGGAACTCCACCAACCCTTTTTTGCTAGGTGCTCCCACATCTTTTTTTTTTTTGATCAATAAGAATAAGATTGTATTGTAAAGAGGCGCTAAAGAAGCGACCCACCAAATTACAGTATAAAGGGACATACCCCCTTACAAAAGGGCCCAAACATCAAAGGACAAGGCAAAACAAAAAAACCTCTCCCTTAACGCATACACACCCAGTCTATAAAATCTATTAAGGTCAAAGGACCATCTTTTATCCACAATTTGGTTTCCGACCACAAAAAGTACACAAAAGATACTTTCAGCCTTTGAATGGACAACCCACAATCCTCAAATGCAATTGAATTTCTAGCCTTCCAAATAACCCAAAACAAGCATAACGGTCCCAATTGCCACGCCACCTTCCTTTTCTTTCCCACAAAAGAACCCCTCCACCCTAAAAGGGTTTCCTTGACCGAACGGGGGAAAACCCACGAAACACCAAAAAAGGAAAGGCCATAGAGAATAATGCTGGGAAAGACTCTTTCAAAGAAAGGTCTTATTAGGATTAAAGAAAACAAGGGAAAACAGGGGATTTAGGATTGAAGAAAACAGAGGACTTCTTGAATTTGTTGCTGAATAAAATATTGAACTCTTATTCACTGCTGAAACTGAATACAAGAGAAGCTTTAAATAGAAGCTTATAATAGGCTATGAAACTACCTTCTTAACTTCTAGATTTGTTCTAACAAACAACCAACTCAAACTAACAACTAAGCCAACTATTTAGAAGTTAACCATTGGCCTTAACAGCCCCCCTCAAACTCAAAGTAGCTAAGTCTTCTACTTTGAGTTTGTTTCTTAACAAAGGAAACTTAGAGCTGGAAATGGGCTTTGTCAAAACATCTGCGGTTTGATCTATTGAAGGAACATGTTGAATCAGCACCTTCTTCTATAGAACTTTCTCTCTGACAAAGTATAGATCTAATTCAACATGCTTTGTCCTAGCATGCAATATAGGATTTGCTGCAAGCTGTACTGTACTCAAATTATCGCACCGGATTATAGGTATTTTAGTTGTAGCTACCCTTAACTCCTCAAGTAAAGAAGTTAACCAAGTTAATTCTGCCACAATGTTTGCAAGACTTCTATATTTAGCTTCTGTAGATGAACGAGAAATAGTATGTTGCTTCTTAGAGTACCATGACACCAAGTTTTCATCAAGAAATATGCGATAACCTGATGTAGACCTCCTATCATCTAGATATGTGGCCCAATCAGCATCACAAAATCCCACCAAGTTCAGCTGAGATGATCTTCTAAGATGTAGGCCATAATCCAAAGTTCCACTCAAGTATCTTAGTATCCTCTTGATTGACTTCCAGTAAGATTCAAGTGGATTTTGCATGAATTGACACATCCTATTGACACAATAGGAGATCTCTGGTCTAGTAATGGTTACATATTGCAAGGCTCCAACTATGCTTCTATACAGTTGTCAATTCTCTACAAGATCACTTCCATAAGCAGATAATTTGAGTCCACTAGTCATTGGTGTACCGCTACTCTTGGCAAACTTCATCTTAGCTTTACAAAGTAAATCCTTGATGTACTTAGTTTTAGAGAGATGAAGTCCTTCAGTTGTATGCCTTACTTGAATGCCTAGAAAATAGTTTACTTCACCAAGATCCTTTAAGGTAAAGCTCTTATTCAATTGATTGATGATAGTTTGAACTCTTTCATTGTTGCATCCAGTAACTAATATGTCATCAACATAGACTAGGACAAATATAGTATGAGTAGTAGTAATCCGAATAAACCATGATTGATCAGATCTAGCTGTGATGAATCCAAAGGCAATGAGAGCATTACATAGTTTCTCAAACCAAGCTCTAGCTTTAATCCATATAAGGATTTGTGTAATTTGCATACCAAATGAGGTTGCTTAGGATCCACAAATCTAGGAGGTTGTTCCATGAATACCTCTTCCTATAAGTCTCCATTTAAAAATGCATTGTTAATATCTAATTGCCTAACAACCTAGTTCTTTGCTAAGGCAATAGTGGACACCACTCTAATAGTTGTTGGCTTAACTACAGGGCTAAAAGTTTCATTGAAGTCGAAGCCAGCCACTTGATGAAAGTCTTTAGCTACTAACCTAGCTTATACTTGTTAATTGTCCCATCAGAATGTTCTTTGACCTTGAACACACACTTGCATCCAATTGCTTTTCTTCCATTTGGTAGAGACACTAAGGACCATGTTCTGTTTCTCATAAGTGCTGAGAATGCATCTGTCATAGCCGCTTTCCATTGTTCTTGTTGCAAAGCATCAATGACTGAGCTAGGTTCTAGTGTTGCAGCATAAACCTTTGGCCTGAAAATCCCATTTTTTGACTTGGTTACCATACTGTGAGAGTTTCCACTAACTTGGACATGTGCTGGAATAGAAAAACCTACCAAAATCTGTTCAGCAGTAGCAATAAGTTCAGTTGTCTTTTCCAGAGTAGCAATAGGTTCAGTTGTCTTTTCCAAAGAAGTTGACAAATTGCAACCATTGTCAACTGGTAACATGGAAGAGATAAAGACTTTGCTGACCAATATGTGTTTCAGAATGTGTTTGGGATCAATTAAGGAGATGACCATCAGAAAAGGGAAGAAAATGAGGAAGTAATGGTGAAAAACCAGAAATTGATGAGACATTTGATGCTTGTGAGGCTAAAGATGTTTGTAATGAATTTGAAGAAGAGAATGGGAAGGAGTGTTCATAAAAAATAACATCCCTAGAGATAAAAATCTTGCCATTTTTGTCTAAGCACTTATAGCCTTCATGATTCAAGCTGTAACCAAGAAAAGTACATTGAGTTGATTTAAAATTGAGTTTATGCCTGTTGTAAGGTCTAGTATTTGGATAACATGCACATCCAAACACTCTGTATAGAGTAGTTCGGAGAGGAGTGAAGAAAGGCTTCCAAAGGAGTTTTCCAATGTGAAACTGAAGTAGGCAGCCTGTTGTATAGGAAAACAGCAGCTCTAAAGGCCATTTTCTACTATATGATGATGTTTTCTCTCCGCAACCCCATTTTGTTCATGAGTATGAGGGCAAGAATATCTATAAGTTATACCATGAGACATTAAGAGATTAGTAAAAGCTCTATATCCTTTTCCCCAATTAGTTTGAATAGCCTTTATTTTATAACCAAAGCTGCAACTCAACTTGTGTCTTAAAATTTGAGAAAGTTTGAAGAGCATTTGACTTATGCCTTTGCAAAAAGATCCAAGTGAAATGAGAGAATGGATCTATAAAGCTGATGTAATATCTATAACCACTGGATGACTACATTGGAGAGGGTCCCCATAAGTCATAGTGAACCAATTGTAAAGGTTTTGTGTAGGTTGTATCAGACAATCTAAATGGAAACTTATGAATTTTACCAAAGGCAACAAGCTGAACAAAAGAATGAGAATTTGAATTAGGAAGAGGTATTTTGCAATTTGTGAGTACAACTTTTACAACTTTCTTAGAAGGATGGCCTAATGTATTATGCCACAAATTATACAATGAACAAGAATGAGAGAGAACAGGTACATGTAAGGCAAGACAGATGGTGCTGGAACTGGGACCTTTGAGGAAGACAACAGAGGCGGCAACTATTTGTTGAGATCAATTTGAGTGTGGTCAAAGACATACAATCCATTTTTAAGCTTTCCTTCCAGTAGCATAGTTTTGGAAGAGTCTGATCTTTCACAAAATAGGAATGTGAGTGAAATTCAAAGATAACATCATTATCATTGGCGAACTTCGAAACACTAAGTAAATTTTTTGTTATAGTTGGGACATGTAAGAGTTGCTTAAGAGAAATAATTTTAGAAGTATAAGGAGAGGAAAAGACAGATTGACCAACATGCTTAATGGATAAACCCATAACATTTCCAATATGAACTTGATCTGATCCATAATATTCAGCCTTAGTCATCAGGTTTGTAGCATCAGAAGTAACATGGTTAGAGGCTCCTAAATCAGGATACCAATCACTGACAACTTTTGGTGTGGCAAACATGGCTGTCATTTGGCCTCCTGCAACTTGGAATTGGCTTTGAACAGAAGACAGTTGATTGTGGAACTGAGATGGTCCTATGAAACTTAGATCAAAATGATTATAACAGTTCATCACCACATGCCCAATCTTTCCACAAAGTTGACATTGTGGTTTGTTTTGAGACCAAAAACCTCTCCCACCAAATTGACCATTAAATTGGCCTCCACAACCTCTTTCTCAATTGGTTAAGCCAAAACCTCCTCTAGCATTGTTCTGAAAATTTCCCCTTTTACCAGGAAAAAACTGACCACCAAAGGTGTTTGGACCGCCAAAGTTGGAATTGGAATTTTGTGCAAAACCATTTGTATACCTTTTTGTGCTTTGCTGGGAGTTTTGACCTGTAACAACAATATTTTGTCCCAAACACAAAATTCTGTAATTTGTGCCCTCGAATTGCTGCAAGAACTTGCTTTTGCCAAAGCAAGAAGTTGTTGTTATCCAATCTAACAGAAACAGAGTGACTAAAAGAAACAGGGATGAACCTTGAAGCAGATGATGAGGCACCACCCATGGTGGAAATTGAAGAGCTCTCCATTGCTGGCACTTCAATGCTTTGATACCATATTAGGATTAAAGAAAACAAGGGAAAACAGGGGATATAGGATTGAAGAAAACAGAGGACTTCTTGAGTTTGTTGCTGAAGAAAATATTGAACTCTTATTCACTGCTGAAACTGAATACAAGAGAAGCTTTAAATAGAAGCTTATAACAGACTATGAAACTACCTTCTTAACTTCTAGATTTGTTCTAACAAACTAAATCTCAAACTAACAACTAAGCCAACTACTTACAAGTTAACCATTGGCCTTAACAGGTCTCCACACCATCTATTTTTCCAAAATTTAACCCTTCCCCATTGCCAACTATGAAGCAAGGTCTGCTTTTAAACCTCTTCCATTTATTTCTAATTGTCTCCAACAACCCCACTCCATGACCATCCCTCACACCCCTAGAACATCATCCAGCCTCCCATTGTATCTTTTGTACACCTATAGTGTGTGGGTTTCTGTCATTTCTCCCAGACTTAGTATAACTTCATCTAGGGGTGATGGAATTGTGGCGCTGTTCACAGGAATTTGGGCAACTTTGCTAAAGTTCCAATTTAGTAATGCATGTGCCACTGAACTGTGACTTCTTTCTCATGAAGCTTTTGATAACTGTGCCTTCATGGAGACAGTCTAATAATCAATATTCTCTTCTAACTTGTCCTTAAAGAAATTGTGAATTAACTGAGGTTGTGATAGAAGCTATAGCCTTAGAAGAAGGAACTCATTTTTTCTCTGGGATTTTAGATCTTCTAAAACAACAAATCATCATCTCTCATATCATATCTTATCAAATTTCACTACTTTTATGTTTGTGAATTGTGAGTGATACACACTGTTGGGATTCTTGACCTTGAAGGCCTGTAGTTTAAGCAACCTCTCATCTTCCTGGGTCTAGGTCCATTATTTATCTCCTCATTGGAAATTTCTTTTCAAGGAGCAGGCTGAATTTTAGGCGCGTATCATCTAGCAAACAAGTTTCATGTTCTTCCATTCTATCCACTGGTTTCAGAAAATCATCATTTAATTATTGCTTCGCTCAGGTGGGGACGCAGTAAAGACTTGCTGTTGGGGCTTTTTATAGGGAAATTTGCCACTTTATTTGATAAAAGCAGAGAACTCTTGGGGCTGTTTATACCTGGCACTGTTGATAGCGGCACCAATCTTGGACATTAATCCCATGAGTCCATGACTGGTGCTGTTATTACCCATGAATCATGGCGCATCTAACAAGTGGACTGGGGCCTGGGCAGGTAATACAAGCAATTGTGCTCTTACCTACTTAATATTGAATATATATATTTGCGTGTTTGGATAGGCAATTGAAAAATGAATTATTCATTCTATTGTAGAAATGGTGAGACGAGCTTAGGTTAAGAAACCGGGATAGACCTTTGTATGGGCTCTCTTCCTTCCAATCTATGATAAAAGTAGAACAACAGGCCTCTGTTTTTTCCCTATGGTTTTGGAAATAAAGTGGAATAATGCTCTTGGACTCAAAAACCCCACTTAATCCCAACCGGGGCGTTACATGAAGAATGGTGAAATAGATTATTCATAAACCCAACTCAAGTAGTTGAGATCAATGGTTTGAGTTTTTTTTTTGGTTAAAAATTTGGCGAATTTGCAAAATGAGGGAAATATGACTGACGAGGCAGAGCTTGAGTGTTTGGACGGATGATCGTATTGGAAGCTTGGTAGCATGCTCACACCTACCGAATTCAAACCATCTTGTTAAATTCTTCAAAGTAATTGCTCAAAATCCTCCTCATCGATGGCCGCTCTCTGGCAGTAAGGAGGGGCCCATTTGAGAGTGATTCTCATAAAAGCGTTTTTAACTTGTAATGTTTTTGTTGGTAGCATTTCTATCAGAAATACCTTTAGGGAGAATCCGTTAAAAAGTTTGATAGAAGCATTTACACTTTAAATGACTTAAACAGATTTTCAAAACCTTTTGCCAAACGCATTCTAAACCGGACATCCTAAGTTGTTTAATTGGTGGAGGGTTTTTCTTGGCGGACACTCTTCCTCTCTTTCTCCATATTTTTATTAGCCGAGGTGGACACATCTTAGGTGCAAGTATTTTAGTTGTGCTGTGAGTTTAAACTTTTGAAGTGGTAGTGGGCTCTACACAGCGGCCCACGAAAGGACATGGTCACGTAGGCCAGGCCCCACCCTCAACTGTGGGTTCAATCCTGCGGATTCGCTCACGGATTCTTGGGTTTTTCCCTGTCCATATGCCAAAAATCCGCGTGTGATCAACTCCTCACATCAGTAGGAATGGGAATCACGTGCTTCCCTCGCCCACCTCCACCTTTCAATTTCTAGGGTCCATTCTCCCACTCCAAGAGGAAAAAGCTTAATTCAAAATTTTTAAAAAGAAAAATTCAAATTGAGGTTGGAGTTGGAGTTGGAGGAAAAAACTATTGATCACGTGCTTCCCACTTGACTTTTCCCAATAGGTTCATAGATAACTTCCTTAATCTGGTAACTTAATGTGGCATCATAAGTAAATAGATTAAGATATTGTTTGAATTAAGTTTTAATGGGTTAATTTTTTTCTTTTAATTTAATGAAAACTTCTGCATTTGTGAGCTTATCACACGAAAAAGAAATAACACGTAAAAAAAAAAACAATTTTATATAAATGCTAAATTTGACTTCTATGAGCAATTATATCATATTTAATGACATGAATATTATCTTTAAAAATTGTATCTTAACTTCAACTTTAAGCTTTTAGCTAAAATGGAAGACAAAAGACTATTTGTCTTTTTAAGAGGAGAGTAAGTAGAATGAATTTCCAGTGAATGAGTGATTTAAGAGAAAAGTTAAAGGATTAGATTAGAATGGGGCCAACCAACATCAGAAGGGCCAAATATGAAGGGAAGGGGTGTCAAAAGATTCCCAAACAATACGACAAACGTGAGGCTGAGACTGGTGTCAAACCACATGGCCATTTTGCCACCTTCCTCATATTATTATTATTATTATTATCATTGTGAAAAGCCGTCTCCAACTTGCTTAATGCTTTTTAATTTCATAATTAGTCCCATCCTCGGCTGCTCCTCCAACCCCTTTTTCTCATTCTTAATCCACTCTCCCTCCCCCCCCTTCTTAATTCTTGTTTTGTTTAACTTGCTCCTTTTTCAAAAGTTTCTTCCTTTCAGTTTTTGTTATTACATTTGTGGGCCTCCCCCAATGTCCTAATCACATTTCATTGCTTCCCCCTTTTTAAGGCTTTTGCACTGAATTTGAGTTCCATTTGTATACTCATTATTTTGGTCGATATATGTCCAGATGATGAGGATGAAGCTTTACATTAGAATATGAAATGAGCAGCTGCAGCATCTTGTGACTTGGTTTATTCTAATGTTGAAACCATGTTCTGATTCCATCCTTCAGAATTATGGTTTCTGTTGTGTGTGATTACCTCCTGATGATATCATTGGGATCAAACCTAGTTCAATATTTGTTGGGGTTAAGCATGAGGTGGTTGATCCAAATAATAATGGTGGAATGTCAGATTCTCACTGGACATTGATTTGTTCGAGATAAAAAGGGTTAAAGTCCATTCAAGAATTGATATCAAAGGGACTCTTGGGGGTGCCTATGATTTTGTGTTCATGAGTTTAGGTTAAAAAATTAAAGCTATATAATATATGTGTAACTCCTCGATCACCAAGGTTGTGACTTGTGATTGATGTCTTATACAAAAATCTATAAGATTTTAGGTTACCGAGGTATTGGCACCCATGTTATTATTTCTTTAATGATGTAACCTCCAATGCAAGTCTGAGATGATATGGTCAAGTCCTCACTATGAACCAATTCATTTTAACATGACATGCCTAAGAAGAAGATAAAAGAGTTGCTGCAGAAAAAGCTTTACATTATAGTTTTTATTTTCAATTTGCCACAACTTGTGACAAAATTTTCCAATCCCACTTGTCATATGAAACAAAACCCCCACTTTAACTAACATCTCATCCACTATAAATATTTGCTTAATCCTTCTTGTGTGGCTCCAAATGCAAGCTTAGAAAGTAATTTATTATTAAGAATGAAGATGCTTGTATTTCATGTCAAGTGATTCCCATTCTTGGTTTAACAAGATTCTCCTCTATTAAATACTTGGACTATATTATTATTATTTTTTAAATATTTAATAATGTGATTGGTCACAAACTTCATAAAAATACTGCTTCTCTAGCTGCCCTTGAAAATAGGTGGAGATTAAAATTTTAAAATGGGATAAACTTCATGATTGTCAACCAAACTGAACTAATCATTGGAACCTATTTTAATACTTTTTTTTTTCCTTACACATCCTAGTATCCTTTTTGTTATATAGATATACCCATATATAGGAAAATAATCCCAAGAATTAAACAATGGAGAACTTGGGATATGTTTGTCCTCTAATTTTTTATTTATTTATTTATTTTCAGACTAAAGAACATAGAGGTTGAGGGAGGAGGTTTTCTATTACAAACTGTTTTGTCCTAGCATGGCTTCTGCCCATTGTTTGCATTTTTTTTTTTCCTTTTTTTCCTTAATACACGACAATTTGTGATTAATCATCTGTAGATTGGACTGACTCTGGGGACAGTGTCATGCAAGTGGGGGATGAATAAATGGGATGTGATGGGGGGAGGCACAAAATGGAAATGAGCACAAAAGCTTGAAATATGATGCCCCTCCACCCTCCACCCTCCACCCTCCACCCTCCACCCTCCACTCCACTTCATTCCACTTGGACCGGCATGGGCCCCAAGCCACTCTGCCATTGATTTGGATTGCTGCCTTCACCCCCCTCCATTTCAGCATTTCTGGGTCCCCCCAACATCTCTCAAGCCCCCCATGCTTCCCACCATTGCATTTCCCTCAAATCCATCCCATCCATTTATCAAATAATACGGTAATACCCCACAAGGATTTCTTTTGTTTTTTGATGGGGATTTTTCTATTCTAATTGCACTGTTTTTTTTCTCATACTTTGCAGCATTTTTTATTTTTATAATTTGTATATTTTTTTTAGCACTGTCAAAAGTTTTGGTCGTTGGTGATATGTGTTTGGAAAATAGTACTAAAGCATCGAATAATTATCATACCCAGTTCTGGTTTCTAAATTTGAGTCATCTTTGATATTGTGGACAAGTACGAGTAAATGACATTGGAAATGAGGCTATTTTTGGATACAATAACCCTATGTTTGTATCTGGCATTTGGGGATACATTTTACATCAGAGGTTGTCATATCCAACGTGAGTCATGAAATGCCTTCAAATCAACAAACCACGCATACGATCATAATTCTCAACCCAACCGCACTTTCCTCTTCTGTGTCTTAAGTTTTGGATAAGCCAGAAAGAAAATAAGGATTTGACTACCCTACGTCCTTGTCAACCTTGGAAAAAACAAGCCCATGCATGGATCAATCACGCCCAACTTGCTCTACTTTCCTCGCATCACTCTCTTAATATTCTTCGCTAATAACTCCACACAGGAGCCTCATATCCATGTGATCAATACTGATACTGATACAAATATTATTAAGTAGCAATGAAACCAAGGTCACAACAGCTGAGTGTAATGAGGAAGATTGATGCTTGTGTGGGGTGGGGACGAGGGTGGTTTGTATTGGAAAAATGAACAAGACAGGCGACAGGGGGCTGCCTTTAAAACTGGCGGATCTTCGCCATCTCGGCCTATATATATATATATATATATATATATATATATATATATATATATATATGCCTGGATAAGGTTGACCAAGTTCCGATGTCCCGACAGTTTCCACGTGCTTCTCACACCTCAACACCATCCCCACACACCCCCCACGCTGCTGCATGGTCTGGGCTTTTGACCACACGTGTGATTCTGCACCATCTCCCACCTCGGCTCTTTGATTATAAATCCTCACATTGTATTGTTTTGAATCATAAGATTAATGGTCTAGTTTCTTATTAACCCAAGTTTCAAATCCTCCGATGGTCTCATTTTCCCCTTCCTTTTTTAAACATCATACGGGTTTGTATTGGACCCGCTTACACATCAAATCATGGGTGCTTTAGATTTTTGGAGATACGGGGTCTTTACTGTTTGGCAAATGGTCACATTTATCATAAAGGTTATGTCACATGATTTTGTTACTTTTTTCCTAAATCTTATTTTGATATTTGTACCTTCCTTAAATACTACATGGGATTCGTGTTATATATCAAATCATGGCTGCCTATGATTTTTGGGACACGGTGAGGACCCACGCTTTTCGTCCCTTAGGAATTCACAACACCTTCCCGATGCTTCTCCTAGCTGCTATCTACCATTCAATGGATGATGAGCTGCTGCAGCCTTTTCCTATGCAACCTTCAACACTCTCTCCAACTACCTTTTACGAGATTTTCAGTAAATAACAAATTCGATGACAAAACTATTGTATTTCAGTAAATAATTATCATCCATTAAGTAAATAGCTGATAAGAAAGGATTATAAAGTTCTCTTTGGGATAATATTTTATTTTTAAATTATAGTAAAAATTAAGTAATATTTTTTTAAAAATAAAACCTATGAGAAACTTTTAACTTCTAAAAAATCAATCCAAACACAAAGGAATTAAAGAGGTTTCCTCAATTTCTTTTTTTCAAAAAAAGATAAAAAAGAAAAATGAATGAATTATATTCAAAAGTATACAACAACATGGAAAAGTTTCTGCTAACATTCTTTATTCTTTCTCCATGCCTTCATTAGGTATGATGAAGGCGGCACTTTGGAAATAAAAGGAGGTCACTTCACTAATATAATATCCTAGTATATATCTTTGATCCACCAATCATGCCAGTAAAATCCAAACAGTAACAAGTCAATATAAAGAAATTAAAATGGTAGGGACAAGCGATCTTTTCCTCTCTCCTACCTTTGTTGGCAAAGATTAATGATCCATTTTTTTCAATATCATGACTCAGTTCTCCTCCACCTCACCCTCACTCCATCACTCAATATTTTACTTTCAACCCCATTTCTCATTGAGTTGGTTTGAGGCTAATTCTTATTACTCCATTTTTATTAAAAATATTTTTAAAGAGTATCGCTTAATATCTTGATATAAACTCATATGACATAAAATTTGGTTTTTGAAAGTATAATTTATTTTCTATTTCTTTAAAATTTTCAATCATCTCATTTTTATAATAAATAATGATTTTCGTAAGTGTTTTTATAGTTTTGAATTCTTAAAAGAATTTTTTTTAAGTGTTATAAAGAATCATTGTCAATCGTAATCTTAATTCTTTCTAAAATAACTATAAAAACAGATAAAATATTTAAAATTGATGTTGATTAATTGGTTTGATAATGCTTTTATAATAGCATTAATGTTATTAAAATGCCTTTAATAAAAATCAATACCGTTAAAGAATGTTATTTTTGAACAAATCACATGATGGGAATGATTCGGGATCAACCAATTATTATAAGGGATCTGTCAAATATTAGCAAGGTCTTAATTTAATAATAAGTTGTTCACTTCACAAATATAATTATATAATCCATGGTGTGCCGCATTCATTTGTGTATTCTTTCTTATTACCTTATAACTAATTGAAAGAGTTGGTGAAGGAGTAAAGGGTCGTGCATTCAATTCAAATTTATATCATATAATAAGATTATGGCCCAATATTTATTTGCCTTGGCATTTGATCTTGACTTAAAAAAATATTTTTTTCCTAGGTGTGAAAAGTTTTGATAATGAATGACAAGAAATAAACAACTATTATGTATAAACAAACCTTGAGCAAACCCAAAATTGCCCCAATGTTCTAATGGATGTGAATCTCAACCCAAATTGAAGTTAAGTAACCAAGGTTAAAAGTCACCTTTGCCTTTCCCTTTCAAACTAATTTACGTCTTTTTTGACGAACTTAATTTTTTATATTGATTTGAAATGATATAACGTGAGAATAATTGCTATTACACGTCTTTAAAACACGTAAATTAATCGCTAGAGTTTCATTATCAATTATAAAGTCATTTTACTAATAAATTTTTTATTGGTTAGAAGATTCGTTTAATGTAATTAAAAAGTAAAACTTTAGTGCAAATGTAATTTTACTTGAAAAAAACTTGGATAATATTAAATTAGAATAAATTTTAGTTTGATTAATCATTTTTTCAATATAAAATTTAGTTTAAGATATATTTAAATTTTATAAATGAATGTAAAACATGGTCAAACTAATTCTAAAAAATAATTCAACTAAAACATTAATTTCATTTAACTTTTATAGGATTGACAAATTTAAGTTTTTTTTTTTTTTTAATTAAAAGAAAAGGTGTCATAGAAATATTAAATAAGAGGGAGGGACAAGGTGGGCGGCTTCATGATAGGCATGCACGAGCTGACACGTGGTACAGAGAACTGCAACACGTGCCATTGAGGCGCGTGGATAGTAAATTTTTGTTGCCTTGTGTTCAAAGGCATTTGCGTTGGTAATCGCTTGCATCTGCTTTTACCGCACGCTTTCCACCGTTTCATCCCACGCCTCACATTGAAGCGCGTGGGCCTCTTTCAAGTGTGGTTTTTCTTTTCTTTCTTTTTGGTTCTTTGTCCACCCCTACAGTTCTGAGAAGTCATCCGGGAATTTCCGGGACAAGGGTTTGAGCCTCTTGAGAGTTTAAGCATGTAGTGTTGGTTTTTGGGTATCAGAGATCTCTTGAATCCGGAAAAGGGGAGATTTTAAGGTTCAGAAACAGGTAAACATGATTCGTCAGCTTTGGATTTTGACTGGGTTGATTGGGAAGAAAGCAGTTGGTGGGTTTTAGCAGGCTGAGATTGAGGGGTTGTTTGTAGTTTTGGGGTTTTATGATATATCCCTATCTTTGATTGATCAATAGTGTATGAAGCTATATACAAGGGCGCTGCATTATGAGGTTATTCAGTTGAATGCAAATGATCATTGCTTGGGTTACAGGTTTTGATTTTGGATCTGAAAGTGTTGTTTGAAGTTTTGGAATATTTAAACAGTGAAGCGAAGAGGAATTTGGTATCGGTAGAGAGAGAAAGAAAGAGAGAGAGAGTTTGTTGTTCATCTTCTGGTTTTGGGGTGTTTGGATTGTATTGAGAGATCAGATCGAGGCAGAAGGAGAGGAAGGAAAAAGAAAACTGGCAAATAATTGGTGGGAGAGAGTAGATGTGGGGATGGCGGGTTATGAACCAGGCTCAGGTTCTCGCTACGTCCACCAGCTACTCGGACCTGAACTGCACTTGCAGAGACCGTCATCGCTTCCACAACATCAAGCCACTCAACAACCATCGGATTCTAGGGACGAGTCACCAGATGATCAGGAGCAGAGGGCGGACACCGAGGAGGCCGCCGCTGCTAGTTCTGGTGGAGCCACCACCTCTTCAAATCGCCGCCCTCGAGGTCGTCCTCCTGGCTCCAAGAACAAGCCCAAGCCACCCATAATCGTAACGCGCGATAGCCCAAATGCCCTCCGGTCGCATGTACTTGAAGTTGCCGCTGGCGCTGACGTCATGGAGAGTGTGTTGAATTACGCCCGGCGCCGTGGGAGAGGCGTATGTGTTCTCAGCGGCGGCGGCACAGTCATGAACGTGACGCTGCGTCAGCCTGCGTCTCCTGCAGGGAGCATAGTGACGCTGCACGGCAGGTTCGAGATACTCTCATTGTCAGGAACCGTGCTTCCTCCACCGGCGCCGCCGAGTGCTGGAGGCCTTTCTATATTTTTGTCCGGTGGTCAGGGTCAGGTAGTTGGAGGAAGCGTGGTGGGTCCCTTGATGGCTTCAGGTCCAGTTGTTTTGATGGCTGCGTCGTTTGCCAACGCTGTCTTTGAGCGTTTACCACTGGAGGAGGAAGAGGGAGCTGTGCAAGTCCAGCCCACCGCGTCCCAGTCTTCAGGTGTGACTGGAGGCGGTGCTGGTGGGCAGCTCGGTGATGGCGGAGGCAGTGGCGGCGGTGCTGGTGTTCCAATCTATAACATGGGAGCAAGCATGGGGAATTTTCCCTTTCCAGGTGATCTATTAAGATGGGGTGGAAGTGCTCCAAGACCTCCATTTTAAGGCTATTGTGTTGAATTCCCATATATTTTAGGTGATAATTGAACAGGCGTGATGAAGAGGGGATGAGATGAAAGAGAAACCGAACCAGTTTTGTATGATAACTACTGTAATGTCTGTGCGATAACATCGAACAAATCCGACTCTTTCTCATTGATCTTCTCACCTAAAAGCGAACAAGCTGGAGTTGTTATTTCATGGAGGCTGTATATTCAGTTGAAATGGAAGGAACCCAGGTCGGAGGCAAAGATTTTACAGATTTCACTATCTTCTGAGGTAAGTGATGCATTTGGAAAATTTCCCTTTTGCCCTTCTTTAATCTTCTCTTCCTCTTATTCTTCCTCTCCTTCTTCCAGCCGGCTCAGATGTTTAATAATTAATTTCTACATGTAGTGTGGGAACTGCTGTCATCTATACACATTTCTAGGGTTTATTTAATTATGCATGTGTTTCCCTCTCTTCTGCAGTCAGCATTTCTATAGTACATATGTTTCTTTTGATTGAATAGTAGAATGTGTTCATGAGCTTGTGAATTTCTCATTTTTGAAATATATATGTATACACAAGTGGGATTATTCATTATTCAATCTGTTAATCCTTGTATGGGTCCTTTAATTTCAATAATTTAAGTAGAAATGTGTGCGTATCTCTCTATAGATATATCAATATAAAACCTAGTACTTGCTGTATACTTTAAAGGGGAAGGAAGAAAGAAAAGAAAAGTCCTAGTTTTTAGGTTGTTCAGATTATTCTGAACCCCAAAACCGCAGATATCGTGGTTTGTCTTGCATGTGGCCAAATGTTCTTTTTATCTCTTTGGGTTCCTTTATTTCATGTCTTCTGCTTACTCAACTGGGGAAAAGTCACAAACTCCCAGTGTCGAATCTTAAAAGCCTGTTTCTCTTTTACAGCAAAAACCCTAGTTCCGAACCATCTGATAGCAATGGTAGACCATGATTAAAAGCCTGTTTCTCTCTCTGTCTCTCTTTCTCTACCGAGGACTTACAATTTGCTGACCAAGCGTTACAGCATGCAGTAGAAGCTAGACAAAGAAACTTCTCTTGTCAGTTACAAAGACAAGAATAAATTAATTAATACCGGCCCGTTGAATAGATATTAAAGCATTTTTTACATATTAAAACAAGGAGTAATGCATATGAAGATAAAGAACATATCTAGCTGTATTGACACTTTTGGTTAATGAAAACTGGAAGGGTTATGCCTCTAAAGAATTTTACCCAATGGCCATAAAGATAAGCCCACTTCCCCAGACAAAAACTGATAAAATGAGGAATTGTTGGAACTCTGTCACCTTGGAAGTTGAGGTAGAAATAAAAATCAGTTCTTTTGCTTCTTTACCCTTTGGTTCTTTGAAAAAATATACTTGATTTCAAGTCGTAAACTTCTCAAAATTTGGAAGGATTACTTCCATGGTATGATTAGATTCCATATAACCCAAGAAATATGAAATGAATCTGCCACAAACACATACATATAGTTAGTAATTGATAGACAACATCATCACTATGATTCAGTCTTGATATCCAGTAGTTATCTGGATAAAAAACAATAAATGGTTAAGGAAGTTTGAGAACAATATTGACAAACCAGTTAGTTCTAGAAAGAAAGGAACTCCTAGGTTCATCTTGTTACAGTCCTATCCATCTTTCTATCTATCTATCTATCTATCTATATGAATGTATGTACAAAGCAAATCGCATGTACAGTCTATCTAGAAGAGAGACTTAGACTTTGTTGAGGGCGACTCTATTGACCAAATCAAGTGCCGTTTGCTTTGTTTGGGTTTATTCTTGACTTTTGAGTATTTATGTGCTTACTAGGCTACTACTAAAGCAAACTTTATTAGAAGTTAGAACGGAAGACCTCGAGTACCAAAGATGTGATACAATGTTAAATTACCGTTTAGCTCAAAAACATAGACTTTGATGTTTTCGATCTGATCTAGTTTCCTATGGTAATGTAATTAGTCTATTCAAGACTAGACAAACTTAGCATCTTTGGGAGAAAATAAATCCATCCATCATCATCTTGCTTGTTGACGAGTGAGGTTGATAGTTGGCTAACAGCAGCATAATTAATCATCTACCAGAGTACTAAAGAATACTTCAAAAGCATACATCTACTAGAGAAGAATACTTCAAAAGCCTTACCATCAACACCTCTCATCCAATTGTCAGAGCCTTACCATCAATACCTATTGAAGAATCTAGTTTGGTTATGTCCCTTTCAATCTAATGCTGTGCATTACTTCAATTACTAGAAATAGAATAGGATCAATTTCTGACTGTTTTCTGATCTAGTTTCCTATGGTAAGAAATATAGCAACTACGGTCGGGGGTTTCCTACTTCTTGATTACTAATAACATGAGAAATTTAACTCGTTTCATCCCCCAAAATACTCCTGTATATAAGAAAATTAAAGCTAGAGAGGTTAATTATCTATGCATTTGGGTTGCTGATCCAAGGTTTCATAACTCCTTAATTTGGAGATTGAACTTCATACATATGCTGATATGCATGCTTGTCATATTCATCTAGCCTCAAATTTTATTGTGGATGTTCATCACCATGAGGATTCTTTATTCATGATCAAGCATCTTTGCAACATGTTCATCACCATGAAAATTCTTCATTATTATTTGACTAGGACGCAATTTTTCAGGATGTGGTATCAACCTTTCCAAGGATCAATTGAAACCACAGAGTAAAAAGGGGTGATCTGAGAAAAAAATGACAAAAATGTCTGTAAAGAAAAAAGAAAGGTACTAAGGACCGAGGAGAGATCACTTCAAGCTTGTATGTTTGAAGTAGATGGAGATTGGTTTTTCTTTTCCTTACTGGATGAGGGTTTGATAAACTATCATCGATATAGGGTAATTATGATAAGGAATTAATTGCTGATGGTTACTTTCGACCAATGCTGGTGTAAGTTATGAACTAGAGTCAGTTCCATGAAGCTTGAGAAGTAAGAAACCACATAAAATCATGAGTCTCTCCATGGCTCCATCACTTCTGTTCCAAATCCTTCCAAATGAAGATTATGATGGTAAGAGTAGTGTTGAAACCATTTCAAAAACGTTAAGCTTCATGGAGGTTGAAACAGTACCCAATTCTGCACACTGAGTGCCCAAGAGTCTACATAACTGAGATGGAAGATAGTAGAAGGCATCAATGTTCATTCATTTGGGTTATGCGGCATATGATATCCCACAGAATAAGCTGTCAACCCTCATAATGGCCGACTCATATATATATATATAAACACTACTAGAGATCGAGGATCAGTTGCCTTGAGCAGACAATATTTGGGTTTTATGAGAAAAGTGTAATGCAGATATGAATCCATAAAACCCTCTTGGAGTACCTTTGAAGCTCTTTAGAGATCCCAAGTCTCTCTCAAGTGTACTTAAGAGATGCTGGGACTCAAGGCTAGCTAGCTTGCAACTAAAGCAGCAGTCCCAGCTTGAAAGTCCACAAAAATGGGCAGATTTTTTTGGCCTTTGCAATGAAACGTTGTCAAAAGGTGCAGCCTCTGACCCAAGAATCTGATTGGGACAAATCATTCAATGCTGCAGGGGCGATGGTGATGTGATGCATGGAAACAATAGCTGTGATATGCATAAAACATTAAAACCAAGAGTTTGTTAGGTGGCTAGAATGGCCGGCACTGGGTGGGGCCGTGGTGGCCATGGTCTAAGTTTTCAAATTTGAAGGTTTCCACTTTCCAAAAGAGGGAAAGAGAGTGGTGAAACGACCACGCTTCTACCCATACTGGCCAATACGGCAGCGTTTACCAGGCAATGAGACACAGAAAAAGCCAAAACGTCGTCTTCCTTTTTTGGGCCTCTTTCGCATCGTTTTCCAAAAATGTTCTCCAACTCAATCGTTTTTTTAAGTAAATTCTGCGCTAAGAATTCAAACATGAAGAACAATTTTCTCATTCTGTCTAAAACGTAAAATTTCTAAAATATTATCCACATTTTTAATAATATTTCATAACATTTTATATAAGAAAAAAAAAAACCCAAACATTTTAATAACTTGTTTTTCTGAGTCAAATCCAAAAAATAGCCTATTTTCAAAATAATTTTATCAAAAAATACTTTTAAGTTAAAGCCATTTTCTATTCTAAAAAATAAATAAAATAATGTTTTAAAAAATAAATATTCGTTCTAATACAGAGGGATAGAGAAAAAAAATTATTCATTTGCCGTATTAACTACTTTCAATTAAAATAATGAGAAAAATCCTAGATTGAATTGATGTCTATCCACCATCTGTTCGTTCTAGTCCACAGCATCATGTACATTACATAAAGCTATCCGCTGGAGAGGGATAGAGGAAAACAAAATTGTTCATCCGCCATATAAACTAGTTTAAATCAAAATGGTGGGAAAAAAAAAAAAAGTAAAGAAGAAAATTGAAGCCAAAACTAATATGTCTTTTGAATCAAAGAAATAAACTGGGTCCTTTTGTCATATTCTCAGTTCTAGGTATCAGGAGCTAGGGCAGGGTTGTTCCTTAGCTGAGGAATAGGCAGGTAGAGTGATGATCCAGATTGGCCTAAGTTTGAATATGGTGAAGAAAAAGATTGGGATCCCATTTTGATTTGACAGAGATGCAATTCAAAATCGAGGAAAAACAACCCTGACTAATTGGTCAAGTATCAACTGGTAGGTAATCCTCCTGAAAAAGCAGGAAGACCAGAATGCAATGAAATAAATAAATGTGTTTTAACTAAAAGAAATAAGGCACAGAATGTAACGAAGGATAATCCAAAGTTCATCTCTGATTTAAAGGATAAACCCTTCTGTTAAACGACAAGAAACAGCTACTGGGTTCAGCAAAAAGACCCTCCTTAATGGTGGAGGTCTAAAGGTACTTCTAGTTTTACAAATTCAAAGTACCCTAAAACTAATCTGTAAAATGCAGAAATACCCAAGTAGGTGGGGTCAATGAGTTAGGATAGCTTGCACTGATTTAAGATGGGGCTAGTCTTTGGGTCCAAATTTGAGCCTAATGGGTTGATCCCTTTCAAAATTTCCCTGAAGAAAATGGTTAAATGGGCCTGGAACAGCAAGACGGATCAACCTGATCCCTTCTCAAAAGGCACTCGAACATAGAGTCGGCCGTGCAAGCTAACAACAGCAGATGTCTGCAGTGGATCAATTCTTGCAGGTAAGCTCACCACCTGAAAACAACGCCCAATTGAACTGATTAATATCATAGCAGTGGGATAAATACTTATGGTGCACAGCACAAGAAAAGCACTGGGGGCAGCTCATTTGGGAAAATTTGAGACCTTTCCGGGTCCAAATAGGTGCTACAAAGTCAAGAGCCTAATTCTTATTTTTTGTCATCAGTCCTCACCAATGACCACATACTACCAAGCCAAGGACAAACCCTAGTAGTATACAGTGAGTGATTTATATTCCAACCAGTTATAAAAAAAGTCAAAGACGTACCTTTTTGAAGGGTTTTATCCCCCAAGGATTGTCAACCTGCTCTGGCTGACCCGTTATGACTAGGCGTCCAGCTGGATCAGATTGAACCCGCACCTGCATCCACCAATGAATGTGGTCATCGACACCATCATTAAAGTTGAAAAAAATTTCGTTATCGAATTACGTAAAGTTTTAAGTGTTCCCCAATTATGGCAAATGGGTCAAGGATGTACGTACCAAAAGGAAGTAGGGTCATACAAAATATTACTGAATATGCCGGAACTAGTTATCAGACTTTGTATTTGTCCAATTACAAAAAGGCAGCGAGTAGTCCATTTTTGTAATGAGAATAGGAAAGATTATCATGCACATGGAAAGCAGGCAACATCAATGGATTACAAACATCCTCTTTTTGGGGATTTTCCAAGTAAAATATGAAGAGCTTATGGATATAAACAATATTATCTTTCAATGGTTTCAAAGAAATGCAAGATCTCCAGGGCCATAACAATGATTATACTGAAATAGGCCAAATGAAATCTTCTACACAGGGTCTCTAGCTGCTATGTAATATGACTATAATTATTGTAACTGCACCAATAACCCCCTGCCAAAACCGGCTACCAGTTATGTCATATCAAAATCAGCTCCAGGAAAAATCAAGGGCACCACAGGGAGGTGACAGAACAAAAAGGGAGAAACAAAAGAGTTTAGCAAGAGTTGCTTACCTCCTCACGCAGAAGCCCAGGGACTAGAGCATATACCTCGAAGCAATCTTTCTGTGCAGGAGATGGGAAAGCTAGTAAGAACTCTAATGGAACAAATAAACTATCCAGCAGTTGACTAGTTATCTATGACAGTATGGTTTTAACAAACTTACAGTTTCCCGCACATTGATCTTCACCCAATCAGCAGGAGCTCCAACATCAGCAACTGTAGCATCCAGTCTGGAAGACCAAAACCTATTTAGCCTTTCTTCAAAAGTAACAGAAAAAGTTGTCTTCTTTTATGAACAAAAATATTGACAAAAAAAAAAAATGCAGAATTTTAATCTATTTTTTTTAATGATGGGCATAAACCACATTTAGTAAATCTTTAGTTAATTTTAAAAAAAAAAATGAAAGAAAGAAAAAAACCCACTTCAGCCCAGTTTCAAGAGCAAAGGGATGTGCACTGCAGCAAGGAGCTTGCACTATACCATTAGGTTATCAAATGTGCTCAAAGAACATGGGGTAAAAATCTAACTAGGCTTCGGATTGGCACAAGCAATTCCAGTATGGTTTTTCTCACTTCAACTACAATAAAAGGCACTTGAAAAGAAATCCAGCAAATAAAATATCAATAAAATATCAACAAAAAATATATATATATATATATCAATAATGGTCATTGTAAGACCCAGCAAGTAATATATTTCTTTTTGATACACTAAGTAAAAATATATGTACTAAAATGCACATCACAAGAGATCCAGTAAGTAACTATTTTAGTTGTGGTCATTATTGATAAAAAAAAAAAATTTAAAAGTGATTCAATTGGCAATAATGGTCCAGTATGCACTTGTCAACCAAATGATCTCTGCAACTTGTGAACAAATGTAGAAGATAGAGAAACAAGAACCTAGAATAAAAAGAATAATAAACTAAATAGAGAAACGGTCATGGATCTCAACTGCTTAGCTGCTTCAGCTTTTTCGACATCCTCCATAAGAGTTGGTTTCTTGTGTTTATGTAAACCTGAGTCTACAAACCAAATACCAATTGAGAAATAATTTTGAGAAGCAAGGTAGGCAGGTTAGTACTTTTGGAGAAGTTAAACCATAAAGAAGAATACCAATGCTTTTGAGTGGTCTTTCACGCTTTTGTGCAGAATTGAAGCTCTTATCCTATGAAAAGAATCAACACATCACTAGAATGAGTTTTACCACCAAAACAAAAGTAACAACATCAATATGAATGAAATGGACTCCAGTGTCAACAGACCTTGATAATTGGCTCACCAACCTCACCATATCCAAAGAGACGCTGAACATGCCAACCCTGCATAGCACGAGCTGCAGCATCCCTTCGTGCCCTGCCTGTTCCTGAAGCTTGGTAACCACTTCCCTGCACAGAAAGCCCAATCATAGATGGATGTGTGCCCATGGGTGTGTGTGTGTGTGAGAGAGAGAGAGAGAGAGAGAGCATAATTCCAGGAAAAAAAAACTACTTTTAGTTTTAATTAAGTTATCATGCATTTCTTATGTTACTGATTTAAAAAATCAAGATTGTATATCAGCAATATGGGTCCCACACAACCATTCATTACTGTAGATGGGGCAAAATTGCAAATCCATGTGTAGATGCAAATAAATTCCAAGTCCAGCTGTATGAATATCTCTTTTGCATCTAAAAATGTGATGCAAAATAAACCAGAAATCAAGACACATACCCATAATCCATGTAACAGGGAAAAATCATATATACATATAAACCATGAAAATTCATGCAGCTTTCCATATTCTGTAAATCACAGATCAAAGCAAACTCAAGAAGGTAACTCCAGCAATAGAAGCAAACTAAATTCTCTACTTCTCTTCCATGGAAGTTTACAATTTTTAATTTGATGTAATCTTTATCTCTTTTCTGACGGGTTTCTTAAAATATCTACAGCAATCTCCATCTTGTTCTTGATAAAAATTTTAAAATATGTACACACACATATTCTGTACTCTCCACCTGATATTAAAATTCTACTTAGTTCTTCACCTAGCAATTGAACTCCATGGTTTCCCAGAAGTTCACCTTTTAGAGAACAAGTAAGATTCCTGTTGCATCCCAGATCTTATATTCTCTATTTAAGCACTCCGCCACTGTGCTGAGCACCTAACAATAGATTGATAAACTTTTCCTTCCTTTTACTCCATCAGATTTCTGTGTTTTTAAATGAGCAAGAAACAAGAAGATTTTGAAGAAACAGGAAACCGCAAAGGAAGTTGCACTTCCACTCAAGACTACCACATGTCAAACCCAGTAAGACAGACATCTCACCAAGGTATGGAATCTGAAATAAAGGAAACACACATTCTCAGATTATAAGCTCTATCCTGCAAACAAGCATGCACTTAACCTTGAACTCAAGTAAGAATCTTACAAAATTATTGAGCCTCAGTTCAGACTTTTTCCTACGTCACATACTGTCCATGTGGGCATAACAAGAACATTGCTTAATATTAATAAAATAAATCCTAATCCAAATCCATCAAACAACCACAATATTAAGAATTAAATGAATTTTACCTCTTTTTCTTCAGTTTTTGTTTCAGAGATGGGTACAGACGAGGGTTGAAGCTCACCCCTGTTCCTTTTATGCCTTTCATATTCCAGAAGTGCCTAGACAAACTGAAGAAAATCAGGGAACAGCCGACACACGGGCTACTTATTCAATCCAATGATGAAGATATGGGATGACAGAATAGCACTTGATATGATACAAAGTTAAAGTAGGCACATAAATAATAATAATAAAACAGCCTAAAAGCAGTTGACAAAGCTATAAAAAAATTAAACATGGTTGCAAGTGATACTATTAAGTCATATCACCCATGTTTTGACATGAGAAATGCACAATATGAAACCAATCATACATGAGCATAGCATCATATCACCCAGTGCCAAAATAATATTTTAATAAAGGGTCAGGTTGTGCCTATACTACAGCAACAAAACTGCGACAATCCAGCAAATCACTGTAGTAACGGTGTGTCTTTGAGGAGAGTCATTATTGTTACAATTTATAACCAGTCAAAAGCAGCAACATGGCATGCACAAAAAACAGCTGAATAGCATGTCTGATTTCTTGAAACATACTGCTAAACAGGCACTGCTGCCCATGTGCCTCAGACATTTCCTTTTTTCAGTAAATATATCTCAAGCTTCAAGCTATTAGGTCTATGGTGGGGTATTTGGATGCCACAGAAATTAATTCAATTTTTAATGTCCATATCATCCAAACACATGTTTTCAATGGAAATGAAGTCATTTCTAAAATGAGAAGTACAAAAATTTACATGCTCACTTGAACTCAAACATCCATGTCCTCCATGGTTATTAAGTAGGCTGACAAAAAGATGAAATCGACATTATGAACAAGAAGATTCTACAAAAATAATGGCCACATAGTATCCAATATATTGATAAATATTAAAAAGAGGTGACAAAAAAGCAGCCATCTCAAAAAGAAAAAAAACAAATGAAATCTACTGTAAAGGATTCAAAATAAAATCTTCTTTGTAGATGAGAACCATAAAGCATTAAAATAAATAATGTGTCATTGCCAACTTCACTTAAGCTTTATCCAACTAATCAAGTATCACCTAAGAAACAAGATCCCTAAATCATGAAAACACAGATCCCATCTTCACAAACAAATAGCATACAACTATTTGAAGCCCAAGAATAAAACACAAAAATTCAAAAAGGGGGAAACAATTCAGCAAACAAGCATTACCTTCTCATAGAAAATGCGGAATGTCCAAGAGACTGTAGTGCAGGTCCTGAGAGAGAGAGAGAGAGAGAAAGAATCGGATAAAGCCAGAATACCACAGTACTATGTTGGCTATGGGATTATATTGGATTTAAATGACCATGAATTGAGTTAGATCTTGGGATCAATCTTCACAGAGAGCATATGACTCCCAATATCTATACAATGGAGACTTGGAGTGACATTTATAAATGTTAATTAGCTCCATTTATTAATTACAAACTAAAAGATGTTAAACAATTGCAATAGGAAAAAAAATGATAAACTATGTTGTCTGCAACTTATAAACCAAAAGTTTTGAAGAATTTCAAGAGAAAAAACCATCACAACTTCCTATGTTAGCAATCAACGACTATGCTATTCCTTACTTGGGGGGATGGAAAGAGTCTCCCACTTGTCGCCACAACTTGGATGCAGTCACCTACAGATACCATAGAGCAAATATATAGGTCAGACAGAGGCTTTATCTTCGGTAGTAATTTTGGAAACTGCAAAACAATTGTATAATGGAAACCTTATTGTAAAACCTATAGAAACTTAAGTGGATCACATTGTTACAGTTTCATACGCTAAAATTTTTGTAACAAGGCCTGAATATGCGATATCAAAGTTAAATATTCCCACAAAAAATCATAAATAATGAGAGTCAAAATGCAGCTTTAAGTTTCTCGTATTCTCCAAGAGGACATGGAACTTTGGGGTCTAACAATATGGAAACAAGTGTTTGACAAAAACCAAGATGAAATCCAAACCAGCAGCAGCACCACACCCACCCCTCTTCCATTTTTTCTAATACAGAGAGAGGAAAAAAGTGGCTCTTTGCTTACTAAAAATATTATTTAAGATTATTCAAATATTATTTATAACCCAAGTCAAGGGTGTTTGTTAGCTTACTATACACTGTTTGCTCTATTACCTAATAACTCGAGATTTTGAGTTTGGTAGTTTAACCTCGAGGAATAGAGGCCTTCTAGGAAAGTAGTTGTGGAGGTTCCTTAGGGAGAGTGATGCTTTATGGCACAAGGTCATCTTGAATATCTACAGGTCAAATTCTAATAGATGGGATGCCAATTGTGTTGTTTGGTGGTCATATAAATGCCCTTAGAGGCTATTGCACAAACTTACACATATTATTTGCATTTCACTCATTATTGTGGGGGGATGGTACAAAAATTTGCTTCTTGGGAGATCTTTGGTTGGGTTATAAATCTCTTACCGAGCCATTTTCAAACATATAGAGAAGTAGGGTTGAGAAATGCTATTATTTTCTCAATTCTAGTTTCATTCTCCATGTCTATATTCTGGAATTTTAACTTTTGTTGTAACCTTTTGGAGCAAGAAATTGACGAACTAGATCGTCTAACTAGTATAGGATATACAATATGATACATGATACAATAATATAACGATACATACATCTTCAACTATCTTGCATAATTTAAAAAAAAATCAAATTCATAATTTTTTAATTAAAAGAAATTATTATATTAATTGTTTGAAATGTAAAGAAAGGTTAGGAATCGATAATAAAAGTGAGAAAAAGATTAAAAAAAAAATCCAACATGAAAAACTACATTTTTACTATCAAAGGCCACATTTAAAGTCGAGTAAAAAAAAATTTCATTTGAATGATTTGAATGTTAACATTGAAAATTATGGTAATTAGTAAATAAAAACTTTTACATAACATAATAATAATAATATTATTATTATTATTATTATTATTATTATTATTATTATTATTTAATTTCCTTTTCAATAGAGGAGGAATGATGACGAATATAAAAAGTAGGAACTTTGAAGATAACACAAAGAAATATATGCAAACATACATACATACATACACCAAAAACACACATGAGTGCACATGCCTAGTTATAATTTGGAACTAAAAAGCATATCTTTTTCTATTTTATTTTTTTTTAGATAACCGAAGAACTTTCCATAGGTTTGCATGGCCAAGCCCTTAGGACTCTCCATGGGGACCCAATCCTCGGGGTGCTGACCGCCCCGCAATAAACAGCACCAAGTAAATTCAGGATATCATCAATGGAAGGATTCGAACCCAGTACCATATGTCCTTACTAGGACCACACTTTCCAATGTCACCCTAACCAACTAGGCTACCCTGGCGGAAAACTAAAAAACATATCTAAAAATTGGTTATAAAGTCTTGATGTGATGAACATATACATCGAAGTCATATTTTGTTAAATTGAATTTAATGTTTTCATATGGCATGATATAATTTAGTATCTAATCCCACTATCTTTCATAAAATTGATTATAAAGTACTCCATGCTTTATAGTTCTAATATATATTCACATATATGCATATTTTTTCTATTTATTTTTTACTATATAGAAAAAGACTTATGATAAACACTACAATTGTGATATGGAAAACTAGAAAGACAATACACGATATGCTTTACAAGTTAACAACTCTGGATTGTACTATTAAAAAGTAGAAAGACGACACATGATACGTTTTACGAGTTAACAACTATGGATTATGTTATTATCTTATTATGAGCAACTAAAAAAAGGGCCTAGAAGTTTGATGGGTGGTTGAACCAAAATATTGATATTTCTTCAAAGTTAGGACGTTCCTTCTCTTGAGTTCCTCTCTTAGGCAATCATGTGGTAGATGCATTAGCAAAAGTGAAATTAGACATATGATTTCCCTTTTAAGAAATTTTATACCACTGTGAATTACAACTAGATTTGACTCTTTGAATTATCATACACTTATCCATCTTTGTTATCAAACTTTGTATAGAGAATTGTGTTTTTGATTAAAAGAAAAAATGGAAGTTTTAACCTGTTACAATAGCTCTAATTCCTAGAGGTCTTGAGTTTGATTGTCTATTTATTTATTCCCCTATTTATTTCTTTATGATTCATTATTGGCTCTTTATTTGCATGTTTAAGCCACAAGTGAGGAAGAGTGTTAGCTTTATACATGTTGTTGACCCATTACCTACTAACTTAAATTTATTTCGTCAAGCTTAACATCAATAAAATTTACATGTATGAGCGTTTTAGTCATCTAGTTAGGGAAAGCATAAACATAACATCATATCCACAAAGACACACACACACGAGATGCAAACTCCCGTCATAAAGGGATCCTTAAACTTAGTGTTGGTGCTCCATAAGCATCTAACACTTTAAGTAATGAAAGTAATAGGCAAGGTTTAATAAATTAAACCCAGTTGAGTATAGTCCTTTCAAGCTTGACTTAGATGAAATTGGGAAGAGCTCAAGTTGAGCTTAATGTCCTCTTTAGCTTGAGCATTCTTGTTTGAGCTCAATTTAATAAGTTATAAGCAAATCACATAGTTCTAAAAGGCACAAGGCACACCCAAGGTGCAACAAAGGTATTAAAACTAGGAGACTATGCCTTTGGTCTAGGCGTGCATAGGTGCACCTTTAAACAACTATGGAAAATCAACCTCAACTTGAAACACACTCATTGAGTGGCATTAAATTATAGCATTAAAAGTTAGAAAGCCATGCACTCATAAATCTCCAAATATATATTTTTTTAATAGGTAAAGATAGGTATGCATAAATTTGTAATAGAAAAAGGTACACCAGAGTACACAAAACATATACAAGGAGCACTTAAAGCAAGGCCTCGAAAGAAAACACACAAAAAACACCTTAACACTCTACAAGACCTGACCCGCTCCGCAAAATCAAACAAAAACATTGAAACTTCACTTATGCACATAAGTCTACAAATATATGTTTTCAATAAGTCAAAAGAGCAAAGAGAAGTTTGTACCCATTGATAGGTGTGCGGCAAGCATTAATTTGCCACAGCAGCATCTGTTAATAGCTCAAGGCACTTCTTTCTAAAAGTTATGATGCCTTTCTATGACAAGGCAAATGTTATTTTTACAATTTAAAAGGTTTTGGCAACTTTAAATGCCTGGGAATCAAAATATTGACCGGTGAATTGACATATTCATAAGGCTACTTGAGTTATTCTATTGTTGCTTGAGAATACTACTTTTAACAAGCAAGGTTAGAGTTACAAACTTAATTTAGTAAATCAGTTTGAAGAAATCCTAAAATAGCTGAATCAAAAACCACCTAGTTCATTTGTTAACCTACTGAAATCTTATAAAACTATGAAGTTGTGCCTTAAGGCACAATTCTTTCATGCCTTTAAACATAAGGTTACTATTTCACATCTGTTTCTTGATTTCATGGATCAAATAAATAAGTAAATTTGTCAAGGAACCAAAAGTCAAATACTTATCAAACAGAACTTCATAATTTTAATTTTTTTTCAATTGTGAAATCAAACAATTGAATTAAGCATAAGATATATCCAACATAGTATACATCCTGAAAAGGATGCGTATCCTTATGAAAGACGACTAACCATATGACAATAGCAAGCAAAATAATATGCCATGAGAGTTCATATATGATTCAACTCTGTGGCTGAAATGGACATTAAAGAATTGTGCAATTAGCGAGGTTATAAATCCATTTCACACTCCCAACTTTTTTTAGATCTATTTTTCCCCCTTTTTTTAATCGAAAAGACCAATTTTCATTTATCATGAACAAAGAATGCTTAGACTATCAAAAGATCAGAACAAATTTACTTAATTTTGATAGTCTTAGGATTTTTTTGATAGCACATACACCGCTGGTTTTAAATAATAAATACCAAAAGGTGCAGACTTGCAGTTCATAATCAATCTACCATCTCATAATTGGTTCACATCTCAATGATCTTCTAGAGCAAGCTTAGCTCCCTAGTATAATAAGATCCTTCTGACAATTCAAAGTTCGGAATACTAGAAAACACTCAACAGGAACATAAATCTTGGATGCTTAAGACAGTGATCAACCAAAATTTTGTAATATAAATATAGTCTCCTCAATAAGAGTCACTAGTTAGCAGGTGTATTTTGATATCGTCAGCACAAAACGGCACAAACATGGCAATCTGAAAAACAGAAGACTTGATCTGGGAAAATGTACGTTTACTTCCCAAAAGGTTTAATTTATTGATTCTCTTATAGGTTCATAATATCTCCTCCTCTTTGTGAAGACAAAAAGCATAAAAAGGGTTTAATCAAATTCTAATGGAAATTCAGATATATTTACATTTACACTGTGCTTGGCTCTCAGAGTGGTAGGAAATGAAATGAAAAAAAAAAAAAAATACAGGAAGGAATCTCAAACTCTTGTTTCATCTACCATGGTCCATGGAGAATACAAAGGAAAATAAAACATAAAATAAAATATAATGAAAACTATTTAAAAATTATTCATTATTCAAATTCTCTGTTCTCTATGTAAAAAAGGAATAAAATTAGAGAATGATGGGAGAAAAAATTTAAGCATATACGTATTTTTTATTTTCTTTCACTTTTCCTCCATATACTCTTTCACTCATCCCATTCCTCAAATTTTCCATGATCTAAATGGAACGGATTAGCGATAGCATGATCTCTTTATTTTTTTAATATACAAAGAGAGAATTTGTAAAAATGCCTAACAAAAAAAAAAGGAGCACAACCCAAGCACACAATATGTAAATATAGAGAGCACCAAAGACAAACAACAAGAAGATCTTAGCTCCCACCAAAAGAGTCTACAAAACCAAGAATGATACTCACATAGTATTAGGAAACCTAATTAGACTAAGAATACAAAGAATTTATAAAGGAGTTTCTCCTCACCAACTTTAAGCTTCCCACACTCTCAAAACATATTTTATTCCACCGTTTCAATAAAAACCATATACAGCAAAGAGGAGCTACCCTCCAGAATTTCATCCCTTTCTTCCCTATAGACTGCCATGCCAACCTAATAATAACTCCTTGACCAACTAGGAAGCATTAGGAAATGCCAAACAAAGAAAATATCAAATGCCACAAATTGTGAGGCATTCTACAATGAACATAATATGATGTGTTGACCCCTCATCATTCTTATAGAGGAAACACCAAGTAGTTTCAGGACATTCTTGTTTCTTAAGTTGATCCAACATAATAATTTTCACCTAAACCAACTCCCAAATAAAGAAGTTGACTTTAGTAGGTGCCATAGGTCCTTAAACCTCCATTACAGAAAAGAAGCCCCACTCCATATTCAAGAAGCTATAAAATGATTTAACTGAGAATCTTTTGTTCTTTACTAACCTCCGGTCCAATTTATATGAACAATCTACCCTCAGAAGAATGGATAAGCCGTATATAAGACCTTGAACTATCTCCATCTCCATTGTGTCTAGGAAATTTCTCTCAAAAATGAGAAACCGATGTCTATGACTAGTTCTTCCCAAAAATCAGCTAACCAAACTTCTCTTTGAGATGTAATACCAAACAAAGATGGGAACAAGTTCTTCAAAGGGTGATTGCCATTCCGTGTATCAAACCAGAATGTGTTCCTGTCCCATCACCATAGTGGTCATGCAAGATATGAAATCATTTCAACCTCTTCTAATTGTTTCGCAAATGCCCATGCTAAACACCTTCTTTCTTTCCTTTGAGATCCAACCACTTTCCACCTCCCCAAATTTATTT
Source organism: Vitis riparia (assembly GCF_004353265.1). Classification (NCBI taxonomy): domain Eukaryota; kingdom Viridiplantae; phylum Streptophyta; class Magnoliopsida; order Vitales; family Vitaceae; genus Vitis; species Vitis riparia. Next base: position 466,011 of record NC_048448.1, on the reverse strand, counting down.
CCATCCATGCTTCTCCATAAATGGTCTCGCTCTTCCACGTACTTCCAAAGTCATTTGACTCATTCCCAAGTAAAGCTTGTGAGGTGGTGAGTTGTTTGTTTAGATAAGTGCCTTCAAATACCTAAACCTTCCTTTCATTTATCTAAACAAACAACTCACCACCTCACAAGATGAGTCTTCTTCTCTAGCAAGTTAACTTTCAATTGAACCTTTCCTCAACTAAATCCCAAATTGACACAAACTTAAATGAAGGACTAAACGATAACCCTAATAAGTGGAAGGCCATTTCCTCGCCGTACATGAGATTTAGACCTAGCATGCGACATTAGTTCCCAAAAATCACTCTCTTTCCTTGTATACTTCCCTATTTCCGTTTTTTTTATAGGTAAAAAAAAATTGTATCAAAAGCGCCCTTGCATACTCCCTATTTCTTCATTAAATGTTTCCTGTTAAAGTTACCAACTTTTTTCATTAAGAACATTTATTAGACCTTGTGCATCTATATATATTCTTTTATTACATACATATTATCTAGATCTAGTAGAAATCCCACATAAGCTTACTATTTTCAAAAGATATCAAGTACTTGGGCCTAATTATGTGCCACAATGATCCACTAAGGCAATAATAACATTAATGATAAGATACATCATTTGCACGTTGCACATTGTTTGTAATTCTGAAGACTCAAAGGGAATCATTTATTCTTCGTATTACACATTGACGCAGAGGTTTGAATTGCAGACAAGGATTGCAACAGTATTGTTTTCAAATTTTGGCTTTGACAGAAGTTTAATTTCCTATTTATGTACATACATACTTGAATGGTGGGAATGGTGGGCAAATGAAAAGTACATAGAAAAAGCATGTTTCAATAACTGTTCAATGTATGATGAATGTTGTTTTTGGCACCAAAAATGTCATTCTCTTGCATGGAAAAAAAAACCAGAAAACAATGATACTTTATGTTGACAGGCTTGAATCTGGACCATCATCCCACATGGGGAATTCACTGATGCAGGGAAAGCAACTTTCACACTGTATCTTGAGTAACTTTCCTAATTGCTCACACAAAGCCCAAATCCCTTCTTTACTCAAAGGTTTTTACCTGAGAAAAACAATTAAACTTTCAACTACATTGATCTTTGGACAAGGGTAAGGGTGAGATGGGACTACAAAATCTTACCCAAGCCACAAACTCACAGAAAGCCAGCTGATTAAATATCAAGATCCCTCATAGCTTGATTTATGTAGTCTCATCCCTCCTAATTAATGTAGTTATATCTTATCCAAATGGGGTCTTAATTGATGGTTGGGATTGCATCAATTTAAGGTTTGAGATTGTTTATGCACAGTTCTTAACCATAGAAGGTCAGGTATGTGGGATGGTAAGGTGTCACAAGTTCAAGGGGAAAGTAGAGAGAAGTACGAAGTGAGATGGATTAAAGAGAATAGTAGTAGAATCAATAATAGAATTTTAGGATAGCAGCAAATTTCTTCTCTTTCTATTGGTGGGAAAATTGGAAATTGAGTTTTTTTTAGTGCTCCAAATAGGTAATTTCCTCATTAACTATTCCATGATGACATAGAAGTCTCTAAAGATGAAGCATGTCAAAAAGACACAATGATCCCTACTCTTTTTTCATTCAAACCAAAACAAGATCAATGCATGTCAACGCCGCCTCAATAAGCCTCCAGCTCTAATTACCAAACCAACTCAAAGTGCACAAGAGTGGGAGGGCCAACTCTGCATGCACAACTCTATTTTAGGCCCCTTGAACCCTGCTCCGAACTTGGGCAAACGTATTAACATCAGGACATTGTGTTAATGGTAACACCTTTGAGGAAAATATATGAGATCATCCAGCCACAACTATTTCAAAGGAAACATTCATGCTTTTGTGTAATAAGAGTGAAATAATCAGTACATGGTGTCACTTTTAACATGGGATAGTGTGTTTGAGATCCCTTCACCTTTCGCCATGAGCAAGCATCTATATTCCATGAGCATTCAATTGACTCGGGGATGTACTTGGAGATAGACATCCGCATCCAAATGTTGTAGCACTATAGTATAAGAAGAATATGGACCTATCCATGCATTGGAGCCTAGAGGTAAGGTGCATCAAGTGTCTTGTTAGAGTAGAACTATCTTGAATATGTGACACTAAGTTCCAAGACATGTGACACTTTGTAATTGGTTGGCCACAACAGAGCTCACATGTCACATCAAACACTTAGCCTGTAATGATTCATGAGTGGACTTTTCAAAATAAGACATCAACTGGAATTAATTGTGATAAGGATTTTTAACTGGTTAAAAGTCACATGGTTTTTTTGAAGGGAGAATAACTATGCAATTGAGAGTTTGCTCTAACAAACTCTAAGATTTTTGCTTACAACTAGCAAGCTCAATATTATCATGGGTTTTACTCTACAAAAAGATATCATATCTCTCTTACAAGAAAAATATTCACTCAATTAAGAAGTTACAGCTATGGTCATTCATCAAATTCAAGAAACTTCCAAAACAGATCCAAGAATTGTTAATACAAATTTGCAATTGGCTGAACAATTTATTTTGTGAGTTACTACATACAAGCCTAAATAAGTTTAATCCTATCCCATGCTCCTCTTAGAATTTTCCAAACTCTAATCATACTTACATACACAACAATAAAATATGAACTAGTTTAAGCTTTTACTCATCAATGCCCAGTAGTTGTTACAATGAGATTAACTTGAAATATATGATGATACCTGTAACACCATAGAGAATATGTAAAAAGTAATAATAAACAAAAACATAAGGAGAAACATGTATAATACCTGATCATAGCCTCCCAATCTAGTTACAGCTTTCCATAACCTAAAACCTCATTGCAAGCATGAGAAAATTAGCCCATGCCCAAAACCAACCACTATGCAAGATACATAATCCAAACCAGAAACTTACTTTAGCAAATCTAATGGCTCTCCGTAAAACTTGGGGTGTTTAAAATCCAGGGAATGCTCCCTATAGAAACTCTCCACCTCCTTAGCAAAATCGGCAACCTCCTCACCTGTCCCCAATTCACTGGCATCAGCAACCTACAATTCAAACAAGAAACAAATGTTCAAAAACCTCCAGATTAACTGGGTCTCTGTCAACTTCCCTGCTCCATTATTTACCCTAATTCTTTAAAACCTTTTTCATAATTTTTGCTAAAATTACCGCTTTATCATTGAACTCATTCTTCAACTCCCCTTCACTCCCATCTTCATCTTTTGCAATAGCAGACTTTGCTAGTGGCTGGGGTGTCACAGCTTCAAGCTCATTTGCTCTCGGGGCATTATCATTAACACCAGAAGCATCAACATTGGTTTCAACCTCAGCAATGGTTTTAACATCGGTTGGATGATCGGTAATGGGTGATTCATCACTCTTAACATCAGAGGCTGCCTGAGAAGGAGCCGATTTCAAATTCTCACCAGGGTTTTCATCCTTAGCCGAGGGGGGAGGAGGAGGGGATTGCACATTCTCGCCGGGGTCTTTATCCTCCGCCGAGGGAGGAGGCTCTTGTTCTCCGATTTTGGCATCAACCAGGTTGATATCCGACTCTCGCTCCATCTTTTGGCCATCCTCCATCTCGCCTATATCCATTCTACACTCCAAACGTAATATTATATTACGCTATACATTACTATACGATTCTCGTACAAATCATTTTTTTAAAACAATATAAATAATAAAGTAAACGGATTGTTCACGAAAACGACATGCGCTCTTTTTTGAAAATCACTCACAACCTCGTCTGAGAAATGAAACCCTAAATTTCAAAACACAAGATGCGAAAAATATACCAGATAATAAAAAAAGAACCCGCGTTCTCGTTTCTCAAATGCGCATCAAAACCCAAAACGAAGCTCACCCACCCAAAAATTTAAACATCTCAAAGAACCCAGATGACAACAAACGGAATCACCCAGGCAGATCCTACCAACACCCAAATAAACAAAAAACAAAAGCAAGAAACAAAATTGTTGGGAGAGATGGGTGGAGAGTATATGAGGCTTGGCTGAGAATGAGGCAGGAATTGGAAAAAAAAAAAAAGAGAGAGAGAGAGAGATAGATGGAAAGGAGCAGCAATGAGGGGCGCGCAGGGAGAGGTAGTAGGGCTTTTGGGTTCGGGAGGGAAAGGAGACGGGGTGGGAGGGTAAAAATGTGATAATTAGGAGAGAATGGGTCTGGGTTTAGAGGCCATACATAGAAATTAACGCAAATAAGGGAGAGTACAAGTGGAGTAATGGGAGAGGGCGGTTTCAGAAAAAGGACTTTCCTTATCTCGCCGGTCGACACAGCCCACGGCGGCCACTGCTTCTGCTTCTCTGCTTCCGCCCTCCTAAAGTCCTTTGCCACTCGACATCTGTCCACCCGGACGAACGTTTTTGCATGAATCTCCAAAATGCCCCTCCATTGCAATTTTCCTTTCCAGTTTTGTCCGCTTCACCCAAAACGGGCTTTATGTTGTTGCTGGCCACTGAAGATACCATATACATACCTACCCTCGAGGTCTGTCTATAAAAATGTAATAAAAATTTATATATCTGAGTAGGTGTAGCCATATTTTTATTGAAAAAATGTTGGAGTTGGGTTTGGGTGCCCAAATGGGCTGACCCGACCCAACTCAAATAAATGAGAAAATGCTAAAGCAGTTTATTGGAGTTTTAAAACCATCCAGAAACTTCCATTATTAAAATAAAATTTATTCTCTTTGTGAGAAGTCTCTTTTCTCTCTCAACGAATAACCAGAGAAAGAATATGTTTTCTCTTTTTCCTTCAGAAAACATGTATTTTCTTTTCTTCCTTGAAATAAACAAAAAATATAATTCTTCTTAAGAAACAACCAATCAGAAAAAATATAATTTAGATTGACAATATTTCATGATCATTGTTAGTTTTAATTCCCCCTGCATTGATCATTGTTTTAAAAGGGTTTCCAGGTGAATCAATTGAAATTTACTTGTCCATTATTTAATTGAAATTTACTCCAGTCTTTTTCTTCTTCTTCTCCTCCTTCTTCATCATAAGAAAATGCAATGGAAATGAAGAATGGGAAGATGTGCTCGCAGATGATCAAGAAACACAATGTTTTTCTAACTGAGCCAAGCAGATAGCTATTGCTGTGAAATGAAATGAGGAATAAGCAGAAAAACCCATCATTTTAGCTAAAATATGCTTGAGGAAAGCAAGCAAATAAGTTTCAGTACAGAGTTTTGTTAGCTAGTCATCGTAATTCATTAAGCTAGATTCACAAAATGAAGTGATTCTGCAGGGTCATCATTGTGTTTGCTTTTAAAGGTAGTCCTTGTCCAGATCGTCGAAGTAAGGGTGTTCCATAGCTTTCTTTGCCGAAATCCTCTCTGAAGGGTCATACTTCAACATTTTCTGCAAAACATAAGTTGCTTTCTCAATTGTCAATTATTTAAAAATGGTTGAGAAATCAGCAAACCATCCAATGTCACCCCACTTAAATGATGTTTACTTATTTGTCGGAAGTTGTTGGTTAGCTTACCGATAAAAGATCAAGCCCGTCTTCATCCAGATTAGGAACAGCTGCTGACAGATTAGGAAAAGCCGATGATGAATTCTTAGGATTCTGATTTGGGCTCCACTGGGGGAACTCATGCCAGTTTGGTAGTTTCGTCACTCCTGGCCACATCTCTTCATTGGGGGTGCCCAGTAACCTGCATCAAAATCCCAAAAAAAGGTTAAATTGATAGGCAGAGGGGAAGATACATCAAACTGGACATGCCAAAACTGGATCCCATCTCACTGAACTTGAAAATATGAAGGAGCTGCTGCAGTTCAGAATCCCCAGGAAAGAGTGCTTGCTTTGTGATTAGTTCAGCTACAATCCAAATGAAATGAACGTTAGTAGGCAAATTTTCTATTGAGGTACATAATATACTCACAACATGCTAATTTATAGAAGGGAGTCATACCAAATATACAGCCAACTGACCACATATCTACTGCAGTTGAGTAATGGGTAGACCCCAAAAGTACTTCAGGGGCTCTATACCACAAAGTCAGTATCTGGAACAATGATCAGATACATTTTATTAATTGCCTGATAGGAACTTCTAATTTGATGCTGAGCAAATAAGCCTGTACCTCATGAGTGTACTTCTTAATAGGAAGAGTAAACGCCCTAGCCAGTCCAAGATCTGCTATTTTCAGCATCATTGTCTTGCGATCCATCAAGAGATTGTGAGGCTTAAGGTCCCTGGGAGTTTAAAACAGTTTCAGAGAAAGGACCCATTTAAGAAAGAAGATGGAGATTCGAGGGAGAAAGAGAATTGTCACCTGTGCAATACCCCATGACCATGGCAGAAAGCAACACCTTTGCATAATTGGAACATCAAGCTCTGCATTAAAAATTATTTGTATTAATTATAGTCAACAGATGGAACAACTACAACAATTTTTTGGGTCCCCATGGAGGAGAAAGAGATGGTTGTTGGTTCATACCTTAATGGTTTTTGTGGGAATATTCTCCCCAGTTTGGCGGAAGCTTCGGATATATTTCTTAAGATCAGTGTCCATATACTCAAACACCAAGTACAGAACCGTTTTCCCTTCCTTATTCAGGCTTTGTTTAACATCCATCAATCTGTAGTTCAATGACAAGAGAAAACTTTGCAGTTATGAACCCACTGAAACAGAAGGAATGGTTCACACAATTACAGGGTCACGCTTCCCTTCTATTTCTGAGAAAAGATTCTCGAGCATCTCAAGTTTTTAGAATTGGGGAACCTGAAAACCAAAGATCTACATCTGCTGATTGCAACTACACAAGATTTTTTTTATTTTTTATTTTTTCCTTCAGATCTTTTAGTGACAAACCAGGGTTTTGATTATTTTTTTGTCTGTTGTTTTGTCAGTTCTTTCGGTGACAAACTAGGGTTTTGATCAAGTTCCTTATTATGCTATTCTTTGCAAGATTTGAGGCATGAAGATTAACAAAAGAAAGAATTGACCTATGCTGTAACAAACATCAAGAATAATAAATCGTTCCAATATAAGAGAGAACCCCCAGAGCATTAGCAATAGTTTGATGCTGTGGACATGAATTAACTCAAGATAAGGGCAAAGACAGATCTTAAACATCGGATTATAACAAGACAGAACAAAGTATTCGCAAGATACCATCAAAGAAAACCCTAAAATGGATTCAAAATGAAACCCCAAATCGGAAGTTGCTAAAACCGATTGAAACAGAAAGGAAACTGAGAAAAAGAATAAAGAAGACCTGACGACATGGGGATCTCTGGATAACATGCGAAGCAAGGAGACCTCACGGAGAGTGGTCGGAGGAACACCCTCATCGTCCTCATGGAGGCGTGTCTTCTTCAGTGCCACAATCTTTCCGGTTGCCCTCTCTCTCGCTCTGTACACCTTCCCGTACGTCCCTTCCCCTACCTTCTCCAGCTTCTCAAATGCCTCCATCGCTGATTTCTGATTCTCAATTCTCTCCATTCCCTCTCTCTCTCACACACACAAAGTAGAACGGGGGATCAAATGAATGGGCATATAGGAGGAGCCAATATATCTTATATATAAAGCAAGGACTCGTTGCCCAACGGAAATATTTTTGAATTTCAAACCTTGAAGGCTAGAACATTGTGATTTCCCGAGAAAGCCCCTGGTATCATGGGGGCGCTTGCCTTGTACGACAGTTCAAAACGGATTTTGCCCAACGGTCAATTGTCTGGCCCAAGCCCATTTGATGTGAGAATGAATCAGATCCAATACATGAAAAGCTGAATTAGAAATAGCCCGACACGCCGAGATGAAGGTTCAGTAGATTTTATCCTCTCTTCTTCCTCTTTTTTTTTTTTTTTTTTGGAGTTTTTAAATATAATTGTAATTAAAAATAATTTTTTACAATGTGATAAAAAAAATTTTAATCTTATATTAAAAAATTAAAAATTGATGTTTTATTATTACATGTTTTTTCTTTTATGAAAAAACACTACCAAGTAAAATACTTATAAATTCGATTGAATGAAAAGTCACAATAATCTTTAAAACCAAATTTTGTAACATTTTTAGAAAATTTTGATCACTAAATGATCATTTTTTTTTATAAATGTTTTTTTAACTAAACAATATATTGTTCTATTTTATTTCCTTATAAATATGACGACAATAATAAATATTTAAATCTTAAAATAACTTTCAAATATTTTCAATTAATAATATAATAAAATTAAAAATATTACTATTTTTATTATAATAATTTGTTATTGTTTTTTAATCACCTTCAATCTTTATATTTAAAAACTCATTGTTCTTGACAATAAACACGTCATTTTTTAAAGTCATATATTCTACAATAATTATTGAAGCATTGTCTAGATGTCTCTACTTATAATCATTTTTATAATTTAATTAGAGTTTCTAGTAACCCATTCTGATGCGCTTTTATTCTCTACTCTTAGATCATCAAATTTTAGTTTAAATCTTCCATTAATTAGAGGAATCTAATGAATATTTTTTTCAACTATTTGAGGGACATTTCAAATTTGTTTTGTAACTTTCGAAATCATTATTTCATTGAATTAATATAGACTCGTGCCTTTATTAGATAAAAGACTCTTTATTTTTTTCTTATTTAGGCATATATTATGTTACATACTAATAATATATCAATTTTTTATTTATTTATTTTTTTAATGTACAACAAAATTCCTATAGAAATAAAACTTTTTTGTATATGATATATCCACCAATCATATTATTATGAAAATTTTAAAAATTTAAGGTAGTTTGCTAAAGAACGAGAAAAGGGTTGTGTTGGATCATCTTAAAAAATACTTGATTTATATAAATTCATACATTCCATAAGATAATGGCATTTTTTTTTTCCATAGGATGATTGAAAATTTTGTAGTTAATTTTATAATTTGTATACATCATTTCAAGTCAAGATAGGAAGTCACCTTCATAAAGAGGGGTTGGACAATTATACTTAATATAATCTTAAGTTTCTTGAATAAAAGGACAATATTTAAAAATATGATTAGTATTTTTATTATAAAAATGACACTTGTTTGTAATATTCAACCTTCTAGCAATTAAAAACTCGCAAAGAAGGATATCTCTAATAACCAACCATTGGAAAATCTTTATTTTTGACAAAAGATTTAATTTCCAAATGAATTTTGGATCTAGGGTGTGACAAAGACTTTCTCATTGACAAAGAATATTAGTGAGTGCTCGTAAGTGATTTTGACAAACTTGACTCCTAATGCTTAAAATGTTTGTTTACAAAAATTAGATGATCATTTTTAAAGTATAAAATAATTTAAAATAATTCTTGAAATATTAAAACTATGTTTAATTCCAGTTAAAGGAAAAATAAAATAAAAAAAATAAACTGTTACCTTTAATTGTCTATGAAAAAAAATATACAGAAGAAAATTCCTTAATCTTTATATATAAAAAGAAAAACAAATACAATGAATTTCAAAAGCCTGTAAACATAAACTATTACCTTTGAATTTCTTTTTGTACAGATTTTACAAGAACCAAATATAAGGTATGAGAATTTCATGGGCATAGGATGTCATCATCAAAGCAATTTCATTGAATAACAATGATATTACTGTAAGATACTCGAAGACTCCTACCTACAGCTCCTGTACCACTCCCCCACTTCACCTTCCTAACCTAAGAAATAAATCCAATTAGAATTCTTCACAACGAATACACATCACACTAATGGTGCTAGGGCTAAGGCAACAAAAAAAAAAACCAAAAACTGTACTCTCTTCTGGTCACTGAAGAAAAATATGTAGAGATCATGGGTAGTTCATCACAATGTAAACCAACCCAACTCATACTCTTTGGTTTCTGCTATTTTTGTAGTATACATGATGAAGGCGATGACGGATAAGGCACGCCCACCATCTCTCTGAGTTCAACCTTTGAGATTCAGCCTTGTGTTCTGAACTTTCACTGCTATCTTTAATTTCTCTTCCTCCATATCTTTCAAAACAGCAAGCAGACTGGCTCGATATGCCTCACACCTCTGACTTGCATTTTCCAACTCTGCTGTCAGTTCTTCAATTCTCTTGTCCTGCTCCTACAGAGGAGAAATATAAGAGACATGGGATTAGTTAAAGAGGAATGTAGGAGCATAACCATGAAATCAAATAAGCACAAAATAACAGGTTAGGGGAAAAGTGTTGAAGCATGATCAGAGCTAATTCTAAAACAAACAAATTCATTTATGATCAGATAGGCAGATAGAACAAGATGTTTATTCCAAGTTGTTGATTATCAATGCTAATCCCACTTTCATAGAGCTGAGTTGAATAGAACCATCAAGGTTCATGCCTCATTTCCTCTAATTGACAGTAGCTGGTTCATCTTTCTCTACTGTAGGGCAGAGTTCTCCCCAGTACATGGATGAAAATCATAAATGTGGCACAGTGGACTATGCAAACTTGGTGAACACAACATATAAACATGATCATATAAATGCATAGCAAAAATTTTAAAAAGAGAGAACCATCAAACATTGGGTAGGGGTATGCTAAGACTATAACCGGCTTGCAACAAATTGATGAAATTATTAAAACCATATTTAGTAATATATTCATTATCATCACACTTAACCTTCAATGAGTTCAAGCTATACCTATACCACCTCTACGATATCAAATTATACAAAGCCCTAGAAGTTTCCAAGCCAAAGATGTATTCTTCTTGGATATGTATACTCAAAACTTGGAGATAATCAAACTTATCAAAAAAAAAAAAACTCGGAGATAATCAAGACCCTTATTTCAAAACCTAAGGTATAAGACCTTGAAAAATCCAGCACCATGGAGGTCAACTAATGAGCATGCTATGGTGCCCAATACCCTGTTTGTTGCATTGCCTCTGAGGGTTCTATACAAGTTATTGGACATTCTGGAATCTTGCTAATGGTTGCCTCTCCAAAACAATGGTCCAGGAGAATCAGCACCCAGGTCAGAGGTTTCAGGTATATATGGTACATAATCTTTTAGTTTGAACAGACACAAACTACTAAAAACTAAGTTTCTGAATAATGTTGCATCTTCTAATGCAGATCACAGTTTAACTCTCAAAAGGCAAAATTACACTCCCTATTAACTAGCACTTGTTTGATATCATCCTCAACTTAGAATTATAGATATCTTTGAAGATCACATCTGGAAATCTGGAGCCCGGGGCCACAACTGTATTTCTCAGCCCCTTGAAGTGTTTATAACAAAGGCACATTTGATGATCAGCAGTAGGAAGCCCACATGCACCTAGTGAATAATGTGCCTAGTTTTTTAGCATTCTTTGCTGTGTATAAAGAACACTGAGGACATTAGCAGCAACAAAAGAGATGAAGATCTTACACTAAACATTCTATCCTAAAAATAGAATTTGTTGCATAATAGATCCCCTCAAAATGTAAAAATATTCTGGTCAAATTGATTGAATACGGTGATTTAATACTCAAAATGTAAGCTAGAGTATAGGGACATCAAGTGCCTTCCACATACACTTATGCGTGTATAATTGATATTGAATCAATACAGGTGAAGAAATGCATCAATAAAAAATACAACTTCCAAAAAAAAACAACCCTTAGTTTCATGCATAAGAAATAGCCAAACTTTGGCTTACAATCCCTGAAGGATAACTTTGGAACTCATTTTGACATGAAGATTTAGCATGCTATTTGAAAAGATGGAAAATGGCTCAATGACTTGACTTTGTAGTGTCTTCCACATTCAAGAAGAAATTGCATAGAAGTTCAATATGCAAATATTATAAGTTTGCGTAATGAACGACTAAGTTAGAATTTGTTTCCTAATGGAAGCACTATTGGTTTTATTGATGCCTTAAAAATGTTTTCCTTTAAAGGGAAACCTTAATCACATGGTTTAATCTTATTCACAACAACCTTAGAAATGAATTTAATTTTGGATTCCCTAAGCATAAAACCCTTGGATTTAATAGTCACAAAATTTTCCTTTTACCTTTGTGCTCTCATCAACCAAAAATAAAATCATATACTTACTGAGGAAAAACAAACATGAAACCTATGTTTTCATAAAGATTAAACCAACAAGTACACATAGATACAGAGTCAATGAGAAGAATACATACATACATACATACATACATATACATATATATATATACATACATATACATATATATATATATATATATATATATATATACACACACACATATCAATCTGCAACTCAGAAAAGAACAAAAATAAAAATAAAAATAAAAAGATAGAAGCCCCACATAAATACAACACAGTATAAATGTATAATAACAGGATACCTACCTATCAACTTATGGTAGAAAACAATTCAGAAATAGGGTAGGCTATTCAAATTTTCCAAGAAAAGATAGCAGTGATATCCACAGATAGGAAACTAGTAATTTTCAATTCTTAGTGCCTTTCAAATTTGATAATGAATAGAGCCCTATTGCCTACAGAAACTTTTATAGAAAAAACAATAGTGAGGAGAAAAACACATCGATACATTGTAGAAGCCATGTAAGGAACATCAGGTGCAACATATATTTTGGAAAAGATAGCACAATTGATACATTGTAGAAGCCATGTAAAGTGAAACTCTTTTATGTGAAGAGAAGTAAAGAACTAACCACAGAACTAGATTGAAGCTGGCATTCTTTAACCGAAGTACTTGGTGTGACCCCAGCACCCTGTTTCTTTGCAGCATAAACTTTCTTTGCTGCTTCATGTAGAGCATCCATCGCCACATTATAAATATGTGTTGATGCTGCCCCTTCTTCTACATATTTGATAGCTTCCCGACGAAGATTTTCATAGCGAGCAGTTAAAGACTCTTGAGAACTGCCTGGTAATCCAAGAGTGTGCTCATCCAATATAACCCCACTTTTCGCATTTCTTGTCCAGCGCTTCAAGATGTAATGAGATGGCAGTGTAAGAACATTTGTTACTCTAAAAACTGCCAATATGTGCCTACAAATAATACCAGAAAACTCAAACATTTGGCAGCTACAACTAGCTTTCCTTTCAAAAACATTGAATTTAATGAAGTGTGCTTTGTGGTCTTCCCCAAATTTTGCAACCCGATACAAAGCCTCTGATCCCCCATCATCAATTACAGTTGCAGGATTAGCAAGAGTCTCTACTAATTCCTCCTGAAATTGCGTGAATATCTTTCTGGTATAAAGGTTTGCTGCTTGTTTTTCCATAGGAGATGGAGTTTTTAGAACTGGTGCAGTGTTAATTGTATCATAGTCTGCCTTTACTTCTTTTTCATACCGACTGGCAGTAGCTTTCTCATACTGCTTAAGCAGCACCTGAATGCTAGTTGATGCATTTATATAACCATCAAAGAATGAGTTTATACTATCAGTGCCTTGGGTTATTGACATCTCCCCAAAGAATGTATCACGAAGATAAACTGGCACCCACTGCTGGCGGGCATTGTACATTGATTGAAGCCATTCATTATCCAGGAGATTGTATTTCTCAAGTAGAGACTCCCAACTTGACTCAAACTCATCTATTGTCTCTGTCAAGTTTATGCACCTCTGAAACTCTGCTTCAAAAGTGAGGTGTGATTGATTTACATGGAACAATTTCTCCTGGGCTTCTCTAAATACATTCCACTTACAAAAACGGTGTCGGGTTTCAGGGAAAACCTGTGCAACAGCTGCTCGAATAATCCTATCCTGATCAGTTGTGATCGAAAGGGGATGGCGATCAGACATTGCAGCAAGCCAAGTCTGAAACAGCCAAACGAAAGAAGACTCTGACTCATTAAGTAGCAATGCACAGCCAAACAATACAGGCTGCCCATGATGGTTCCACCCAGTGAATGGGGCAAAGGGAACCCGATAACGGTTGGTTCTATAAGCTGTATCAAACGTAACAGTGTCCCCAAAGTATTGGTAATTCACCCTAGAATTGGCATCAGCCCAAAAAATATTTCCAGTTGGGTTTTCAGAATCACCTTGCACGGCACAAAAGAACCCAGGATCCTCCCCCTGCATTCGCTTCAAATAGTCGAAAATATGCTGACCCCCACTCCCAAGGGTCCTCTGCCTGCTACTACTCATATAATTCTGGCAATCAACTTTTGTAAAACCAACATTATTAATCCCACCAGACTCCTTAATTAACACGGACATCACCCCGCTTGGGCCCATTCCAGCCGCCTGAAGAGTATCAATCAGACTTCTGGCAGGCCCCGATACATGCCTATGCGAGCGGAGGCAATGCACTTTATCAGGAGGCACAAGGTCATGATTATGTTCTTTTACGAGTTTGGTCACAGCCCATTTCCCAGAATTCTGTTTCTTCACAGTCATTTGCGCCTTACAACCAACCCTAGTCACGGTCCGCTGCCGCTTGGACCGATTTTCACCGCCCTCCCGGCGAAACCCTTCACGGGAGCACACAATTTGGCGGCAAATGATTGAGCCGTCCCGACGGGACCGTTGGTACACGCTGACTCGGGTACTGAAACCGATGCGACGCGCATATGAATTGTAGAAAATTCGAGCTGCCTGTTCAGAATCGAATTCCATTCCTTCCGAGGGTTCGAGATTCGGGTCCCCATTCAAAGCCAGTGAATCCCGACCAGCGGCAGAAGAATTCTCCATCATTTCGCCGTTATAACCTTCATACTCATCATTGTGTTCTAAGTCGAGACCGTTGTCTTCTTCCCCAGAGCCCATGGCGAATTCCATCACCTCATTTTCAATGTTCAGAGGCTCGAAATCCATGGTGGATTGCGATTCGATTAAGTGGGCTTACTGCATTTGAACTCGATGAAGATAAAGAGAGAGACTGACCAGAAATCGAGAGCGTGTAGTCAATCTGGGTAGGTAGGCCAGCGGCAGAGGATCAAAACCACGCAGTGAGAGAAAAATAAAGAAAGAAAGTTGGGTTTAATTCTAGGGTTTTTGCTCACACTGATTACTGATCAGTGATTAGATGAAAGCAGCGAATTTGGGGGTTGGGGGTGGTGAGACACGAGAGGAGTGGGAGTTGATCTCTGAGTTGGTGATTCAGTGCTTCGAGGTGCAGCTGAGAATCCTGTTCCCGCAGACGCCTCGTACAGATCATAAAACCGACGGCTGTGAGAATGGGATATTCAAAGTTATGATTTGATTCGTTGAGCATCCGTACCCTTGTTAAACACGTTTCCACTTGCGTTAAAAAAGAAATTTATAGCTTCCCAACTTTTTTATTTACGAAAAAATGTTTTTGAGAATAAATTTGATATATTTTAAGGTATTTTTAATAAAATTAATTGCTTAAAATAATGAAATAATCCTCATGAAAACTTATTTTTTAAATAAATACTTTTAACTATTTCAAGTATTTACGCATAAATTTTAAAATAAAATGTTTTATAAAAAAAAAATAATGATATTTTTATCAAAATATGGTAAAAAAAAATGATTTTTTTAATCAAATAAATCTTTTTAATAAAATTAAAAAAAATATAAAAAATATGGATAATAGGTGATGAACTTTTGCCATGAACATAATTATACAATATTAAAAAAAAAAATGATCTTTGGGAAAACGATTTAAAAAATATTATCAAATATTTTTTAATTTGAGGCATGAGGAATGGTAGGAAGTATGTCCAAAAATACCTATAGGTTGCTTCATACAAAATAACATTGCTAAAGATTTTGGTACATCGATTTGTCATTAAACCAATTCATGAAGCTTGGGTTGAAGAGATTGAAACCAAAATCTTTGCCTTCTTCAACCCTCGTGGCTCTACTGAGGAGTCATGGTAGAGAAGCATCATAAACCAGGTACTTTACAGGGTACTCAGACTTCTCTAGTTTTTTTAACGAGTTTAGTCGAGTTCTTTGAGCCACTGAATTTGAGTCTCTCAATAAAACCCTTGAATCCTACTGGTCCTCTAAACCCACCTTCAGTGCAGTTACCATATATTGGCTCAGGTGTAGCTGACTCAACTCCACCTTGCATGGTCTTGGTGTGATTTTGAGTCCTTGGAGGCCGCAGGCCTTTCCATGAAAAGGGAGGACCATAACATGGCTGTGTAAGCTCTCTCTTTCTCCATTCTCCTACCAAATATTAGTGCCCGCAAGTTGAACTCTGGGCTTTGCCCATGAGAACAGGAACAACTAACAAGGCCCTGTTTACAGAGGCCTAAGGACTTCATCATGTCGCTGGGCATGCCACATTACACGAGATTAAGGAGCAGTGGGCAACCACCCCTCTCGTTGAACTGTTTTTAGAAACAGTTTTCTATTGTTTAAAATATATAATGATTTTTCAACTTATAAAACATATTTGCTGAATCTGATTCCTGAGAACAAATTTCTAGTGTTTTCATTTTTTTTCAGACTTTATTAAAATCGAGATAACACAAAAAGAACAAGACAATTTATCGAGGGTGATTCTTAAGAACAAATTTCACTTGTTTTTTTGCATTATTTTGCTCTTAAACATTTACTATATCATAGTTTTTAATAATCAAGATTCTATTAAAAAAATTATTCTTAAAAACAATATAAACATTTGTTAAGCACCATCTTACAAAAGCAATTCTCGAAAACATTACCAAACAAACTCACTTTCTAGATTTCAACCACTAATTTGAGAACTATTCTCTAAAGAACTCTGTTCAAAACGAAACATATCTCAATTGCCAAACAATTTGATTTCAACGCTTATTTGCAATTGCCTTTAAGGAACTTCTCCCTTGGGGAAACTGCATTAGTTTGACAGCACAAGCGTAAAACAGACAAAAAGGGCATATACAAAGTTCAAGAAACCAGTACATAATAACAAATCCATCTTTTCTTATTTTGTTAGATACCCTTTTTATTTTGGAAATGAGCAACCTTGGAGAAGCAAACCATAAACATTTCCAGGACAATCTAAGAGAAATCCAAAGCTACCCACCACAAACAAAACGGTCAAGTTCAACAAAGCAGCTACTTTTCTTCTGACAAAATAGAAAGGGGAGAACAGTTTTTCTATCAATTAAATTCTGAAATTATGAAGCACACTCACCTACAAAGAAGATAGGCAAAGTTCTGGGGAGGTGGGAGTTTGAGAGAGAAAGAGGATGCGAGTCATTTGCTGTTGATAAGTGCCGCCTGTTAATTACCTTTAAAGCCTTACATAAGTAATGCAAGTATCCATCTTCGTAACAACTTTTTATCAAACATGTGGCACTCGTAATTCCGCGGTACCAGATTACTCGGGACCCATATGCGTACAGTTTATACATGGATCCGCATGATCCTCCGCATCTGCAAGGTAAACTTTTGTTGGATTCGTTCTATCTTACAATTATTTTTTTCAGTTGAAAAATGGAGAGAGAGAGATAACATGAATCACCATGTGGGGCATAGAGGAGCAAAAGTCTTTCTCCTGGGAACCGCAGATGATTCCTCATCCACTGTTGACTCGATATTTTGTCCTTTGTATCGTATATGATCTCCAATAAGAACCAAAACCAATTGGAACTATATTCATCTCTTCCCAGGAATGTGGTGCTGCTTCGGAGAACATAGAGATGGGCAAGAAGAAGAGGAGGGTTTCTTCTTGGAAAATGGAGGTCGGGTTCTTGAGGAGCTCGTGAGTCGTGACTACTTTCAACGGTACGTATAATCCCTTTCGGATCTTCTCCAAACGGGAGCTGAGCGCAGCAACAAACAAATATCATAGCGGCGGAATACTACACAAGGGTTTTACCTATTTTTTGTACGAAGGAACCCATGAAGATCGTCCAATTTCCGTTAAGAAGTTTGCGGAGAGCTCTGCTCAGGATTGTATTGAATGGTATGTAAATGAAGTTGCAGTTGCATAAAAAATGAGCAGCCACAGGAATGTGTTGAAGTTCCTGGGATGCTGCTTGGAGACTCAGATCCCCACGCTGGTGCATGAATTTTCTGACCATATATTTGGGATTGGTCCACTGAGGATCGCGGCCGAGGTAGCAAACGCAGTTTCATATGTCCACATGAGCAACCAGGCCAATCATCCATCAGGAAATAAAGTCGAGAAATATACTCTTAGGCCGAGAGGCTAATTCGCCGAGATGTGCTGGGGACTGGGGACTGGAGGGTTAATTGCTGATGTTTATATTTTTGGAGCTGTACTGTTTGAGATTTTAACAGGGAAGAGTGCAATGATATTGCACATGATGTTTGTGCCAGATGAGAATGAGAGCGGGACTATGATTTCCAATTTGGAGGAGATAGAAAAGGAGGCTGAATCCTACGTGATGGCTAATATCATAAAATAAGGAAATAGCAATCAGATAATGGAATGTGCAGAGCTCGCGCTGAGATGTCTCAAAATGAAAGGCCTACTATGATGGAAGCTGCACAAATGCTCAGAGCAATCAAAACGAGCAACAATTAACAAAACACCCTTTCTCCCATTTGTTGGCTTATTTATTATATGTTTTTGCTTATCTAAATGTCGGCCACGTTATGTACATTATCTCCATCCAAACATAAAAGCAATCTAAGTTAGAAAATAATTTTCTGTTCTTTAGAACAGACAACTCTTTTCAAGATCTGTTACCAAACATAGGCTATTACTTATAATTAAACTACCGTTATATGGTAGACAAATGTGAGCTAAATATTAAAAAGTACCAACAAACAGCAATATTAGAGAAAAAGCTGTGGCATTGGGGTATTTGTGGGCAAGGGAAATCAAACTATCGTGGTTTGATTGTTTATACCTTCATGCAATCGATGTAGTGCTGACAAAATTTCATCTTTAAAAAAAAAACCGCAGTACAATTCTCTCATAATTATTTTGTGAAGTTTACACCAGAGCAAAACTCAGTTTATTGCCATCATCTAAGCGTTCTGTACCTAACAAGAAGTTCAGGATATAAATCACCAGAAACCAGACAAAAAAGGCACAGTGGATATTGGAATTCCAGTACCATTAGCAGCAGCACCAGAAAGTTCCAAGGGAAGGGTGTAATTGGTTTGACTTTCAAAGCGGTGTCTGGCCACTAGAAGGTGATGTCATTACAGAGAGAATCTCTGTCACAGAAGCCATGGCACTCAAAGCTGCTTTGAGAACATCCTGTGAGCATCCTGGTTTCACAATGGTTCGCACCTGCAAAAAATTAGCAAGAGATATCAATCATAAAGTGTGATAGAGCAAATATGAGAAAGTATCTGCAGAGATTACAAAAATGGTACTCCATCTTAAGTAAGAGATTTCGAGCATGCAGGGTAAGCATACTATTCGTGGTTTTAATATCAACCACTGCTTCCCCTATCTCTCTGTCAACTTTATATTTTCTGACAAAGAGCACACTCAACAAAGGAACAGTGGTTGACTGTTCATGCTGCAACATTATAAGATTCACAGCGGGGGGGGGGCAACAGAAATTTGGGCACACCTTGTCAAGATATTCCTGGAGTTTCTTGATACGACCCATGTAATCCTGGTCCTCAACGCACAAAGTCACAGCCTTGGCATCAGCACCTGGACCATCAAACTGGAGGGGTCCTGGGTTTCTGTAAAGGTCGTCCAGCAAAAATTTTGTTGCATTTCGACTCAGAAGCCTGCAACAAAAATCATGCACACTCTTTAAACCACAAATTAGAGAAATGATTCAGACATACTTCGTTCATGTATAAAAAGAGGGAGGGAGAAAGATATTAAACACCCCCTTCCCCAACCAAAAAAATAAAAAAAATTAACATCATTAATAATTATTTCATATCCCAGAAACATCTGAGAAACTATGCAAAGACATACTCATATGCTTTGCCCTTCAGATCCAAAGCATAAGGATGAAGAGCAGGTTTTCCAATTGAAGAGGTCCCAGGACCACGGGAATAACGCTTTACAGTCATCATCGCCTGAGGTGTATCAATGCAGTCAAAGGAGTCAACATTCTTCTTCCAAAGATAAAAAAGTGAACTAAGAAAAAAAATTCAAATTTCTAATTTCATGTCATGGAGGAAACTAGACACACAACACAGTGAAAATTCCCTACTGTGATTGGAGCGGCACCACAACGCCATTTGTTCACAGGATTCTTTAGGTTAGTTACAGTTGCCATGTAACCATTTAAGCCAGCTGCTAGAACATGGTAGCAAATGTGCCCAAGAACCTGCATGGATATCGTTTCATATCAATTAAAAATGGTGCATATCAATAACTTCAAAAATTGAAGTCACAAAGTAACCCTAAATGAAAACATACGTAGGCATAATCACAGTCAAATTTTGATGGTAAGGATCCCCGAGCCTGATAACCAAAGAAGTGGCAGATGGCATTGAATTTCTTCCCCTTGTATGTACCTTCCTTCTGTTTTTATACCAAAGGTATCAGCGACAAAAAATGTGATAATGTTGAAGGATAGACTGCTAACTGAACCACAGAGCTATAAGCAAGTCCACAAGTAGCAGTTTGCTTTTCTTTAACCACACAGAACATTTATGTACAGACAAGAATGAATCATGCTCCTAGAGGCTACAAATGAGTTGGTTAGCATCAAAAGACAGACTAAAAAAAGATTGTGTATATCCTACCAATCGTTTGTTCATTTCTGCCTCCACAAGATGTGCGAGAAGTTTCTCTGTTTCAATCTGAAAAAGAAAGAAAAAAAAGGAGCACAATAATAACAAAAGAACGGAATTCACTAATTCTTTTTATAGAAACAAAAGGATCTCAAATCCCAGTACCTGAGATAACTGTGCTGAGTCATCTGATTCAGGGTAAAGGAGCAGCTGTAACATTAAATCCTCAACATTAAATGGGCACCACAACTCATCCAGATAAAATGTTAGATATCCCTCAATGTGAAGATACATAGCAAATTAGTACCTGCTTCTTGATAAAGGGTGGCAAGAATTCAAACAAGGCAGATGCCCAAGGTGAAAGTTTAGAAGAAATGTTATCAGCAGAAACACCTTGCCTGAGCAAACCATGAATTTCCTGAGTGGTACACAAGGAAAATAGAACAAAGTGACAAACATCATTTATGTCACGAGAAACCACAGGCACAAGCAAGAGACAAAATGTTAACACAAAAATATTAACAAAATAATTTATGTCACATGAAATCATGGAGCTTCTCCCTCCCTCCCTCCTTTGGGAGGAGGATGGAGGGGGAGGACATCACCTAAAGTACAAAGGTGCAAATGTGAGTTACCTGCAAGAGAGCATAAACTTCAGGAATGCTCTCAATAAGTCCTTCAGGAAGTAGGATGACACCATGATACTTGTCTGGTCCAAAAACACCAGGTCAGTCAGATAACAAAATTATTAATAATAACTGCAGAAATAGGAACAGTGACATCTTAGAGATTTGAAACTTGTCTTGTTCAGCCCTGGCTTGAACTGCATCACAAATTTGTTTTGTCAAGTCAAAAAGAGTAAGCTTTGATGCAGCCACCTCCTCACCAAGAATGACCTGTGAAGAGCATATTAAGTGTCATTTAGAAGGTTGATCAAACCAGTTGTAGAAGTCTTACTCATGTGCTCCAAATAGCTATCTTTAATTAGAATTAGATGGCAGACATAGAATACTAACCATATTTGGATGTGACTGAAGAGTGCACTCCAAAGCAACATGTGATGCTTTCCGGCCCATGAGTCGGATAAAATAATAATACTGAAACAGGAAATAAGTTAATTTAGCTTTGTGCAATGATAAGTTCCAGACAACAAGACTTGAAGATTTGGAAATTAATTACATATGAATTATGTATAACAGTGTACACAATAGAGTAGTTTCCAATTAAAAAGAAACAGAAAATAATATTTTTTATTGCGTGCAAGTTTTCAAGAAAGGCCATTAGACACTCTTCTAGTATAAACAGTTTGCAAGCATACGATATGATCATCCCACTTTTTGAGTGCTTTACCTTCTCTGCAGAAAGAGCATCAGTGCAGACATTGCTGATGAGTTGGGAATTGACCTGAATACAAAACCCAAAATTAAATAAATAAATAATACAAATCAGGGTTATCTTTCATCCTCAAGTTTATTTGATTGCTCCTAGCTTGTGTACAAATATGATCCCACCAATAAATTAAGTCATGCGGAATGATCCAGCAAATAAAATTGGATGCTCAGGAAAACTAAGAAATACAATATATTAAAATGAATAAACATATTGAGAGGACATGTATCACACAAAACGTTCAGGTATTGATCACAAGACTAATACCTTACATATTGTATCAAAACCAACATTGCTTTCAACAAATTGGTTCTTCAGATCCCCATTCAAAGTAACAGGAACCCCAACCACCTGCAAAAGCCCAACTGTTCAATTAACTAAATATTATTGATAGTTTACCAAAGATGACATGAAAAGTAGAGAAGTGTTGTAATATTTTTTGCAACATAGGCATTGAGGAACCAAATGGACCAGATACAAGAAAACAAGGAAAGCAAGAAAAAGATTCATGCGTGAGTTTTAAGAATATAAGCTGATTGACTTTCAATTTTGAACAAATTACATAAATGAAGTACCTTTGTTTGGCATTTTGCTTCTGCAAAGGTTTCTGCAAGCTGAGCAGCATCCGTGTTTGATGTCACCCCTTCAAAAGTACCAAACTTGTATATTTAGAAATGTCAAAACTGTATATATTAATCATATTGCATGAGTTAGATAATAGAAAACATGGCATACCTCCAAGAATGACAAGGCCCTCCAACTTCAAATTTTTGCATGTGGATAATGCAGCATTAACTTGTTCAGTTGTTCTTATTTGATCCTTTGTCCGTCCAAGCAAATCATAACCACCTTGGAAAAAAAAAATCATTTAGTTTGTAATATTTGGGGTAAAATTAAAGGTGTCAACATGACAATGTTCCAGTAGAAATAACTACCTTGATTCTTGTAGGTTGAAAGAATGTCATCAGTGATCTCAAGAGTTTTCTGAGCAAATAAACCTTCAGAGCCACCTGTTTAAGGCATAAAAGTAACATGTTTATTAAGCACAATTTTCCTCCAAAAAAAAAAGACAGGAAAAACCAACTAAGAAAATGGCTAGCTAGAATAAGGTCATTCTTGGATCAGATGAAAACCTAGATGAAGATGAAATAAGATATCCATATTATTAAGTGAAAACCATTTTCCTTGGCAAAAGAAGGACAAAAACAACACAGAAAATGCCTAGATAAGTTCATTCTCAGATGACAACCTAGGTGAAGATGAAACAAGCAGGATATTTTAGAGAGTGGATTATCATCTGAAGTATCCAGACTTCCAAATATATAAATGAAAGCTTTCAAGTGTTATGGGTAGCAGTTTCAATCTGCTTTCTTTTTCACAAAAAAAGACTCAAATGTATGTTAGAGTTGTATGCATCATAAGCCAAGTCTGAAGTGCTGAGAAGCGTTCTTGAAGTTTATTCTTCATATTACGAAAATTTGAGCATGGTAGCATTTCAGCCTCAAACCTCAAGCAGTAAGACATTTTTACAGATTCACTCCACAACCCTCAAACATCACCATCACACTGTTAGAATAACTTAAAGTTATTTTTTCCCCCTTTTTCTCCATAGCATAAGCAGATGTAATTTAAGTAATGACGATGACATGATTGCCCAATTATCCATCCGATCATACTGAGCTCATTGTGTCCAGAATCATAATACATACCACTCCAACCAGATGAAAAAAAATAAAAGCATAACAAAAACTTCAATGAGAAATCAACAGATCCCATTTGATAACATATGTGCACATATGCCAATCCATTAGATAAAAGCTTGCAATCAAAAGAACCAAAAATTAGAATTCTCTATACCCAAAAACAATCCAAGAATAAAATTCTCCATAGCTAAAAAATCCTAAGTATAAAATTCTTCTTACCCAAAAACCCAAGTAAAACATTCTTAGGGTTGTGAATTTTGAGAGCATTGTGAAGACCCCATATGACATTGTGTCCTCCCGGAGATTGTCTCCCACAGAAGACCACTCCCACCCTGAAAAATGAAAACAAATATAAATAAATTGAATGTTTATGATTGATGATATTGAATATGATCATTTTTTCCATTTTCTCTGTGTACGTTCTTGATGTTATATTGCCAGGCCCATTATCTCCACTACCTGTTTGACTTGTTTTGCCATGTGGACAATTTTGTCAAAATGATTGTTTAAAATTCTAGACACATCCAACACATGTCCAGCAATGCCATAGGAGTTTCATGTCCGATAAAGAACAACTCCTCTTTAAAAGTGCCTTTGATACTAGAAAAATAAGTTACATTTAGAATATGCCCAAGGAAAACTTCATAGAGATCATCTCTAAAAATTAAAATGGGTTCAATGGTCAAATGCACACCTAATGGGTGGATGCTCAGTTATAACCTGAGCATCAGGGACCTTTGCAGTAGCCCTGAGAAAGTGAGCCAATGGCTGACCATATGTGTGAGGAAAGGATCGGCTTATTGTGCGGGCACCAGAGAGGTCTGGAGCAGTTGTTGCATCACCAAATTCTACCCTGACAGTAGTCCCCTGAGTAAATGAAATTGTACAAATATTAGCTCATTGCATGTATATACAAACAGAAGTTACAGCGTTATAACTTTATAAATAACTGAGGAATAAACTTGCTTCAAAGGCTTCCATGCATAAATTGTCTGGGGAACAGAGCAACTCCTAGTATTCTCTCTGCTGGTGAGTCTACCTAATACAAAAGGTTTCTATTGATGACAAGATGAGTATCAAAAGGCATGCAAGTCTTGCATCTACTAAGTTGGTAACAGGGAGGGGGCTGGAAGAAGGAACCTCAGCAAACTTGTTTTGAGTTCCTTTTTCCCTTCCCTTTGTGGCAGGAAACTGTGATTGCATGCAAATGACAAAAGGGTTAAAGAAAGAATATAAAGGGTTTCTGGATGCATTTGTTGATGCAAAATTGCAATGGTTAAATAAATAAAAATGTTCTTACAATTCTCTTAATTTAAGATTAATTTTTCTTGGTTGGAGAAAAAGATATTCTGCAGACTGTCAATTATCCATGTTTTACACAGGACAAAAGAATTCATGCTCCTAACTACTTTCAGCTGACTTTAAAGCCAAACTATAAATTGATAACATCTTTAACGCAAAAGGCTTGAATGAAGGATACAAGAAACCAAACAGCATTAATACATCCAGTTTGCTCCTAACCATTTCAAATATTTCAATCTAAAAATAAAAAATAAGAAAAGAAAAAAAGGCCTAATACACATGGTATGCCCAGTTCAGCAAACTGTGGACATAAGATGCACGATTAACTATGTGTATATTGTCCCACATACACAAGGTCAAAAATCTCAATAACTCTAATCATACAACATTTGTCAACACGCAAGTTTCCATCAAAAGTTATTACACTAGTAAGTTCATTATTAGTAGTATTCTTCAAAAATATTTCTGAATACAAGCATCGGAGCATTACAATGTGGTTAAATCCAACATGCATGTGAGCCCATATGCACAATAATAGCAAACTCTTCAAATCCAAAACCTACAGCATGATGCCATATTTCTTCACGGAACACATGCAACAAAATCAATGAAATGCATGCATCATCTCATCCACCCGGTTTCTGCATAAGATCAAAGCAAAATGCATGCACCACACACATTAGATCGAAAGATCAGATAGATTTTCCTCTGTTCTATTTATATACCACTTTAATACAGTAATCCAAGCAGCAGTGAACCAAAATGGGAAATCAAAAACAAAAATTTCTAAAAACAAAAAAAAAAAAAAAAAACAAAAGATCCACTCCAACAATTCGACATTGTTTCCTCCACGCAAGCAGATCCCGACAAAAACAGGACTCCGGCGATCAAAAAAGCAAACAGCCGAAATATTCAAATCGCCTTTTTTTTTTCTTTTTTGTTGCAAAAGGTAAAAAAAAAAAAAACAAATCCAGAGATCTACGCGGATTGCTCGAATATCATGCCATGAACACAACAAGAGAAGATTCATCGTAAACAAAAGAAGAAAATAAATGAAGAGAAGTGGACTTCATAGAATCATGAATCAAGAAATGAGAGGGTGGAGAAACCTGAAGGCAAGGAGGGAGTTCAGGTTCGTAAAGACGTCGGTGTTTTTGAAGATCCGAGAGTTCTCTGGGAATGCCGAAATCTGAATCCATCGCTTCGCTTTCGCTCTGCCCTCTTGTCTCCGAGCCTGCGTCTCTGTTAGAAGGCCTTTTTTATAGGGAGTGGGCGATACAACCAACCAAGCCACTGGTTTGGGCCTTAGGGATCCATCAACAAAATCGCCCTCCTTTCCGAAATTATTACGACACAGCCACGATGATTTTTTGTATAATTACTGAACTACCCCCGAGCTCTGTTGACTAGTTCGCCTTGATCCTCACTTGTAGATTCATTTACCTAACCACCCCTCCTCTCCCCAATTTTTATGAAATTGCCATTTCATTTAGCTGTATATTTATTATTATTATTATTATTATTTATTTTTTTGGTATA
This sequence comes from Vitis riparia, assembly GCF_004353265.1. Lineage (NCBI taxonomy): Eukaryota > Viridiplantae > Streptophyta > Magnoliopsida > Vitales > Vitaceae > Vitis > Vitis riparia. The sequence continues at coordinate 439,488 of NC_048448.1, read as the reverse complement.
AGCATTTTTAATATTTTTAACACTTGAATAACAAAAAAATTCAAATATTAAAAATATTAAAAATATTCCTTAAAATCATTATCAAATGGATTCTAAATTTGAGTATGATTTGACTAATTGAAGTTAGGTTTATAAAATTTTATCCTCTCTAAACAAGAAAATTAAAAATTATAATAATTTTATTGAAAATTATTAAAAACAATAATGATGGATTTTTATATTATGTTTGAAAATATAAAGGATGATTTATAAGAGGTTTTTATTAATTCTTTTTCCTATACTTATTAGGGCTCATGTTATAACACTTTCTTTTACTTTTGGGTTATATGTTTGGTTTTGGATGAATTTGAGAAAGAGATAATTTATAAAAAAATTATAACTTTTTTCAGAAAAAAATATAAATTACTAGAGGATGCAGTTTTCTTTAAAAAAAGTAATTATTAGAAAAGCATTTTTATTTTTATTTATTATTGGTTTTACCTTGATTTTCATACTTTTTATTAGCTTCCCCCAGGGATTGAAACATGATAGAGAAAAACGTGAGTTTTTAAGAAAAGGTTGGATCATTTGTATTTCTTTTTTTTCAACATTAAGATAATTAATCGACATAACTGAGTTAACGAAATTGGGATGGAAAAGAGCGAGAGAAAGCGAAGGGGCAAATAGGTAAAAAGATAGGAAGTAGCTGAAGTGGGAATATGCGGTAAGGATATTCGGGTAATTTGGCAAGGAGCCCACGGAGACACCAAACAAACATAAACCTACTAGGCCCCTTGTATTCCCTTCACCTAACACCCCACCACGCACACGGTGACAAGCCATTGGCTCTTTTCAGGGGTTCTACGTTTTGAGAGCTTTTCTTGTGTTGCCACATTCCTATCAGTTATCACCTTCAGCTGCAAGTCTCTCGGCATCTCGCCATTCTAACTGCCAAACAACACTTGTCAGTTCTCACTCATGCTTTACACCCGTATGGAGTACAATTTTTAAGGGCATTCGAGGCTCCTCCTGATCCGGTCCCTTTAATTAATTGACAATCAATTTTTCAAAGGGATAAAACCCACTCCTAAACATAAAAAATCAAGGACACAGGTCGGGGCCTCCCTCTGAACTGCTAGTGATATCACACCCCAGAAGTTGTTGGGGTAGCTATGACGGCAAAAGTCTCACGGGAACAACTAACCACTCAGCCCACAGAATTTGCTATTCTATTCAAACATTTCTTATTTCTAAAATGACTCAAACCAGGGGGCTTCTAGACTAAAAAGCTGAGCAACATTTCAAGGATAGAGAAAAATCCTGGTCAACAAAATATTGGTGCTGACCTTCGAGTCCTATCTTTTGACATACCGCTTTTGAATTTTGATTGAAAAATCAGAACCCACCATTATTTTGATTTTTATTTAAATAACACAATCCAAACCAGTTTACTCAAATGATCAAATAATTAACGACTTCTATTATAATTAAAAACCAAATCACATATTGCGAAAGTCATGGTCGGTGAAGCTTCAACGATCGTCATTCTAAGGATGAGGATTGAATACTTACGAGAGAAATTAAAATTAGAGTAAAGGGCGCCACACCAGCATTATTAGTTAACAAAGAAGCAGGCAACATCACAGAAAAAGTGGGTTCTAACTGGAAAACTGAGGAACAGTGTTAATTCATTTTACAGACTACAAACATCTCACCAGCCATTTTTCAGTCCACTAGCTCAGCCTACACCACCCCCTAAACCCCACAGGATAAAATAAACAACGAAAACTGGGGGTATATAGGGGAACATAAATGTTTCACACCAAAACTCCATGAGCAAGAGAACCTGGTTTCATCTTTGTTTTTGAAGCTTTGCATCTCTTACTCTTGACATAAGACTGTAACAACCATAATTCAAAAATTTTACTTCCTGGCCCTCTTGGAGCCACACTTTTCTGGCCTTTGTCTTCCACGCTTCCCATTGGAACGGCTTCCCGACTTAACTGGAACTGTACGGGAAGAGACGGAGCTAGACACATGATGCCCAGGAACCAAAGCAGGGAACCCAACAGCAGGGATTCTGCAAAGCACCAAACTCAAATGTTCTCAAAAGTTCCAAACACAAGAAGGAAGAAGAAGACTTTCATTCTTAATGACCCCATCATTCAACAGAGGGCAAAAATATCACAGTGATCAAAACAGAAAGAATTATTCAGTTATATGCAGTCTAAAGGCCCTTTTTTAAATCCTTCCCCATGAAGGTACATATTAATGTTATTAAGTATCTTAAGCAGAAAATGATTTATGTTGAAACTTGATGGGCAGAGCCTCCAAGCAGGCTCTTCTAATGTAGCAACCAGAAAAGCTCAAAGCAAAACTTACCTTCACTTGTCTGGTCAAACAAAAATAAATTTCCACATCTCATGGCAAGCCAGAGTAGCTCGTAAAAGAGGGGTACAGGATCCATATATAAAGAACCAGATTCATGTTTAATGTCACAGTAATTGGGTTAATTTCATTCACCTCCCATTAGGTTTTTGTTAAATACACCTAAACTCCTTTGGTTTGAAATTTCATCAAACAGCTCCTCTCTCATTTTCATTTGTTATTTTCACCCACCTTCCTTCATGTTATATTCACTCACCTCTCCTCCCACTCAAAATAAGGGAGGTATTTCATGAAATCTCAAAACGATAAAAGTCAGTCTACTTAGCCAAATCCCAGGGAGAGATGAGTAAAATTAACCCCAAAATAATTCTGTTTCACCTCTAAGGGCTATTTTCCTCTTTGCTTATTTCTCAAGTCAATAATGTAAAAATCATACCCACTCCCGTTAAGAATAAGGGATATTATCTACTATTTCCCTCTTTGCTTATTTCTCCTAAATATCATACCCAAAGCAATTTCCTGTCCAACCTATATCAAAATTGTATGTATGTATACAATCCAAAGCTTTTGTGTGGAACTTGTTTTGAATCACTCTATCCTTAAAATCTTAAAGCTACTTAAATTTATCGGTTCCAAGAATGCGATAATGAAGCAAAAAAAGAAAAAAAAAGTTTAAGAAAAATATTTTTATCATATTTGGTTTAGCATGATTTTTTTTTAAAACATCAAATATAATTTTAATTAATCAAAAACTTATAATCCCTAGATGAGGAAAAAAAATAAGTGAAAGGGATTTCTAAAAATATCATATAAAAATAATTTATTAACTTTAAATCTATTTTTTTTATTTTACTTCACTTTCTTTTTCCTTTTACATTCTATCCTTATCATCTTTCCCATATTTTTTCAAAATCCAAATAATGGGTTAAACAATTCTTACAACATTTTATCCATATTGTCACAAGTTGCCTTAAATTTGCATCAAACAAAGGGTAAGCTAAGAACTTAATTACGAAGATTAAAAGACCAAAAGGGGACGTATTAAAACTACGAGTCTCCAAATGAAAACTAGGCTGAGAACAGAAAAATGATTGATAGAAATATGACGTTTCGTACCCATCAAGAGCACAGCAGACTCCTGCTTGGTCACTGAAGCACCAAAGGCCTTCTCATTCTGCAAGTGAAGACGTAGAGTTTGATTCTCTGCAAAACAGCACTGGAGCAAATGCCCCAGCCTTCTGCATTCCGATTCAAGATACCTACTCTTCAACTCCAAATCTCTCACATACGTCTTTTTCCTCTCCCTTGATCTCACTGCAGCATCCCGATTTCTCAACTGCCTGAAAATCAAAATTCATATTACATCCTTGTACTTGGAACACACAGGAGGCATACAAGTAGCTTTCCCCGTAGATTTCTTGTCCCATATGGTTAAAGGACTATCAATCTAATTATTTAGCATAAAACATAATAATAATACTAATTAATATTTTCCTATCAATTTAATTCAGAATTGAACCACGCAACCTGAAGAAAATCCACAACGCAAAGTTTGTACATTAAAACTTAACCTCGATCTGACTTTTATGCATGAAGATAGATAAAAACCCTAAATACCTAGAAAACCCTAAAATTTAGGTAATCGTTATCGGCTAAAGAAAATCCTAAATTACAGGTACCTTCTTTGTTTCTTAGAGGCCTGATCTTCATCCTCCCCGTCGTTCTGGGCGTTTCCGTTATAGCCGTTGATCTTTTCCTGCTCGGGACTACCATCGCCGGAAACATTCGAATTTTTGTCAGGGGATGCATCAGCTTGGCCAGCAGAATCAAGAACAGTAGAATCCTTATCGCTGGAAGCGTCAGCATCAGCATCGGCATCGGCATCGGCATCTGCAGGATGATCAAGAACAAAACCTGCCAAGAAATCCTCGCCAAAATCCTGATTATGCTCAACAACGACCTCGTCGTTGTCGTCTCTCATCAACAAATTCTCGATCTCACCGATCCAGGAAGAAACCGAATCTGGAGAAGAATCCGATAAAACATCGGGAGGCGAATCGGAAACGAGGGGAGGATCACCGATTAAGACTTCCAAATCCTCCGGTAATTCACTGAACATTTGTTCCCAATCGATGATTCCATCCTCCCCAATTTCCAAATCGTCCATGACTAGAGGAACAATTCCTCAAATGTTAAACCCTAAATACAGAGAAGCACCTCGAAGGAAAAATATATTTACAGAGCGTTTTTAAAATTGTCATATTTGGAGGCTATAATTTATAGGTGACCCAGACGCGTTTTCTTCGGTGACAAGGGAACAGCGCAAAGATAGCATACTGCGCATACATCATAACATTGGTGTGCGTTCATGGGTCCTTTTGCTACAAGGCAATTGATTTTTATCATATGGCCACGTGGACACATATGGAAGAGTGGTTCAGGAAAAATAAAAAACTCCACGCCACAGGCAATCGTGGAAGCGGACTGCATCATCGGACCAATAGAAACGCTTATTACTGTCCCCCTTAGCCCACGTGGCATTGTGATCAGTGACAATTTATATTTGATTTATTATTTATTATTGATGGAGTTAGGATAAAAATAGTAAGAAGAATAAAAAATTTATTTGTTAAATTATTCGAAAGTTAGGATATTAAAAAAAAAAAAATTATAATTTGTTTGATTCAAATTCTCTGTTTCTTGTAATTCATGCATTTGAGACTTTAATCCTTAAAAAGAAAAAATTCTGGTTAAGCAAAAACGAAATTTTTTTTTTTTTTTTTGTCAAGTAAAGAGAAATACAGAAAAAGAAAATGTATATACAAAAAAAAAAAAACAACATCATCATCTCACTTCCAACCCCGTGAAATAATAAATCAAATAAAAACGAGCTAAAATCTAAATGTATTATGTCCAATTCAAGAATATGTGCATAAAAATTGTATAATTGTTTGATCCACCGTTTCAAAATTGTCAAAGGCTCTTTAAAGGAATTACTATCCATATCTTTTTCTTTTTCTTCTCAGTAAAAAGCACCATGTCAACTAAAAAAGGCATTATTGACTAAAAGTGGTATCATCCATTATACATCAAATATGTTAGAAAAAATTATTAATCCAACCTAAAGTAATTAACATAAAGGAATGGTGAGTAGGGTGATGATCTCTAAATTATATGAATACAAGAGACAATTATATACAAATATATAATAAAACAATATAAAAAATAATTACATATTAAGTAAAAAAATATATATATATATATAAACACAAGATTTTTATAATGGTTCGATACAATCCGGTTTACGTCCACTCTTTTCTACCTTTTAAAATATTTAAAACAAAATAATTCTTACATGATTTTAGTATATAAGTAAAAAATGTAATGTATGAAAAACCTAGACACCCACAACATTATAAAGAAATATTATGAAACTTAGGTTTTGAAAAATACTTTTCTTTAATGTCTTCTTCTTCTTATTGATTTCTCTTTGGCTTAATTTTATCGTTGTGATTGCCATTTTGAAAATTTTATTGTCTAATCGCATTTGAAATATGATTATTAATTCCAAACATTGTTTTGTTAGCATTAAAATCGAAATTAACCAAATATTGGTTTCACATAACAGAATAAAAATAAGTTACCAAAGTATGGCTACTTTGAGTCAATCAAGAAGAATACGATTTGTTAGTTTCTCGTATTCTTTATACAAATAACACGTATTCAGTAAACACCAACCCCTTCTTTTTAGTTGATTTAGAGTTAGAATTCTTTCTTGAAAAGCTTCAAAAAAAAAAAAAAAAAACTAACCCTCCTTAGGACCCAAGGGTTCCACACAATGGCTAAAGGGAATACCTTCATTCTGCAAATTGCTCAAGACAAGTAAAAAGATTTAATTGTAAAGAAGTCACCCTTTAACGCCACCAAATCATGACATATTTGATATCCTTTCCAATTTCTTGCCCTTACAATCTTTTGAAAAAGACTTTCACCTCTCTCATCTCCCAATCATTATTTTGTTTTGTGAATACTAGATGCCAACAACTCACTTTCCCTAACTACTCTCATATTTGGTCTACCCAACATCTTTAGCGAACAAATTTAGGGAAACCTCCTCTAGGCAATCCTCACCACACCACCTCATTCCAAAATCTCACCCTTCTACCATTTCTTACCTGAATTCAACCTTTTTTTGTTAAACTCTCTCTACCCATTCCTAATAACATTCCAAAGCTTTACTCCATAACCTTCTTCAAAACTCCAAAACATCAACCCTTTATCTTCCTTCCATACATTCTTATAATCACTTGTTTCCAAAAAAACTCGTTCTCAAATGCAAATTTACAAGATCATTTTCCAAGAAGGACCTCATTCAGAGTAGATAAATTTATAATACCCAAACTCTCATCCTTTTTATCAATGTAAACTATTAACTAGTTCACCATCTAGGACTTATTTTAGAACTATCCTTCCCTAGAAGAAAATCCATTTAAATCTTCTCTAATTTTAAACTAACTACACAGGGAATTGCAAATAAAGACATGTAGTAGATTAGTAAGCTAGAATGAATGCTCTTTGCCAAAGTCAATCTCTCTCTCTCTCTTTTTTATCAATATCATCTCTTCCATTATGCAAGTTGTTTCTGAAACCTTTTTTTCACTACATCCCAAAGATGCTCCTAATGGTAAACTTAAATAAAAGGAAAGGAGAAAACCCACCTTACAACCCAACACCCTAATTAATTTCTCAAAATTAGAAACCTTCCCCAATGGGATCAACTCACTTTTATCCAAATTGATTTTTAAATCGAAACCGCTTCAAACCACATGAAAGCCCAATTCAAGAACTCTAAATGCTCCTTATTAGTTATAAAAAATTATCAACAAACAAAAGATGTGACATTACCATTTGCCATTGATATTAATTAGAATGTTCTTAAATTATAGTATTTGTCAATAGAACTTGGTATTCAAATATGAGAAGAAAAAAAAAACATTTAATGATATTTTTGGAAGAATCAACTTATAAAAATTCTTCCAATATTTTTTTTTCAGATTTTTAAAAATAAATTTAAAAAATAAACATTATCAGCATAGAGAAACGAGTTGAAACATTAGAAAACACTAGTAATTTTCGCCTCCATAAACTTTATTAATGATATTTTAAGAATCATTTCTAAATGATTCTAGTGATTTTTAAAAATCTTACCATATATATTAAGAACCCGTTTAGTAGCGATTTTAGGAAACACTTTTAATATTTTTAATACTTGAAATTTTTTATCATTGTGTTAAAAATATTAGAATCGCTTTCTACCCTCACTCTCAAACACACTCTTAACTTTTGCATGCAAGGAAAACATTTCCAAATATTAGATCTAGAATCACTCATCACTTTCAAATGTTACAGCAAGTGCTTGCAATTGAAATGTTGCTATATTGAGAATCACTTCCCTGCTATGAGAAGGGGCATTTTAAAGAGAGGTGAGGTTGACCTCAATCCATGGCTCTACCGCATCCTGAACATTCGAGATACAAATTCTGGCAAGTAATTTTAACCTATGGCTGTCAACAAATGATACGAAAATTAATTATATCAAATAAAATTCTAAGAAACCTTTGACATTATTCCTTGCACATACTAGAAACTTGCGTCCAAGTAATAGTACATTCCTACAAAGAGACTTTAAAATTTGATTATGACGGGCCAGTTTATTATATTACCTAGCAGTACCATTTTTCCCATCACTTTTAAAAGAGGGGTAGACGACCATCTTTTTGATGGCAAATGACAATTAAATGTCCAAAATGTTTGGATTTAATGCATATTCATCCAAGAAATAGGGCAGGGATCTGTACTCCAATCTACGTCTCCTCAACTGACCCCGCTAAAATCTGTCTTCATAAATACCTGTCCCTCCCTGAACATTATTGTAACATATTAAGATTTGACTTGAGACGAAATAAATTGGGCACTAATTGGATATTTTCTAACAAAGAATTACTGTTTGGAATGCGGCAGCGTCCAGAGAACCCATAACTAAAAGCTTAAAGACCTGCAAGGTATTTTACCTTCCCTACAATTTCCAAGATTTGTCAGGATATATCAATGAATCTTGAAATCAATTAAAATGAACGCATATCCAAAGGTTAGAGAATCAGTTCAAAACGCAGGCATGGTAGGCTTAGTGCCTAATTCTCCTCCACACTTCTGAGGAATGGTTTGTACACAGAAGGAATCTTCACTATAACTTTGGGGAAAAACTTGCAAATGAGTTCCTGCACTCTGGCCTCCAACCTTAATCAATCAACTTTTAAGATCAAACATGTTAAAAGATCAATAAGCTTTCCCCTGAGATGCTTGCTAGAGACCACCCACAAGAGATATAAATCACCTATCTGTAGATTTAGTATCAGCAAAAGCTAAAAATTTATCAAGTCACCATCTCAAAATAGAGCATGTCCTAGCCAGGAGACTAATGGCTCGAACTAAATCCTACCTTCCAGGGCAGGAAATACTTGGGAGAATAGCATCACAGAAACCAGTATAGCCTTCCCTATCACACTAACATGGAAAAGAAGAAACATCTTGCCTGATTGATATTTTTTTTTTTACCAAATTTAGAAAATTTGCTGCCCAATGAAAAAGTAAAGATACAAGAGGATTTCTTTCTTTATGGGATGGGCAAACCTAGCTAACCAGCAAAAATGCCAGGAAGCTAGTTTAATCCATCTGGTCAGATTGTCGATTTCCCTGTTTCTTCAGAGACAGGAAATCATGCCAATGTTTTGAAAACCTTATTTGATTGTTTCAAACAGCAAAAAACATGATTGACCTTGAGGCTTGGCTCAAGTGGTGGCAAGGCGTTGGATTGGAAATGTAGAAGTTCAAGATTTGATTTTCGGAACAAGAAAAAGCATATTACCTACAAAACAAAAACAACCAAAAACATATTTGCACATCTATTTCACTTTCCCTGCCAAAGCACCTGTTATTTTAAAGTGATAGAACCAAGGAGCATGGTTGATACACTAACCAGACAGCTTGGAATGTTTTCTGACCAACTTCATGTTCAGTAGCCCGATTTCAGGGCTTCCCAGACAGGCCCTAAAAGCACACGCAAAAAGTAATCAGGAGAAAAGGACAAGGTTTCCATCTAGATGGAAAATAAAATCAGCAATATAAATGCAAGATTATTCTCACCCAGTGAACTGACCTTGAGGCCCCAAGGTGAGACCTACGAATTACTCTGACACTCATGGTGAAGTTTTACTCCCAACTATAACTACAACATGCTGTGGAACTTGTGACTGCAGATCCAAGTCTACCATCATGCCACTCAATCACACCATATTACAAATACCCCATGATCCTATATAAAGCTATACCCTCCGGCGGCCTGAAATGGTGCATTGCCTAAATAACACATGAAAAGTCTTTTATTCTTACACTCCTTATGGGGGATTTCCTTTCTGCAAAGCGTATAATTAGACATAATATCCTCCTCTATGCCCACCATGCTTACCATTTAGCTTTTAATTGGAGTTCTATTTGTTAATTTTATTTTCACCAGAAAAAAAGTGAGTTTTTGGATTGCATGGCTGCAAAATATTCATTAAGCTAGGTAATTAGCTGCCAAATATTCAATCGGCAAGTACGAAAGGCATACAAGGACTTGCAAGCTACGAAAACATGCATCCACAATAATTTACAAGTCATGTGTAAGAATACAAAGTGTGGTTGGGTGTCTGCATAATAATACTTCTAACTTGCCCATGACTTGCTTGAACATTATTTGAGAACCTCCAAGAATTTTAAATCTTATTAAAATGTTACATGAGGTGCATGCCTTGAGGCCTTAAAGGCTCCAGTCCTTGGTCTCAAACCTTGAAGTGTGAGTAATTGAGGAAATGCAAACCTCACGACATGAAGCTCATATCAATATACCTTATGTGTGCTTCACACGCCCAGCAAAGAGTAAGTTCGTTCTCATACATAAAATGGTGATAGAAAACTGAAAGAAATCTGCTAATACACAAATTTGATCAGGGAACTAAAAAATACTGATAAATACAGCATAAGACATGTGACTGTTAGATGTATAACTGGGAGGAATAGCAAGAAAGTTTGGTGGAACTCAATGAATTGAAAGAAAGATTATAGGACAGCATGAACCATGACAAGGAAACCAGTTACCAGGAAAGCTTCTGGAATTCATATTCCCTACTATAAAAATGCATCATCAAGGTAAGATAGTTCTATTTAATCTTCCAAGTTAAGCTAGAGTTCACAAAAGACAATTACAGAATGGAAGGTGAGAAAAATTCTACATATCCTTCCAACAGCATGGTTTGAAAAAATAAAATTTGTTTTCTAGTTTAAATTTCATGTATCATTCTAGAAGTTAGAAGTTACATCTGAACTATGAATCAATTGGGGAAACAAATAAAGCAATCATATCAATCCAGAGATTTCTACTCACCAAAATAATCCAAAAATTTTCTAATAGCACTTCATGCAGCCAGTTACACAAGAGTTCTACAGAAAAGCCCACATCCTCAGCCATACAATCTCCAACTAGGAATGAAAGGCACATACTTTTGAACTTTTAAAGACATAGGCTGACATTATATTTCCCTTATTTGTTTTCTGAAAAGGAAACTAAAAGAAATAATGTGGACTAACAGCTTTTGTCTCTTAATGTTAGAAGAGAATGAGGCAGAGCAGTAAACTGTTGTAATTTCATTCCCTTCTAGCTCCCTCCAATGTCTGAAGGGGAATTAAAACTCTGCACCTTTCCCTTCTATCCACTCCTATTTCCTTTTTCACTAATCTGTCCTCACAAACCAAGGAAAGAACAATTTCTGCTCCTAGCAGCCCTTGTAAGTAGAAAAAAAATAAATGGTGGATGTAGGGCAGAAGTAAAAGTGGAATACAGTGGAGACGGTGGCAGAGGCAGCTAAGGGGGTGGCAGTCATGGTGGTGATAACAGTGGCAGAGATGGTGGTGGCAATGGAAGTAGTGATGAAAGTAGAGTCACTACACAATGCCAGCAGTGCTGCTACAGCACCAGCAGTTGTATGCATGTGATGGCGGTGGTAGTAAAGGTAATAATGAATGACAATGGGGGTTTGGACAGTGACAGCACCTGCTGTGGTGGTGGCATGAAATGGTAGGAAATAAAAGGTGGAAATGGCAGTAGAGGTGAAAGCATAAGAGTCACAATCAGAAGGTTCCATTAACAGAGAAGCTTACACCTTTAGAACCTGGCACCCACAAATACCAAGTAGCAGCTAAGTCTTGTCAATCCTCATTCTCTCAAGATTTCAAAACCTCCAGGACCTAAAAAACCAAAGATTTTAGGTCGTGAAGAAAAAATAATTATTTTTTTGGGCAAGAATAAATAATCCTTGCTCAAGGCAGATTAGAAATTGGTCGTGAAGAAACCTTACTTGTGCAAAAGAGAGAGAACGTAGACATTCTCAATATTCAGCACAAGAGAAAACCAAGATAGGGTCCAAATATAGTATAAAGGTTCGAAGGAAGTGCCTAGAACCCTTGTAAGACACAAACTAAAAATCCTTCCATCAGTGCTAAATGCTAATTTAACCAATACAAGTAATCTGACCATCACACTACGACCTCAAGGTTCCCCATCAACATGGAAAAGAAAATCATTTCAAAGGTTTTAGGGTGCATAAACATATCATCTGATCTGGGCCTAGAATAATTACCAATAAGAGAAGAAAAATGCCAGAGCCAGCCCCAAACAAAGGACGAGAAAAATGACTTCACTGCCTTTCCTCTCTTTCTCGATTCCACAGCTCAATCCTCGCTCTGCGCTCCTCACTCCCTTCTCTCACCAGACTCCTGCTCCGCCTGGGACTGCCATGTCTTCTTCGACCCCCATCACTCCCGTGCTTATCCTCGCTCCGTCGCCCATTTCCTCGGTAATCTCCACGGTCCCCGCTCCTTCGCCTATCAGAATCCCTCCGGTAACGTGGACTCAAACTCCTGCTCCGGCTTCGACTTCTCCCATATCCGCTGTACCTCCCAAATAGCTTCCTCCTCAAATCCCTTCCAATAAGCTTCACATGCATAAAATTACAGTAACCCCCTCGGTTGCAATTGTTCTCCTCAAATTGGCGACACGTTGCTTCGCGAAAGTCGGTAACGGGAGAAAAATCCGCAATGATAGGGCGGCCGGAGTAGAACCGCCCCTGCAAAGCTTGCAAAGCAGCGGCCGCCTGCTCCTCCTCCTTGAACTGAACATAAACATTACCGATCATGTGATCGGCCAGGTTATCACAAACATTGAGACTCTCGATCTCGCCGAACTTGCCGAGCTCTTCAAAGATATCCTCGTAGAAGTCCTCAAAGTGTTCCTGAATCTTCCTGGGATCAATAGGCTGGCCTTGAGCGTCTACACCTGGAGTAATCATGTCGGGACGCTGATACATGTTGGAGAGGAGAAGCGTTGGGGAGATCGTGGGGCGATTGTGGAGGCGCGAGCATCGATCTCCGTGACGACAAGCACCGATCTTGAAATAGAACGGACAGTTCACGCGGTCCTTTTCGGTGCCAAAGATGGAAGCCAAGTGCTCCGCCATTGACGCCCCCTGGATCAAGCTCGTTAGGGTTTTTTATTTTTATTTTTCTTTTGCCTGGATAGGGAAACACGAATTGGAATTGATATCAATATGCAATTGATTCCATAGCATTGGAAACAAACAAACAAAAATCACAAAGAAAATGAAGAGATGGTTGGAATCAATAAACCCTAGTTTTGGGGGATGCGGAACCTACTGTTAATGGAAGGTTCTAGTGTCGTACGACCTGACCCAACCAAATAACCAGAACCAAACATCAACGGTTGGAACTTCACTGGCGTCCACTATAAAGTATAAAATCCTCGGACCCAAACCCAACTGAATAATGCTATCCGCCCTTAATGGGCCTTTTATTATTTATCCATTTGAATGCCTTTTAACTTTCACCGACTGCTCATTGGTTGTAAACAGTAAACTGGGCTTAATATTTTATTTTTATTAAATATTAAGCTGTTTATTTTTTTATATATTAAAAACCAATATCTTGTATTAAGAAAAATAATATGATATAATGTATTTCTAAAAAGTCCAAAATAATAAAATTGTTATAATTAATAATTTATCATTATCATCCTTAAAAAAACAATTAATATATTTATTTTTTATATAATATGAAAAATAATGGATTGTTAAAAACTAAATCAAATAAAAAAAAAACATAACAATTCAAGTACATATTTTCAAATATCCAAATACATTACATTTTGTGTTAATATCTAAATATTACATTTCTTACAACTATAAAAAACTTAAAATGTCAAGTTAATTAAATACTTGAAAGAATTCTTTTGCAAGTTGGTCTCGAAACTGTTGCATGGATTATTGATCAAATGCTGCAAAAAAACCATTTGTAGTTGAGTTTGATTTTGATTTGTATCATCACTTTCCAATTCCACTTCATTGTCATATTTAGAAAATAATTTATTTGCAAATGAGATTTGTCAAATAAAATTATGAATGAAAAAACATGCCTTGATAATTTTTGTTTGAGTAGTAAACAAATAAGGTGTCATTCTCTTAATTGTGTTTTGGAATATGGACCCTTTTAAATAAAGCAAGAAACATGTTTGGTTCCTATAAATAAATACAGAAGAAAATGATTTTTGGTTCTTTGGTTCTTATAAAATATGGAAAATAATTTTTTGATGTTTAATTGTATTAAGAGGAATATTAAAAAATAGTAAAACACTTGTCCATTTTCAAATTTTCTTTTCTTCCATTTCTCCGCTCTATTTCTTCCCCCTTACATTTTCCCTCAAAAATTCCTTCAACCCAACATAGCCTTAAACAAAATGGGAGATGAGAGAAGCTCTGGTACTAATTTCACTCAAACAGTGGTGATGGGGTTGGATCAGAATTACCTAGAAATATCAAAACACCATATAAATGGCACAACAACATGAACATAGACACAAACTCGTTACCCCGGACAGTTTGTTCGATGGTCAATGTTTGAGAAAATAACATGCAACAGGAAAAATTCAACTTCTTCAAGCTTTAAAGATAAAAGCTAACCCATTATAAAGATAAAACAACATGAGGAACATGAATGTAAATCTGATCTAGAAGGAGGCCATTTCCCTGCTTGTGTGGGCAAAGGTTGAAGGCTTCCTAACCCTGGCCACTGATTTTTTGGCTGATCATCTGGGAAGACTGTTGAGTGGGAAATTTCGCAATGGATTTTCCCTCAATAACTGTGTTTCCCTGCATAAGTAAGAATTTCAAACTGTTAATTACTTAAAATGGACTCAAAAACTTTATTTTGGGCATCAGAATATCCTGATGGCCATTTTTGCTCACCTCTTAAGGTCTACGCCATCCCCCTGCTCGAGCTGCGAAGTTGAAGGCTTCCCATCCTCACCACCCATTTCAGGCATTCTGGTAAGAGATGACACAAGTCACCAACAAAAGAACTTGTATAGGGCAATATGGTTGGTGAAATTTTACATTATAAACAACTTTGATGTGTGATTTTAAGGGAAACAGGTGTCTATTATACTTCATAAATAACAAGAATTACTACAACTACCAGTCAAAATTAAAACTTAATTTGATATAAATGAAATCATTCAGAAGCAGAGAAACATTGTTAGTACTCATATTTCAAAGATTGAATAGTAGAAAAACTAAGGTAGTGTTTGTTTTTTTACTTAATTCTAAATAGAACCTTAATACTTAATAGTATTAAATATTAGGTTGTTTGTTTTTGTAGTATTTTATTTCTATTAAGTATTAAAAAGTAAAAAAAACCATTGTGTTATTTTTTCTATTTAGAAAAAGCCACATATTTTGGTTTTTTCTATTTAGTAAAAAGTTTACAATAAGTCATGAAAAAGTAAAAAAACAAACAACCTAAATTCTAAAACTAAATGGTTTTCAGCAAAAAGCCAAAAAAACAAACACCACCTAACTCACACCAGATAAATGAAACCAAATTTTAGTTGCATTGTTTGATAGTATCCTCCAAAGAAACCATTTCCAAATAGAAAATCATCCTTACAGGTATTCATATGTGAACAAATGGAACCGTATTCTGGTAAGAGACGTGACAACAAAAGACAGAATATCAACAGCAGAATTATAATCAGATAGCATGTATTAATATTAAAACAAATAAACACATACACACATGCACATAATCAGATAGTACATAAAGGTACACATTCCTTGACAGATAGCGAAGCAGACTTCTCTTTTTCAGTGTGTTTAACCAAATATACGAAGTGTGGCATGCAGAATATAACTCAGAAAATCATTTCTAGTAGGAAAAGGTAAAATCATGTCATTATCACTCACTCTGCATACTCCTCATCAACAAACACCTCAATTCTGGGAGTTGCAGCTGGTCGTCCAATTCTAGGCACAGCTCTTTGTGGAATCTGAAAGAAAAGGATTTAATAGGTTGAATACTCTCTGGGGCTCTAAAGAGAGAAATCATACTGCAAGTGGAAGTGCAGATAAAGATGTGATTAGAAGTTAAAAAGATAACCTTATATGATGTCCACTTGGCAGGGATTGCATTATTTTCTTTGTTTCTCTCAGCTCGACTTCCAAGACTCTGCCACAATTTCAATTCATTGTTTGAACCATCTGGTTGATGAACCATGCTAACACCAGTATCTGTATCTTTATATATGGAAATTGCATTATTCCTGTAAAATGAAAACAAAGAAAGAGAAGTGAGGCAGTATATAATAACATAGATCAAAGTAGTCAGATAAATCAGCTTGTGAACAATAGCTTGGAAGGCGTGAAAGACAAACATATATGTCAGAACAGAGGATATGTTAAAATATGTTCCCCCACTAAATCTTGGTATTCAATGGGAAAAGATGAAGATATCGTATATAACACCACTTCAACCAACCGAAAGGATAAACATTTTTGACCCAAAAGCTTATGTTGTATGCGAAATTGAATATGTAAGAGGCTATATATGAATGTAAGATGGAATATTTAACAGGAAATCACATCTTCAATGAACATCCAAAAGCCTAAGTGGCACCTAATTTAGAGAACCATTTTGTCATAATTCTTGCAGCCAACTGCCTACAGAGCCTCTTTAGAGTTAAGAACTTCACATGCTCACCTATCTGGCTTCAGTTTCTTCCTAGCAAGATCAGAACCCCCTGCAGTTTGTCTTTCTGCAAAAGAGGAAAAAATTTAGCCTGTGAAAGAATTAAGATGAAAAACAGCATTTCAACTTACGATTTTCTCCTCTAGCCAGGACAGTTCCAAAGCTTCGAACTGGTAAATGCTTCTCTGTTAAGTCATCCTAAAATTGGAAAGACATTAGAATGAAAGTCATTATGCCAGTATAAATTTAATTCTAATGCTTTAAGATGCATATACCTCTGTAGCTTTTGGTCTTGTTAGACAGCGGGCAAAAAATTTCTTATAGGCTGCCTTCAACTTTTCTATTGGTTGAGCATTCCTAAAGCATAGAAAAATTGAATTTTGGTAAAACAAGAACATAAATAGTCTAAGAGATATAGAAACTAAAATTTTTGCAGAACAGAGATACAATTCTGTCAGAAGATCAATCCACAAAAATACATCCTAAAACTATTGACCCCTTTAGTTCCAGCTCTTCACAAATAAAATAATCTTCACTTCAACTTCTTCAGAATCATACTTCAATTCCAAAATTGTTAAACATGAACTTAAGTTTTTAGCCCTTTTTACCAAATTATAATAATACAAAAATCCACAAAGCCTCTCATCCCCATTACTGGACACATCTATGTGAATCCTTTCCTGCCACTCAGCCCTATCTAGGCTCATCTGTATGTATTGCCAATCTGTTTGGTCAGACTTAAATAATAATTAATTGAATATGTCATATAGGAATTCAAATAATCCAACCACATCATAATATGACATATTAGATAACCAAGAAGAAAAGAAAGGAGAGAAACTATCTGTCCTTGAGAAATTTACAGTCGAGAAGGTAGGGGCAAGTCCTATAATATTTAGCATAATACCTAACCAACCCACTTTCATTAAAACAGGTAGACACTTTTTAACTAACCAAGATTTGTCCTTATATGAGATTTATAGAACCAAGAAAGCAAAGTAAAGCCTATAAAAAAATAAAAAAGAAGGCAAAATCAAAGAAAACACAAGAAACAGAAAAAAGAAAGACACTCTAAACTCTCCAAGCAAGCCATCTTCAATGTTTCTAAACACAAGAAACCCCTTAGCCACTAATCAAGCCTTGTATTTAAGTATATTGTCATATGTTTTTTCTTTGACTTTGAAAACCCATTTACATCCTATTGCTTTCCTCCCAAGTGGTAATGAAACCAATGACCACGTTCCATTCTTCTGAAGAGCCCTATATTCTTCTAAGATTGTCTTTTTCTACTCTGGTTGCTGCAAGGCAACAAGCACACTAGAAGGCTCTGTTAACTCTGCTAGATAAATCTTAGGCTTGTATCTACCATTCTTGGCTCTTGTTATCATTACATGAGTGTTTCCTAAGCTCCTTGCTTCTATAGCAGCAAAAACTAATCCTACAATATTATTGCTCAAACTAGGTTGCACAGAAACATTAGTCTCAAGTGTATGAGTAGGATCAACATTAGCAATAGCATTAGAAGTATCCATGTCACATAAATGCTTATCTTCATGTTGCGTAGATACTACTAGTGTAGAAATAGATGTTCGAAAAGGATTATCTTGAGAATTAGATGATGCAAAACCTAAAAGGAGCTGAGAAATATGAGGAAATACAGGTGGTGTGGCTAAGGGCCTTAAACTTATCTGAGGGACTGAAAGGACAACTGGTGACTTTTTTGAAAAAGGAAAAGAGAATTCATCAAATATGACATCTCTTGAAATAAACATCCTACCATTAGGGTCTAAACACTTACACAACCCTTGTGATTTAAATTGTAGCCCATAAATATGCATTGAGCACTCCTAAATTGCAACTTATGTTTATTACAGGTTCTAAGGTTAGGGTTATACAAGCACATCCAAAGGCTCTATGAGTGTTATAGGCAGGTTTAATCTTGAATAAGGTTCTAAAGGGGATTTAATACTAAGAATAGAATTTGGAAGTCTATTTATAGGTACAAAGTCGCTTTAAAAGCCTCATCCCAATATTTCAAAGGAAGAAAAGAATTTGCTGAGAGAGAGAGAGCCCATTTTCCACTATATGCGCCTATCTTTCCTATCAACAACCTCATTTTGTTCGTGTATGAGGGCAAGAAACTTTATGTACTATCCCATTAGTAGACAAATAATCTTGAAAGACTTTGAAACTCTTCTCCACAATCTGTTTGTATGGCTTCAAGTTTGGTATTGAATTGTAACTCTACTTAAGTTTTGAAATTGATAAAAGTTTGAATAGCATCTGATTTATTTCTAAGCAAGTAAATCTAGGTAATCTAGAGTAATAATCAATAAAATGGATGTAATATTTGATTAATATTTATATCCATTACTAGCCTGAATGTATGCTAGACCCCATAGATCAAAATGCATAAGTTGAAGAGGAGCAGTATAGACTATATCAGACAAACTGAATGAGAGTTTATGAATCTTACCTATACAACAAGATGTACAGAAAGAAGGTTCCATTTTATTAAAATTGGGCATATTACAATGAGAGAGTACACATTTGACAACTTTTTCAAATGGATGACCTAACCTTTTATGCCACAAATCAAACAAAGAACTCTTAGAATTGGTTGAACAACTAGTATGTGCTGAATTATCTATATTACAAGAGGCTGACAGCACTTGGGATGAACCATTGGAAACTGAAGAGATAGAAGATAGCAATTGTGTAGGATTGAATATGTATGCATTGCCAATCTGTTTGGTCAGACTTAAATAATAATTAATTGAATATTTCATATAGGAATTCAAATAATCCAACCACATCATAATATGACATATTAGATAACCAAGAAGAAAAGAAAGGAGAGAAACTATCTGTCCTTGAGAAATTTACAGTCGAGAAGGTAGGGGCAGTCCTATAATATTTAGCATAATACCTAACCAACCCACTTTCATTAAAACAGGTAGACACTTTTTAACTAACCAAGATTTGTCCTTATGTGAGATTTATAGAACCAAGAAAACAAAGTAAAGCCTACCAAAAGAAAAAAAAAAGAAAAAAAAAAGGGAAAATCAAGAAAACACAAGAAACAGAAAAAAGAAAGACACTCTAAACTTTCCAAGCAAGCCATCTTCAATGTTTCTACAAACCCATAATTACTCTCCTGAAAACTTCCCTTATTTAAGTATAGAAACACAAATGCATATCCAAATCAAAGAATATAACAGAAAACTAGCCACATCATACATGATGTACTAAAATAATATAGATTACCTTTCTATCCCAAGATTGAATATGTCATTGGCACTTTTGACCTTATTTTTGGACTCCATGTGAAGAGCATATGATATATAGTACGAAGAATGTGATTGCCCAATTTTGTTTGCATCCAGAAAACTATATATGACTTCCGCATCAACACAATTTTCAGCCTGATGATCCATTTAAAGAAAAAAACATCGTTTAGGTACAGAAATGAAAACAATACTTTGAGGATAGGTGGAGGTAACAGTTTAATAATTAAGGCCTTGATGATGAAGAGAGAACTCACATATTCTAGCCACACTTTCAGGTAGCGAAGATCATCCTTGTAGCGGTCTTCATGCCAAAAAGTGCGTGCACATTGTTCATAAATAACAACAAGTCCTGAGTAGTCTCCACCAGGAGGGAAGGCCTCCTGAACCCATTTTATGCACCTTTGGAGTGAAGAAAAAGGGCACTTGTTTAGTACATGGACTGACCTCATGCCACAGATGCACAACTAACTGTGACAATAAGACTCAAAACTACGCTGTTGTAGTGTAGAAAATGTTTTCCCTATGTGCTGTGTGCGTCCCTTTTTTTATTGGCTCTTTTAATACACTGTTTGCGATGGTTAGAAGCCTAGTAAGTTCATTCTGTAGAATAGATATTTCACTTGAAAAAATAACAGATGAAAATTCACATTGCCGGTAAAAGTGATAGTTAGGATACCAAACTAGATATCTCACAATATACATAAAACAATCCAATGAAGCAGAACTCATGTTGATTGCTTAAAATTTTAATTGCATGGAATTGAAATTCCAGTTTAAATTCAATTCAATCCTGCTAAACCAGATGCGACCTAGCTGTAATTGTGAAAGCAAATTGGATCAAAACCTAATGCACTTTTTGATTATGGAGAAAAGATAAGAAATAAATAAAAAAATCATAAGCATGAGTCTTGGGTTTCTATTACATGGGACACAGGGGAACTCAATCTATGTAGCCTAAATCAAACTAATACCCTAATCGCTCCTTTGGTTATAGAGAAAAGGTACAGCAAGAAGAAAGTAAATTTGATTTTTCATTATTTGGGGCCAGACCAAACTAAAGCCTGCCAACGGATCCTAAAACATTAGATTCAAAATTTGGGAAGATTTAATTCATAGAGAGAGATGTACTGACTGAATCCATGGCTGGAGAGGATCATCTCCTTGGTACTCATCAATAGCCTGTATCAACTTCCTAACAATCCAAAAAAGAAAGAAATCAGAAGTGAAAATAGACGATCGATTCCAAGAATCTGAACAGACAGAATAGAAAGATGAAAGAAGGAAGACGAAAATGAGGACCTTCGGTTCTCAAGAAGAGAATGCTTCAATTGATTGTCCGTTTGAGCTTTGAGAGCGTTGTTCAAGAGATGAATGTTACGGCCTCTCTTCAGTGGCCTCACGTTCTCCTTGAAGAGTTCCCATTCGTTTCCCGTCTCTTGCTTCGAGCAGAGAAACTCCGTCTCCGGGTCTAACCTCTGAACATCTTCCATGCCCTATCGACCGTTTGAGAGAGAAAGAATTCAAAATTTGAAATCCTGTCTAGGGGTCTTTTCCTTTATATAGAGCTCGTCTTAGACTTTATAACCGTTGAGAAAACCAAGCCACTTTCTCATTATACCCCCGAAGAGTAATGGAGGTTAATGGGCTAGGCCACCAACCAGATAGTGGTGTACAATGGGCCACAGCGGATGGGCTTCTACATTTTAACAGGGTCTGGGCTCAGTACGGATCTTGAGAAAAAAAATATAAAAGAAAGAAAATAGAAGAAGAAATTAAAAGTGGAGAAAAACAATCAATAACTTAAATTTTAAATTTTTTAAAAATTAAATAATTTTCACTATACTTTATGTCTCTTTAATTTTTTTTAATGGTTAATTAAATAAGAGGTTTTGTATTCATCTAAGCTTTTTTTCTCTTTTCCCTTTCAAAATCTTTTTAACTTCTTCTCATGGCAAGAGAAGTAACATAATAATTACTTTTATCATGTAATTGATTTCATGTTTTGATAAATTATATTTTAATTTTTTTTTCAAATAATTTTATTTTAATAGGTTCAAATTTTTTAATTAAATAAAATTTTATTTTAACAAAAATTAAACTTGGCTAAAAAAGCTTACATCTCATTTGGAAATTATAATTAAAGAAATTCGTAAACCACACGCTAAGAATTTCTTGTAGCATATTTTGTCCCTACTGTTTGGTGTAATACAATATGAAATTATTAAGAAAGAAAATGTCAAATGACGAAAGTCTAAATGCTTGTTTGAAAATGTTTTATTTTTAAACGAAAAAAACTGTTTTTTTACCTAAAAACATAAGAAATGCATTAAGAACTTTTAAATGTACAGGTGCATACTAATAAGGCAAATTTGAGTGGGAAACAAAATTTTATTACTGAAAATATTTAAAAGTTATTTCCAAAATATATTTTTTGAAAATGTTTGGCAACAGGCCAAAGCATCTGTCACCTGTGAGAGTGAGACTGTGACATCTGATGGTTGTCAAAAATACAACCACAAAGAAGTGGTGGTAATGGGCTTTGTCAGCTCCGTTTCTCATTGAGGCTTTGACTGTGGCCTCTGCGTTACGTCGATAACAACTACACAAGAAAAAAACAGAGGGTTATGAAATCTGGCCTTCGGTTACTTCGTCTTCACCTTATCCAAACCTAAGTGTTTGTAGATTCGGATAATGTTTCTGGAGATTTCTTTAATATTGAGAATGTCAATTAAATAATAAAAATATCGCACAAGGGTATTTTGGTAACTCCGCCAGCCAAGCCACAACGACCAAAAAGGGAACAGGACTCAACTCTGGTTAACCTACCAAAATTATCGCTTTATATCGATAGAAACAGAAGGGAACTCGCCTAAGAGAAGAAAAAGAGATCGAACTCGCTAGGGTTTGAATCACGATGGCATCTTTCGTGGCTTTATGCGCGCCATCTCATGGATCACAGGGCTCCATCCTGTCTTCGTCCTTCTCGATAAGATCCGGTGCCTTGTGCGACGTATCTCTCCCCCTGCGAAGTCCAAAGAAGGTGAATTTATGCGTGAAAGCGATGGGGGTGGTGAAGTTCAAAGGGACGCAGATGAGAGAGAAGCAGCTGACGGAGTTGATCGAGAAGAAGGTACTGGAAGCGAAGCAGGTGTGTGAGGGAGACGAGACCTCCGACGAGTGTAAGGTGGCTTGGGACGAAGTGGAAGAGGTCAGCCAAGCCAAGGCGGATCTCCGGCGGAAGATGGAGAAAGAAGATCCCTTGGAGTCGTATTGCCAGGAGAATCCGGAGAATGAGGAGTGTCGAATCTACGAAGATTAAGCTTCGAACCTAGGGTTTACTACTGGATCTGGAATGGACTGTGTGTGTTTATTGTATCATTGCATATAAAATTATCATGATGATATTCCTGTAATATGATCATCGCCACTCTATGCTAATTGCTGTGAAAATGATTTTCCGGGTAGCTCAATCATATGTTTCCTTCCTTTATCTATTGTGAAAAAGTATTTTTATTATTTTTATATTCTTTAAATTTTATTTAGAATATATAAATAAATAAAGAGAAATAATTTATAAATATTAAATCTATTTCTTTTTTCTTTATTTCTTTATATTATTATTTTGATTATTATTATTATTATTACTACTCCGCTCGCTGTCTTTGATAAATTTAGGGCAATTATTTGCTATTTTAGTGTAAAAATGAGTGTTATACGTTCTCTATAGAAAAATCATATGGTATTTGATAATATCATTTTAATACCTTTCTGAAATCATATTGCATCTCAATTGCATTTTATTCTCTTCTTGAAATTGCACATACACCCTGATGCACCAAGTCCATTCCGTTGATCGAATGGTGAAATCATTGTTAAAGGTATGATGACGGCACTGTAAAAGAATAGAAGGAAATGCTTAAAATATCCTCCATTTTGTTAGCATATGCTATCTCATTATCTAATTAATTTTAACTAATTTTTTAATCCTAGTTAATTTTTTTTATAAAATAATCTACTTCTAATTATTTTAAAATTATAGCTAATTAAATTTAGTAAAAAAATTAAAATATTCTTAATCTAATTAATTTTTTTTTATATATAATTAATTTTAATTAAGTATGTTACCATAAATTGGAGAAGAATTTACTTATGTCTTAAATCAAATCTAAACATTTTCACCAATTTTAATAATTGGTTTATTAGTAAGTTGCGAGAATATTGTATTTGAATAAAATATTTTGTTTTCTATAATATATATTTAATATAATTTGATTATTGTATGTATAAGAACAACAATTTTTGTTTGTAATTAGATGCTATTTGAGTCTTGTGGGACATAATTGAGCAATAAACATTTTTATCAATTTTAATAATTGGCTTATTAGTATGAAAAAATATTGGATTTGAATATAATATTTTGTTTTCTATAATACATATTTGATGTAATTTGATTTTTGTATCTCTTAGAATAAAATTTTTTGTTTGTAGTCGATGCTATTTAAGTCTTGTTGGACATAATTGAGCCTTACCTCTAGTATTAATTAAAGCTTGATTTTACTTTTATCTAGGGATGTTGGTTATTGGGTTTACTAGAAAATAATACATATTTCGAGTCATTTTATATTCTATAACATATATTTGATTTTGTTTGATCCTGTGTGCCTTAAAATAATAATTTGTGTTCATAGTCAATGCTATTTGACTCTTGTGAGACATAAGCATTGAAGCCTGATTTTACTCTTATGTTAACAAGATTTGGATATTGCTTTTAAAGAAGAATAAAAAAACATGGATAATAAAGAAAAGACAAAATTGATCATCAAACATTGGTGTCCATCTTGCTAAAGTTTAAAAATATGGAGACATCCACAACACTCTTTACGGAAGGAATTGAAATGATGCAACACGTTTGATAATAATGTTTAAGGGTTGGAAGCAGCAAGGGTATTTCCAATGTCGATGACAAACCGGTATCTGACATCACCCTTGGCAAGACGCTCCATTGCAGTGTTGATGTAATCCATGGAAATTACCTCAATATCCGACTTTATATCGTGTTTTGCAGCAAAATCAATCATCTCTTGCGTCTCCTTCAATCCTCCGGTGAGACTACCACCCACAGTCTTCCTTCCTGTCATTGTCATTTCTTATTAAATTAATCCCAATCAAAACAAAAAAATTAAATTTCTTGCCATATATTTATATTTACCCAAAATTAAAGGAAAGACGGGAAGCTCAAGTGGCCGATCTGGTGCCCCCAACATAACAAGCTTTCCTTGGGACTTCAAAAGGCCGATCAACGGAAGGAGAGGATGAATTGCAGAGACCGTGTCAATTATACCATCCATTGTGCCCATTGCACCCTACATAACCCCCATCAATTATGAAATAAAACTTGATATATAATTAGAAAGCATGTGAATACCAAGCAACATATTCAACCTGCATTTGTTGTTCATCACGGCTGACCAGAAACATGTCTGCACCAAGATGTTCAATGGCTTCTTTCTTCTTTGCAGGGGATGTGCTAATTACCGTGACTTTACATCCAAAAGCCTTGGCAAATTTGACAGCGATATGACCAAGCCCACCTAGCCCAACTATCCCGATGTGCATACCTGGTTCATCGAGTCCATAATATTTTAAGGGACTATAGACTGTGATCCCGGCACACAGGAGCGGTGCTCCCTTGTCAAGCGGCATGTTATCGGGGATACGAATCACATAGCGCTCATTGGCCACCATGGTGTCGGAGTAACCGCCATATGTCATGGTTCCATCATGGTACAGAGAACCATAGGTTAGTATCAATTTGGGGCAGTAGTTCTCGAGGTCATGAGAGCAGTCGTCGCAGGAGTGGCATGCTCCAACCAAGCACCCCACGCCTACTTTATCTCCAACTTTGAATTTCTTCACCTTGCTTCCAACTTCTGTCACAGTTCCTACGACCTCGTGCCTACACAATTGAGGGAATGAATATATTTCAATGCTATATAGCATATGCTACTTGAAAATAATATTAATTAGCATTACTTATATGTAAATTAAAAAATTGTACCCTGGCACAAGAGGGTAACTGGCGGAGCCCCATTCGTTCTTGCTGTTGTGAAGATCAGTGTGACATATACCACAGTAGAGCACTTTAAGTCTCACGTCCTCCTCTCCTGTGGACCTATGACATATATATTTCAACCACAAACACCATCAGATCATCAAAACAAAAAGAAAGATTCCAATAACAAAAATCTTTTCTCTTTTTTTTTATAAAAAAAAAAAGAAAAGAAAAAAGAAAAAGAAAAGGAAAGGAAATTACCTTCTAGAGAAGTTGAAAGGAGAGAGATGGCCAGAGTTGTCTCTAGCTGCCCACCCAAAGGCCTTCACTGGATGTTCTTCTTCATGGGATGTGACTGCTTTGCTGAGTGATCCAGACGACACACAGAGAATTGAACCTCAAGTGAGTATTTCTCAATCATATACACCATTGTTTGCTATTGAAATTAAATGAATACTACATTCTCTCATAAATTCTGCGGCACCCATGTAATTAATTAATTTCATTTATTCAAATTAGGACATTTATCCCATGAGTCTTGAAGAATTCAAAAACTTGAAAAACAACACACAGACAACATAGGGTAAAGAAGAAGGAAAAAGATGTTATCAAATTGAAACAAACATGCAATATGTTACAAAATAATAAAAATAGACAATAAAAATAATAAAATAAGAACACATAGATTTACGTAAAAAACCTTAAATAAGAAAAATCACAAATAAAAGAAAAAAAGGTTTATCATATTAAAAAATTAGTATAAAAAAAAAGAGTTCTAAGCAACTACAATAAAAGCATAATCATCATCATGTTTATATGTTCCTTTACTCTTATCATAAATCCTCCAAAACTTTTCATAATTTCAATTTTATCACATATATTGTACCGTGAACTTTTCGAGTCATACCAAATAGAATTCGGGTCACTAAATTCTACCACAATAAATGTAATCTTTTGATAGATTATAAACAAATTGGAAATGAACATCAGAAGAGAAGTAAGACCTTCCGGAGAAGACAACAGATGCGTTTGTGGAGGCCATTAATTTCTTTTCCGGCCTACTTTCTGGAATAGAAACAGAACTAAGCTAATGTAGATGATGAAGATCTATAAAGAGATTTAAGGTGATGGGCCTGAAGGTGATGGTATTCAAGCAGTCCATTTACAGGAGTTGGGGTTGCCATGAGTCCATGGGATGACACATCAGGTGAGGTAAGATGACACATCGGATGAGGTAAGACATCTATGACTATAAATTAATTAAGAACGAGCAGCTTCACCATCCCCTTTGGGTTCAAAATAATCTTGCACCAAAACAAAAAAAAAAAAAAATCATCTTTATTTATTCCTTTCAAACCTATGTTCAAATTAGTCGCTCTCGTTGTTAGATAAAAATAATATTATAATTTTTTAAAATTATATTGAAACCGTATTTTAAAAATAAGGTTTGAATGGATAATTTAAAATTATATTTTCAAAATAATTTTTTAATTAGGTTATAATTATATTTTAAAAATGGGATTTTATATTCAAATTAGATTTCATCTAAAGATTAAAAAAAAAGGTCAATATGGCATCTTTCTATAAAAGGGAATCTAGATTAAACATGTGGAGGTTGATTAATATAAGTTTCAAAGGGGAGGCTAGAGTTACATTATTTATCTCACCATAATAGTCAATTTGGGCTCAAATTTCTTTACCTTTCATTGAACCGTCCACTTCCTTGGCCGTCACGCCTTATTTAGGCTTGAAATAGTGTAGACCCCATTTTGGGTTTATTTTTTGCACCCATTTGTTTTTGCCACATGGTAGGCTTTTAGAGGGCCATGTGTCGTCTTTGAAGTGGTTATTAGATAATGGCATCTTGTTTGTTAAGGGAGGTGGTAGTTTTGACACGTGGTGAAAAGATTCTGAAGACAGTTTTGAGGAAGTTTTGGAGAGAGAGAGTTGTAGGTTTTACAGAGGAGCTGAGGATGAAAGGAATAGGGTTTTTTTTTTTTTTTTTCCTGGGATTCAAGGGTTTTGAGTGAGATATATGTGTAAAATAGAAATAGTGAACTGGTAGAGAGACAATTTCAGCTTCAATGAAGGTCATTCTATAGAGAGTTAGAGAGGATAAAGGGACGTTTGGAGTGGCAAAGACAAAAAGCAAAAGATAGCAGCAATAGAGAAGAAGCAGATAATCAGCTCGCCACTCTTTTTCTTGTTCAAGTATGATTACAACATATTTTACATTTTTCCCATTTTAGACTATTCTCCCTTGTTTCCTACTGATTTTGGGTTCATCTTGGTGCTTGGATGTTGACATCAGATATTGTGCATATTTATGAAATCTAAGACCGATTTTTATGCATTTTTGTTGATTTTAGTCTGGTGCTTTTAGCTCCATTTGTAAATAGCTTGTGCATTTATCTGTTCATGAACAACTTGAATATGGATCCATCATTGAATCTGATTATTAAAGATCATGTTCTTACTTCTTTTTTATTCCACATGTATCCAGCCATTGACATTTATGAAATGGAGCTAGATTTAACCGAGTTATTTTCGTTTGTGCATGCTTTGTTTCTATTTTTACTTTCTCCTCTGTTTTTGGTATGTTTGGAGTGTTGGGTATCATGTTTAGGTTGGCCATTTTGATCGGAGTGCTTCTGAGGGAGCTTAGGTGAGCCACACTGCTTATAGTTAGAAATTTTTTGGGGCTTGCAAACCCATGAGAACCACTGCAATGGAAATGGATTATGAAGATACACAAATGATAATCATTGTTGTCGGGTTGGTTCAATAGATTTAGCCGTTGAAGGCAACAATCATGAGCAATTTATCTAACTTTGTATCCCTCGTGCAATGGTTCGGGTTCACCAGATAGTGGAAAATTATGAAATTCATTGATTATTTGTGAAGAAGTCAAGGATTAGAGCTCTATTAAAGCCTGTTATAGCATGATATTGTCTGGTCTTTTGAAAGAATGTCCACTATTTTATCCAGCATTCGGGTCTTTGGGAGACATTGTCCTATTGTCTATTTGGTGAGTTGAAGGTTATCAAGCTAAGAAAGACGTGAAGAAGGCTTGCTTCTAGGAAGATATGATGTTGTTTCTCTTGACAATGATGACGAGAATAGCACAGCTAAATGAAGAAAATCATTTCGGTGTCATTTCCACTCTGATCAGATATTGAAAAAAGACTCTCCCCAGGTAGGAATTCTGTTGGTATAGAGAAAATGGGAATTCATGATGTAAGGTTGCCTTATTGATTCAGATTAGTGGTTCAAAACTTCATTTCCAAGTATCTGAATTCTTTGTAGAGAATGAGTTCCAAGACAATGCTAAATTGCCAAGGTGCCTAGTGAATGTTCCATGCTTATATAACACCCAGATACCTAGTTACAACTTCTGATGACCAATACCAGTTAATAAATTGTGTAGGGACCCCTCCCCCTGATGACACGTGGCATGCATTTCTATCCGGATCAGCTCCATCCGGATTCCCCCAAGAGGACACGTGGCGCGCTTCTCCTATCCGAACTCCCTCAGGGAAAAACACACGACACTCCCAAACACCACATTCGGACGACCGCCATATCCTATCCGGATATACTGTTGTCCGGATCGTTGACCAAAATAAGCAAGTCTTACTACGTTATTACGACAGCCTGCCACAGCCCACATTCCGCCGCCTGCAGAGCAAAAGGACAGGAATGATGGCAAGTCACCTCCCATGATCTGTGACAGCCAAGTCACCTCCAAAGATCTCTGACAACCGCTCGTAGGGTGATGATGGCCCTGCCACCACCTAGAGGCATCATGACGAGCCAAGAAGTCTCCTCACCATTAAAGAGGGAGGCAGAGCTTCTGTCACTATATAGATGAACCTTCACACAAGGAGGAAGGTAAGCTTGATATACCTAGTAAAAGGCCAACTGATAAATCTCCCTAGATACATGGCTAACAAAACCATCGGATGGTGTGTTCGAACTCCCTGTCCGGACATCTTTTGCAGGGACTACTGAACCAGAACTCAGTGTTGGTTGGGATCGTGCGTCCATTCAGCAGCCACGTGGATCACAGGGACGCGAGGCCTCAACAAATTGGATTCACTATTGTTTACTCTCGAGTTAAATCTTGGGAAGGGTCAAAGAAGTATGAATGGTGTTGGAGTGATTGGAAGCTGGATGATATGAAAGAGATGACCATCTTTTTCTTCATAACCATCCAAAGCTGAGCTTAAGTCATTTCTTGGTGGGATTGATTCCACCACTGGTGGTTTTGAAACTGACATCTCCAAGGATGGATAAACTCGAGAGCATACATTGTTTGCTTTCACCCTTGGTATGAAGTAGATGATTTGCTGCTGAAATGAGAAAAATGCCACGACATCAATGTACTGTAAGGTAAGGCTTCGAATGTGACAATATGATAGAAAGGCCTACCAACCTTGACTGGTACAAGGGCTCGACTCTTCTTGAGGTCCTGGACATGATCAATGAGCCCAAGAGGCCCTCAAACAAGCCAATGCGTTTTCCTTCTTTAGGATGTGTACATGATTGGTGGGATTGGAAGTGTCCCAGTGGGACGTGTAGAGACTAGTGCCCTGAAGCCTGGTATGGTGGTGACTTTTGGCCTATCTGAATCGATAGTTGAAGTCAAGTCTGATGAGACATACAACCGCTCTCAGAGGCTTTACCTGGTGACAATTTTAGCTTCAACATGAAAAATGTTGTTGTGAATGATCTCAAGCGTGGGTTTGTTGCCTCTAATTCCAATGACGACCCTGCAAATGAGGCAACCAACTTCACCGCCCAGGTCGTCATCATGCACCACCCTGGTCAGATCAAAAATGGATATGCCCCTGTTCTTGCAGCATCTCCTTTGCCACTCATATCCCCAATCCACCATACCCATATTTCCATCTTTCAATATCCACTAAACTCACTTCTCTCACTACCTTCCACCATCTAACCCACACCCTTCATACCCACCGGTCCCCATTCTTCATATCTCCTGAACCCGATCACCACAACACACTCATCTGTTCAACTCATTTCATATACCATACTCGCCACCATCCTTTATACCTACCAAACCTGCACATTGTCTTCCACACTTCACCTTTTCTTCATGGCGCTCAAATCACTTCAGCATACCCTGGTCTTAAAAGGATGCTAAGGGACTTTATTTTTGCTAAGCTATAGTCTCAATGTTTACTTGAAAAACTTAATCTAGTCATGCATGGAACGAATGTGAGATGTCTCCAACAACCAAATTTAAGTCTAAAGACAAAAGGGTGGGCAAGGAACCACCGAAAACTTCTTCAAATTCTTCAAGACCCGCCAATGTTGGTTGCAATATTTCAACCAATGCATATGGTCCAGTTTTAGGAACATTCCATGCCTTTGAATCGACACCAGTGACAATCACCCCACATTTTCAAAGTAATGATCGTTCTTGTAACATAGATGAAACTGATGTCGGTGGTTATTTGATGTCGAGAAAACTAGAAGCACTTGCCCAACAACTTGTGGTAATGGAGTTTTCTTCTGAATGTGCTACAAGGGCTCTCATATTAAATGAAGACAGAGTAGAAGAATTAGTTTTGTGGCTATTTTGAATGGGGTGAAAAAGCAGGCAAACACAAGAGTGAAAGCCTTGATGGTGGGAATAATTTGAAAATTGACAGAGCGGAAAAACTTGTTCAGAAATGACTTGAAATGACCAAGTTGGTTTGGGACCAACTCATTCACCTGCAGCGTACATGTTCCACCACCATGAAGCAAGTCACTCGATATCTCCAATGAAGGACAAAGTCAATACCCCAAGCTTCGATACAGTCAATATGGATGTGGATCTCTACGACAAGCTGTATGTCTAATAAAATAACTCAAGGGTCAATTTACTACCTACTCCGGGCCCACACACATGACCCCATTTTGCATTGGCCACCTTCCTATGTTCACTTTCGAAACCCACGTGCTTCTTTCCTTTACCCATCTTCATGCATGCCTTCAAAATTTGATTTTCATGAAATTCTTATTTTGATTCCCCAACTTTTCACTATTCTTTAGAGTTTAGGAACACCAAAAATCCCATTTTCTTTGAACTTTGCTGCCATTTTCTCTTCGGCAAGCAATTTTTCAATCTTCCTTGTTTTTTTTTTTAAAAAAAAAATGTTTTAAAATAAGCATGAATTAAATTCTTTAATTCCAAATAATGGAATTCATGCAAAAATAAATTGGACTTTGGTGGAGGCCCAACATCAATGATGTTTTCTTTTAAAAAATAAATTCAAGTGAAGTGCAATATTTGTTAGTGACGGTTTCTTACTTTGTTTAGTGACACATGTGATATATTTTGTATTTATTATTGTGCATTAACCCCATTTCATGATAGCACATTATTGCTTGTTGCTAAGGTATGTTTTCGCTCTCACTTTGACTATGTTTTATGCATGTTTTGCTTTTCAGTTTATGATCATTTTTGTATCCATTGATTTCCTAATTAATTGCTAGACTTATCTTATCTTATTTAGTAGAGACCCATTTTTAGGGGCTTGGAGGGGTGTTACGGTCTTTTACCGTACCTTCCCAATAAGTAACCTGACCTCCAAGCTCAAGTTTGATTTTTCACAAATCGTCTTTTCCAAATAAGAAGTCAAAATTAGAGTTTTCTTTCTTATTTTGTTTTCCCTTTAAAAATAAAATAAAAATAAGTAGCAACTCCAAGTCATTTTCTAAAATAATAATAATAATAATAATAATAATAATAATAAATATTTTTCAAATAAAAAGAGATTTCGTCATCTAGTGGATCGGAGCGCATGCGCAAAAATACGGGATCCACAAATAAGTAAGATTATGATTTTTCCTTATTGATTGATCTTTGTTCTGAAGTTTTGGACTTCATTAAAAAGAAAAAGAGTC
Source organism: Vitis riparia (assembly GCF_004353265.1). Lineage (NCBI taxonomy): Eukaryota > Viridiplantae > Streptophyta > Magnoliopsida > Vitales > Vitaceae > Vitis > Vitis riparia. The sequence goes on along the minus strand of NC_048448.1, from coordinate 406,674 downwards.
AACCGAATTTAGAAAGAGAGAAAGAATAAGATGTAAAACTTGAAATGAATTAGAAATGAGAAAAAAAATGATTATTTTTAAGGAGAATAAAAAATAATAAAAATATTAAAAATAAATGATTTCTTTGAAGTATGAGTAAGGGTCAATTTTTTCAAATTTAAATTTATTTTAGTCATATTTAACCAAATAGTCCATAATTCCATACATATTAATTCTATAATTTTATGTAAAAAATAAGAAAAGGAAAAAAACTATTTAACAACATATCAAGAGGTTTTTTTTCATGGGTACTATAATTTTTCAAAATGCATTTAAAAAAAATTATTACATCATAAATGATCGTAAAATTACGACACTATTATTAAGTAGAGCTCATGAACTCAATATAAAAAGTGATTTAAAAAAAAATAATTTAAGTATAAAAATAAATAAGTAATCAATAATATTATATTTTTAAGTATATATATTAAATAATATATATTTTTTAAAATCCGCACAACAAGTGGGAGTTTCATTATCATGTTTTATCCAAAGACAACTTTGCATAAAAAAAATTTGGATCTATAAATATTAAATTATTATAATATTATAAGAGTTATAGTCACAAATTGTGTCTGGGCTATTCGTCACTTATTTCTATGGACGATTTTTTTATTTTTTTTAAATAATAATAATTTTCGGGGTAAATTTCTATGGATGGAGTTCCATTCCTTGAAATTCCCCATTGCCTGAAAATCCAGTTTCTAAGCGTGTGGTGTAGCAAACAGCCATGGCTCTGCGGCAGCCTTGTTCAGTTTCATCATCTTCATCGTCTTTCTTCGGAGGTTATCGCCACAGACTCTACTCGAAGATATCATGGCCAAAATCTCGAAATGTCAACTCCACCAGCACTCATTCAGGTTGCAAAGCTTCATGGCAAGAGGTCTGCGAATTTCTAGGGTTTCTTTGTCTTCTCTCGTTTCAGAACTGTGAAACTTATCTCTACTTACATTTTTTTTTTTTGGGAAGCTTGCCGGCGTTTTAATATTCTCAGCGATTCCTTTCACCGCCGTTAAAGCCATAGCGAATAGCCCTCTCGGAGAGTCGCTTCAGAGCCGAATGGAGGAGAATAAGAAGGCCGCCGTAAAGAATTCTTCAAAGTTCAAGGCCTTAGCTGAAAAGGCTAAAAACGAGAGGTAATACGAGCCTGGTAAGGTTGTGTTATATTGGGAAAATCGCTTTGTTTGGTATAATGAGGTATCAGATTTTCACAATGTTAGATTTCGATGTTGGGTTGATACATATGCTGCATTGTTGATTCTATTGATCGTGGCTTCCATGTATGGTTTTGTAGGATCCTAAACTACCATGTTGCCTCCAGCTTCTGTTCCTTTGGTTTTATCTTATAATATGTTTAATTCCTTTATTTACAGATATGAATTATCCATTTTATAATTAAAATGGAATCAACATTTCTATATTCCTTTGCCAAAAATTATACTAAACCCAGCAAAAGCCAGTACATTGACCATCATTCTTATTGAAACTGTTGCTGCTCCTAGTATGAATGTCTTACTTGGAGAAAATTTGAACTATATGTAAGAGCAATTTTCTTTGGAGGAAATACAATTCATTCCTAAATGCAAAAAGAACCATTGTTGGTATATCTGCTTGTGCCAGTCGAAGGCCTCAAGTTTTAAGGTGATTTTGTTAGTATTTATTACTAATGAAGTATAATGTTTGCTAATTGTATGTTTTTTCCTTTTGAGTGATCCATGTATGCATCCCAATTACTTGGATTAGCCCATTCAGGTCATTTTTTAATTTAATTTTGGTTCACCTATAAAAAAAAATTTAGTGAATATATTCAGATGATAACATAGTAAACAATTCTTTTTTTCTTCATACAGCCATTTTTTTGGATCTCCAACTATACCACTGTTTTTTGCTACATGCATGTGATCTATAATTTTTATTTACATCTATTATTGTATTTAAGGAAATTGCTCACCCATTTACTCTCCATTTGGATCTTGCAAAGTATTAGGGGAATAAAAAGAAGGAATCTTAAATTCTTTTATTTGGTTTGTCATGAAGAATGCAAAGGAAATGCATTATGATACAAATTATTTAAGAATTTATTTTTTTCCATATTCTTTATCATCTATATCAAAGAGGATAAAATATGTGACAGATTAGGTTAAAAAAATTTTGAGTTGAAACTTATTTATTATTTTCCTTCCAATTTGCTTTCCTGTCATTTTTGCCTTTTTCTCATCCACACTTTCTGCGATTGAAATGGAGGCTTAAATACATGGAAATTATAGCTACTAACAAAATAGTTTATTTTGTTGTTGTTTAGTAATTTAATGTTATTATGTATGTGATTTATGTTATATTCTCCAAACTTCAGTCTGTGGTATGGAGAAGAGCGTCCTCGCTGGCTTGGTCCAATCCCATATGACTATCCTGCATATCTCACTGGAGAACTTCCTGGGGATTATGGCTTTGATATTGCTGGTCTGGGCAAGGATCCTGTGGCTTTCCAAAAATATTTCAAGTATGTCATGTGTCTTCTCTATTTTTTTTTATAGGTAAATAAGAGAATAAATTAGAGCGCAAAGGGCGCATCAGAGTACACGTGAAGCATACAAGAAGGGCCCGAAGGCCACATGTCTTCTCTATGTCCATATCAAAATGAATCCTGTCCATTTATTTATTGATTGATTGATTGGCAATAAAAGAGAACATATTAATAGTGCCTTAAAAGGGACACAACAAAGTACACATGATGTATGCAATATACCCTAAAAGGAAAAACAAGGAAAGAGAAAACAAAAAATAACCTCCCTTTCCTTACTTCAAGCACAACTAATCTACAAAGCCTATAATGGACATTAATTGATGGTCTATGTGGAGCTTAACCCATTCCAAAAAGATGGCCATAAAAGAATATTTAATAGCTTGATCTAACTGCTCAGTATCCTCAAACATCCTCCTTTTCTTTCCTTTCATTTCAAAGAGTCCAGAACATACATAAAGGGGTGGCTCACAAGGCTTTCTTCCACTTCTTCCCCACAAAAGAACCATGCAAGATTAGATGATTCTCTCTAACTGTGGAGTGCACCACCCTTGTAATACCAAATAGAAAGAAGGCTAACTGCCACAACATGCTTGCTTTGGCACAATGAATAAGCAAATGATCAGCTGATAAGAAAAGAATATTTAATAGCTTGATCTAACTGCTCAGTATCCTCAAACACCCTCCTTTTCTTTCCTTCCATCTCAATGAGTCCAGAACATACATAAAGGGGTGACTCACCAGGCTTTCTTCCACTTCTTCCCCACAAAAGAACCATGTCAGATTAGATGATTCTCTCTAACTGTGGAGTGCACCACCCTTGTAATACCAAATAGAGAGAAGACTAACTGCCACAACATGCTTGCTTTGGCATAATGAATAAGTAAATGATCAGCTGATTCTTATTCTAATACACAAAAACATAAGGTTTAAAATGGTTCATATAGAAGGACATGTTGGCATTCAAAGGAAGGACATAAGTAAATTGGATGAAAAAAAAAAAGAAAAAAAAGGAAGGACATAAGTAAAGGAGCCCTTTTTTTTTTTTCATCCAATATTATTATAATCTTATCATATGAATGTAACTGTTTGCTCTTAAACTTTGAATAAGCATGGCCCCTTATTAATTTTGAGGAGTTCAGATGCAGGTCTCAGTTGAATAGACTGAATGGTATTCCATTTGCCGGCCCATGTGGCTGACATAAGGAACACCTAGTGGTAGTGATATAAGACTATTTTTTCAGATAACAACTATCCAACTTCCCTTCCTAATTATTAGCATATTCTGATGCAAAAATGAATTTATGTTTTACATTGCAAGGGGGCTTTTGTGATATTACTCTATACGGCTAGTTGCTGAACTCTATGAATTTAGTTGGGACATGGCTATATTCAGTAGAAAATTAAACTGGAAGCTGGGAATTTCTATCATGTCTACTGTAGTGAACGATCATTTCTTTTAGGCCATGTTTGGATTGCTAGAATAGAGATTGAGAGTGGAAATTCATTCCAATCCCATTCATAACTGTGTTTGAATTGCTTTTTAGAAATGAGAATAGGAATAAAAATTTCACTCTCATGGAAGCCAAAGCCAATCTTATCAGGATTTTGATTCTTCTCTCCCACATGATATTTTGACCCATCTCCATTCCAGTCTATTTCCATTCCTATCCCCTTTCACCAGCCTCACCTTTAGTTCTTTTGACTTAAATTTTAACTGCTAATATCAGTTTAATTTCTGTTATTTTTCAGTTTTGAGATACTGCATGCGCGCTGGGCTATGCTTGCAGCCCTTGGTGCTCTACTTCCAGAATTATTAGACCTATTAGGAGCCTTTCACTTTGTTGAACCTGTCTGGTGGCGAGTCGGCTATTCAAAGCTCAAGGTTATTATCTTCTCTCTCATTCATTTCTTTCTTTTATAGCTATTATGGTCAATGAAATCTTTGAGGTATGGTGAATTGTTACTTGCATAATTCATCCTTATTGTTGGGGATTTGTTGCAGTATTTCTTTTACTCATTTGAGTCAATTATAGAGTGCAATTGCTTTGACCAAGTTTAATTCAAAATTTTTGTTATGAAAAAATTGAAACTGTCCTCCGGGCTGTTTCTGTGGAAAATTTGGTTATCTGATGCTAGAGATCATAAGGTTATCTATATACCCATGTAGACATTTTAATTGTATGAAACATTTTTGGCAAGAAAATGAAACAACAATCTATGTGGAACTAGGCCAAAATTACTGTTTTTTTCAATTGTGGTTGATTAGGAATTGGATCTAGTTTTTCATCAAATGGCATCCCCTGTATGGCTCTGTTACCTTGACTAACAGTCTACCTTCTTGAAGAACGTATTTTCATATCCGTATTTATGGGACTATTAGTTTTTGCACATGATGAGGAGTAATATTTCTTTCCAGGGAGATACATTAGACTATCTTGGCATCCCAGGATTTCACTTTGCTGGAAGCCAAGGAGTAATTGTCATTGCTATTTGCCAAGCCCTGCTGATGGTAAGAATTCTATCTAGCACTTTATTTTCTCTCAACCACTTTTAAAGTTCTTTATGCTCTGCAAAATGCTATCACTAATCCTCTCTCCACATTCAACATTCATTTATGTGTTGGAAACCAACATGGCAACTTCCTCTCAATTTAGTAACTCATGGTTGTCAGCTTTTCTATCAAAGCACTTTTTTTAGGCCAAGCTTATTAAGGTAATGTGTCACAGCAAATGCATTATATTTTACACTGTTGAGAGAGAGAGAAAGAAGAAAGACCTTGATTCTCATTAATGTAATGATCTACTTACAATTGAGAAATATATATATATACAAGGCTAAGAGTCCTACAAGGCTAAGAGTCCTAACTACCATACATGTGTCCTACCATATATGTGTCCTATATTAACAAGGAAAGGTTATACACTATAAATACATTATATTCAACACTCCCCCTCAAGCTGGAGCATATACGTCATATGCACCAAGCTTGTTACAAATATATTTAATCCTAGGACCTCTGAGAGATTTAGTGAAGATGTCAGCTAGTTGATCATTTGAATTAACAAAACTTGTAGCAACACATCCTGATGCGATCTTCTCTCTAATGAAATGACAGTCAACTTCAATATGTTTGGTCCTTTCATGAAAGACTGGATTGGATGCAATATGTAATGCGGCCTGGTTATCACATATGAGTTTCATCTATTCATCCTTTCCAAATCTCAACTCTCGAAGAAGATGTCTCAACCATATGAGTTCACATGTTGCCAAAGCCATAGCTCGATACTCGGCTTCAGCGCTAGATCTGGCCACTACATCTTGTTTCTTACTCTTCCAAGATATTAGATTACCTCCAATAAAAACACAGTACCCTGAAGTGGAACGTCTATCTGTGGGTGAGCCAGCCCAATCTGCATCTGTGTAACCAACAACCTGAGTATGACCTCTGTTCTCGTACAACACACCTTGGCCTGGTGTACTTTTGATATATCGAAGAATGCGGATTACAGCATCCCAATGGCTATCACATGGTGACTGTAGGAATTGACTAACAACACTCACAGGAAAAGAAATGTCTGGACGAGTAATGGTGAGATAGTTCAATTTACCTACAAGCCGTCGATATCTCCCGGGGTCTCCTAAAGGCTCCCCTGTCCTGGTACAAGTTTGACATTCGGATCCATAGGTGTGTCTACCGGTTTACAGTCTAACATACCGGTTTCTTCCAGGATGTCTAAAGCATACTTCCTTTGGGAAAGGACCACAGCAGAACTGGATTGAGCTATCTCAATTCCCAAGAAATACTTGAGTTTCCCCAAGTCTTTGGTCTGAAAGTGGGTAAAAAGGTGTTGCTTTAGTTTCTGAATACCATCCTGATCACTGCCTGTAATGACGATGTCGTCCACATAAACAACCAGATAAATACACTGCCCCAAAGAGTTATGATGATAGAAAACTGAATGGTCTGCTGTACTGCGAAGCATGCCAAACTCTTGAACAACAGAACTAAAACGACCAAACCATGCTCGAGGAGATTGTTTCAAGCCATATAGAGAACGGCGTAACCTGCATACTAAACCAGACTCCCCCTGAGCAACAAAACCAGGAGGTTGCTCCATATAAACCTCCTCGGCAAGATCACCATGAAGGAAGACATTTTTAATATCCAATTGATAAAGAGGCCAAGAACACATGGCAGCCATGGAGAGAAGCAGACGGACAGAAGCAATCTTGGCAACAGGAGAGAATGTGTCACCATAATCAGAACCATAAACCTGAGTATAGCCTTTAGCAACTAAGCGGGCCTTAAGGCGATCAACCTGACCATCAGGACCAACCTTAACTGCGTAGACCCAACGACAGCCAACGGTAGATTTACCCGAGGGTAAAACAACAAGATCCCAAGTGCCATTAGAGTGCAGAGCAGCCATTTCATCCACCATTGCCTGTTGCCAGCCTGGATGGGAAAGAGCTTCATGGGTGCTCTTTGGAAGAGAAACAGAGGATATAGCAGAAACAAAAGCAGAATAGGCTCAAGATCCGGACGGAGGCCAATAAGAGTAAGAACCATGAAGAACTGGTCAAGCTGTGTTTGTTGAGCCCCAACATCAGGAGTAAGAGGCATCACAGTCAAGAACTCCTCCTTAAGAAAGGCAATCTGGCCAATATAAGTAGATAGATCCAAGTCTTGTTGGCTGAGATGGACAATAGCAGAAGCCACCTTATAAAGACGCTGGATATCATTCGTATATAATCCTTTGGCCTGAGTCCAAAATTTAAAACAAGTTTTGTAGGCCCGAAGATGAAGAAGAATCTTGGGATCAACCGATTGCCATAATACACTACATAACTGTGCATCTATCTTCCTCCACTGTACGCGGTCAACCTCAGGGATATCTGCCTCCTGTGTAATCAAGTGATCCTCATATCCTTGACCCATAAACCAAAGTTCAACAGAGGCAGACCAGGAAAGATAATTGTCACTGCCAACCAATTTCTCCGAAGTAATCATAGGAGAGCCAGATATAACAGCGGAAAAAATGGAATTTTTAGTAGTCATATCTACTTATCTGGAGAATGAAGTATGTTTGGATCGAAGAGAGCCCTAATACGGCTTCAGATTGCGGCGTGGCACCACCGAAAAAGGGAGACGGCCTCAGATCGCGGCGTGGTACCACCAGAAAGGTAGAAGAACACTTCCCAAGGCACGTGCAGGGATTGGAGTGGAGAAAAAGTAGTCGGAGCTTCGCCGGAAAGACTGTTTGGAGGGCCGACGGAGACAAAAATCCCCAAAAGAGGTATGTGCAGGGCTCGGATGGGAGAACCAGGGAGGTAGGGAGGCTGGTCGGCGTCAGGCGAAGCTGGAGGAGGAGGCGCGTCGCCGGAAAAGGCCTCACGCGCCCTCACGCGCCGGCGCGTGAGATGCAGCCGCCGGCCGGAAAATTGCACGTGGGCGGCGCGTGGAGGCTTTTTTGGTGCTGGTGCCTTCACAAAAGTTGGAGATCTCCTCCAGGCGCTCCTTCTGGTATGGTCGGTGCCGGAAAAATACGTCGCCGGAAAGTTCGCCGGCGGTGAGTGGTTTCTGTCGACGATCCGAATGTCCGGAAAGTATTGGGAGATGGGGAAGGTGACCGGAATGAAACACGGTCACCGGAAGGTTTCCCGGAGTTGATGACACGGGAAACAGGAAAGAATTAGGTTTTCTTCCTTAGCTCTGATACCATGTTGAGAGAGAGAGAAAGAAGAAAGACCTTGATTCTCATTAATGTAATGATCTACTTACAATTGAGAAATATATATATATACAAGGCTAAGAGTCCTACAAGGCTAAGAGTCCTAACTACCATACATGTGTCCTACCATATATGTGTCCTATATTAACAAGGAAAGGTTATACACTATAAATACATTATATTCAACATACACAATCCTAAATAAGGCAAACCTAGTTTTTCTCAACCTTGGCTTGTTAAACTATTGAGTTTGAAACTTAAGCTTGGGCTTGGCTCATTTTGGTTCTTGAATGAACTGGAATCAGCCATCTAACTACCATAGCACTAGTTCATGTGGAACCCAACCATTAAAGTTTATTGTGATTTATCATAATTCGTAGCTCAGAATGCTGGGTCAGTGCTTAAAAGCATGTGATCATACTTCAATTGTTTATTTACACATTGGTTATTGCTGCGGAAGATGTCAGATAATGGGTATAGATACGGTAATTATCAGAAGGCAAGATTTTCAATAGTCCCAAAAAAGAGAAAAAAGCGGGCTTTTTATAAAATGAGGATTTAAAGTATAGAGGTTAAGTAAAATCGCATGGAAGACCTATGGTTTTCTATGTTTTGAAAACTCTTGTTACTTGTGTAAATAGGTTGGACCACACATGGAAGACCTGTGGTTTTTTCTTTTTTTTTTGGTACAAATTTTATTCTGAAACCTCTTGTTACTTGTGTAAATAGGTTGGACCAGAATATGCAAGATATTGTGGGATTGAAGCTTTGGAGCCTCTGGGAATTTACCTGCCTGGTGATATTAATTATCCAGGAGGAGCTCTTTTTGATCCCCTGAATCTCTCTAAAGATCCTGTAGCCTTTGAAGAGCTGAAGGTGAAAGAAATTAAAAACGGGCGCTTAGCAATGGTTGCCTGGCTGGGGTTTTATATACAAGCTGCTGCTACAGGTAAAGGTCCTGTACAAAACCTTCTTGACCACTTAGCAGATCCCTTCCACAATAACCTGCTTTCCATTTTCAAAGCCTTGTAAAAGTTTTTCTTTCCTTTGTTTATACATAATGTAAAATGTTGTGTTAAGCTCAAACCCATGTAAAAATAACAATGAATTAATTTTAAAAAATCTTTCTGGTGGTTTCTTGGTTTGTTGTGTAAGCAATACAGGAATCTCCAAATTCAATTTGATGGAAACCTAATCACTCAGTTCTTCTACATGGTAACCTTCCTAATCTGAAAATCATATTTTATTCAGCTTTTTAATTTTGAAGAGGCAACATCCTTCACATTGTATGAGGTGTATTCTATGAGGTTTGCCTCAAGGTGAAAAGCTCATAAAGTGTCAGCTCTGAGGCTCTATGTTTTGGGTATAGAAGTCACAACTTGAAGCTCCTTGTGTCATTGTTATGCACTTGACTCGTATGTCTACCAAAACAGCATGTTTCCAGAAAGCTGGAATCTCCACCTTGTTTATTGGATTTTGATGAGGTGGAGGCGGGGTAAGTTTTGGATTTACATTAGTTACTGTTGAACCAAAATCACTTTAGTGATCAGGCTTATAAATTTTAAGAAGTTTAGAGCAGCTGCGTGCAACATAGGTTAACTACACAATTATTTGTTGGAAATTGGAATCATAGACCATAATACTGACAAATGCTCTTTCCCAATCTTATTCTGTCATATGTGATCATTGAGCAAAATATAGATAATCTGTTTAGAGTTTTAATCAGAACCATATATCACTATAGGGATATCGGTTTTCTTTTTCCATCATCCTCATATGTTCACACTTTTCCTTAGGTGTGTTGAGATTTGATTAGATTGCCTTTTTTGATGAAAAAGTGGAGTATTTTTCTAAGCAAGTACCTTGGTTGATTTCTAGGATTTTGGCAGCTAGAACTCTATATGGTTCGGAATACACGATTACTGAATAAATCTGAACTTAATCCAACCATTTGGGATCCTCGACATGAATTTAGTTGTCTTCTCGGTGGTGTTTTTAATAACTGTATCTCTTGTCAATTGTGAAGTAATGATGTTTCTCTCAAGAATAGCACGATTCCTCCATGTACATCTTCAGTTCATCCTTGTTGGGAAAGATCAAACCGTGTTGAATGACCTGTCTTTTTCAGGTAATGTTTGTTTTATCATGAATGCAGGTGTCTCGCACTCGGCCACCCTTGCCTTGAAATTTTCTAGAGATGCGCCCCCTTTTCTTGCATAGTTTTCCTTAATTTGGAAGAAATTCCATGTGCTTCCCAGTATTTACTATTAAATCAAACTATTCGGTTGCAGCTGCCCTACTGCAATCCTGATTCCTAAAAGGAACCTTCCGCAGGTTGAGTCATCGCTAGGGTTGATGTATTTGGATCGATGTGTTACTAGTTTGTTCACATCTTAATGTCTAGGTAGCATGACATTTATTCAACTCAAATAAACTATGAGTTTGATTGAACAAGTGTCCCACTCCTCACCAACCAAAGCCATAATGATAATGACAATAGCAAATCTGGATGTAAGTTGTGACTATTTTTCTGTTTGAAGATGGGATAGGATTTGTGAAACTGCACATGTTACGGACTTGATTGTCGGCAAATGGTGTCTAATTTCATGTGGATTCATGTGGGGAGCAGCCTGGGTCTGGTTTTGTTGCTTCTACTGTATTCTAAACCCCTAACTTTCTTTCTTTTGACTAAAGAGACAAACCGCTTGCGTAACCAGTTTTCATTGTTGCACAGTGACATCTTTGGAGACGCACTCTCTTTGGCGCATTGGCAACCTTGTCTCTTGTTCAGCTACTCATCCTTCACAATTTTTTATTTACAGGATATCACACGTCATCAAGCCAATAAATTAAAAATAAAAAATAAAAAAAAATCTAGAATTTTATATATTTATATTTATATTTATTATATAAACACATTTTAAAACCATCAAAAAGCATTTCTAGGCCTTGGAGTGGATGAAATTCATGGAACTGGTCATCACAAAATAGGCGGGTACGAGAGTGATTGTCCATCTAATCCCAATCTTATGAAACATATCTATGGCATCATGTATCAACATGGCTCTAGAAGGGGCGTCACCATTGTGTGTTTGTGTGGGTTTAATCCCATGGTCAATTTTGATATCCCATATCGTCACGGTACGTATGGTAAAATTCCTGTGTATTTGTAGAACTCTCCTTATAAAACCTTCGCATTCTATGGGACCGGAGGGAATGATCATTAGACAAATGGGGTCATATACAAATCTCAATTGTGTGTTGTTGTGTGAATGTAGGCATATAAAAATGGAATTACACTCTACGGGATGCCTTTTCCAGAGAACTCAAAGGGTCCCATTGGTGTTCAGGAAAATCATGCAGTCCATATAGTTGTCTTCATCAGCTGCTTAAAGTTATGGGCATGGGACACGATTGGAGTCCATAGCGTTATCCGGCGTCCCTACCATTATCGCATGCTCCGCTCAAAAATATCAGGCCCACTCTGGACCGCCCGCCATATGACCTAAGCAAAACGTCACCTTGGTCCTCCATTCTACTCATCTTTTGCCATTACGTACGCACAACTTGGATTTTTATAATTGGAAGGTGAATTTAAAATTAATTTTTTAAAATACGATATAATAAAAAATATTTCTAAATCTATGACATTTTTTACAATTTTAAAAGGTAACTTTCATAATTTTTATATCAAATTTCAAAAAAATTAAATTTATATTGAAGGTGTCTTTTTTCCACAATTCTTATATCAATAACACATTAAAAAATTTAAATTTATATTAAAAGTGTTTCTTCAAGAGCCACATTTTATAATTATATAAAATAAATTTTATATTAAAAGTGTCTTTAAAGATACATTTTTCACAATTTTTATATTAGTTACATAGTAAAAAAAATTGAACTAAAAATGTCTTTTTAAGACACTTTTTATAATTTTACAAAATTAAATTTATATTAAAGATGTCTTTTGAAGAGATACATTCAACAATTTTTATATCAGTCATCCATTGAAATAATTGAATTTATATTAAAAACGTATTTTCAAAAAAGACATCTTTCATAATTCTATAAAATTAAATTTATACTAAAATATTTTCCTTCAAGAGACTTTTAGTATAAATTTTCAATAGATGACTAATATAAAAATTGTAAAAAGTGTTTCTTCAAAAGACACATTTAGTATAAATTCAATTTTATGGAATTGTAGAAACGCTTTCAATGTAAATTCAATTTTTTTTTCACTATGTGACTGATATGAAAATTTTCGAAGATGTCTTTTCAATAGACACTTTTAATACAAATTTGATTTTATGATATTACGAAAATAATATTTTTTTTAGTATAAATTCAATTTTTTTAAAACGTGTATGACTAATAAAAAAATTATAAAAAAATATCTTTTAAATAGATACCTTTAATATAAATTTAATTTTATGAAATTATGAAACGTATTTATTCAATAGACACTTTTAGTGTAAATTCAAATTTTTTTTTTATAACACGAGTGATTGATATGAAAAATATGAAAGGTGTTTCTTTAAGAAACACATTTCAAAGTGACAAAAAATGTCATAGATTTGAAAATGTTTTTGTAACTATCATGTTTTAAGAATTTTTTTTCAAAGTACCATTTTTTAAGAATAATTTTTTAAAATAGCCCGCACAATTTCTTGTACACGTGTATGAGTTAAAGATGGGTCGGTCACTCACAATTCTTTCCTATCATCCAAAAGCCCTCTTCGATATTATATCATATTCAATACCCTCCCTCAATGTTATTTGGACATAAATCTATTATTAAAGTATAAAAATATAAAAAATATAATCTGGGTATGAAGAATGAAATTTAACACGAAAAAAAAAGAAAAAAAAAAAAGAGGGAAAGAATGTAATGAAACAATGAATGAGGCGACTATCTTGCGTCTCTTCATTTTCAATGCTTTAAATTATGTATTAAAATTCAATGATTAATATTAAAACATACATGCTGATAAGTTAAAAACTTAAAATGAGATTGGTCAAACATTTATACAAAATCACAAATGTACAATGAATCGGTTAAATATATTGAACATTATGCCACTTTCTTTGGCAACTATTTGTTATGATTGAATTATTTAAACATACTAATGTATTTTATTTTATATCGTTGGCACTTTCATTAGCTTTGATCTCCTACCATGGCCCTCCACGCCTACACCCAAAATAAAAATAAAATAAAATTTTTTTTGACCTAGTTCGTGGCCCTGCCTACTATGTAGATCGGGTTAGTTTGAGAATTAGGGACCATGTGACATGCTATCTCTGCAATGCCTCCAATTTCCTTTTTTAAGTTGTAACAAAAGATTTTGTTCTTTTCTGAACCATTGATGTAATTGTTAACAGAATTCTGTTGACTTGATCAAGCCAAAGTAGTGATATAAGCCTGAAATTCATATTATGTGACAAAGTCTTCTCCCTAGGGATAGTCTCTTAGTGATTGAATTTGCAAACCCATTTCAAAAATCACTTGGGTTTGTGAGTTCCCTCGACAAAATTTTAATTTAAATAAATGAGGTGGCCGATACTGATGGGTTAAGGAATGAATATTTTTAGTGGGTTATGACCATTGATTGCGTTGTTACTGTGTGGTTTATTGACCCAAATGATTGTCTTGGTTAAGATGCCGTGTTGGCTTTGAAGTTTGAATACAATCAGATCTAGACTCTATCAAGTCAGTGTGGCCTGGCCGGGGTTACAGCCCTTATTAAATATGGAATTTTACATCACAAGCAATGTACAAACTATAGAATAATGTGACTTTACGTTTCACTATTCAAATCCCTAACCCAAAAAAAGGGTTCCCAGAAAGGGATAAGAGACAGCCTTTTGTGCAAATGTTAATGAGGAGAGTGGGGCCAGCCTGACAGACTCAGGGGAAGCGCGTGAAAGAGGCTTTAGGGTTTGAGATAAGGACTTCCATTTTTGTACTTTATCAAGGGCCAAGGCCTCTCTTTTCTCTCAGTTTTCTCCATATTAGAATTGATGGAAACCTCGTGAGAGGCCATGGGCCTGGTCCCTACTTGCTTTCCGTTTCTTCTGTTACAGTGCACCTTTTTTTTTTCCTTTTCTTTTTTTGTGGTGTTTTCACACTTGTGCTCCTTGTCCTCTGCTTACGGTTTTTTTATTTTCTAGTGTGAAATATGTTTCAAAAAAATCATTCCCCATCTTTGAAATTTTCGAGAAAGATTTAGACGTGAGATATAAAGAAAGTTCCATGATGACGTGGGATACCAATTTTATATCACCCACCTTATAAAAATAAATTAATTATGGATTTAGATAGATTTTGATTTTTTTTATATTACAATTTAATAATTTTTATTGAAAGTTGAAGTTGTTATCTATGGTAACTATATTTTCCTAAAATCTCTCCCTTCTTTAAATTCTTACCTATCCTAAACCTTATCATAATATCCTAAGATTCCATTTAAATCGGCCACCTTATTGACCACTTTAACTCGTAAGTAAGGAAGCAAATAAAATATCTCAATGTAAAGTGAATAAACAATACTTTGGCTCAACCCTTTTTGAAACAACCCCACTCTCTAATCTTTGTATGTTTTAAGATATCTAATTTATTTGCCTATCCATATAAAATTTTAATAAAATTACTTATTTGATACAAAGATGAAGAACATATTTGATAGTAATTATGAAAAGGTTTCTAATCGTTTTAATATTTAAAAATACTAAAAAACACTTATCAAAATCATCATCAAACACATTTAAAATTACTTTTAACAAAAACATAGAAGCTAAATTATATCCCATAATTAATTATTAATCAATTAAAACAAATATTAACATTAATCTCTAGGTATTTTAAAGTAAGGGTTATCTAAAGTACAAGTTTGATAATTATGGTTTGAAATTTAATTTGATTTGACTTGATTTTTTTTTTCCACATAAGTGTCCATAAATGTGAAATGATAAAAAAGAAAAAAATGAATTTTTATAGTATTTATGCTTAACAATAATAAGGCAATTTCCTTAAAATACCTTTTTCCTTTTTAAAAATTGAATATAAATATAAATTTTTTGTATATTTCCTTTTAATTGGCCATTATTTTATGGCATTTCAGAAAGTATAATTTTCAGAAAAGAAAATAATAAATATAATTAAGGTAAAAGCGGTTGTATTTATTAAAAATAAAAAATAAAAAAAATAAAAGCTGTTTGGGTGTTGGACTGTTAGTTACATTCGATAAATATCCGTCATCAAAATTATTTTGAAACAATGGTGAAAAGATTGGGAGTAAAAACAAATTTTGGTTGGGGTTGATTTTAAAAATAGTAGGAGAAAAAAAAGGATAAACGTAAATTAAATAAGCGAAAAGGGAGAGAGAAGGAAAAAAGAAAAAAAAGAAAAAACGTGAGTGTATTTGAGTTCAAATCAAACAGCGAGAGAGAAGAGAGAGAAGGTCGTCTTCCCCCTCCGCCAGTTGTTTCTTTCTTCTGTGACTCTGCATTTCACTGTCGAACCCTAATTTTCCTATTCGGATCCTCGATCCGTACTCGGTATCTCTTTTATTTTCGACAATGGAGGTTCTGGTTGACTGATCTCGCCCTCGATCTGCTGATCCAGGGGCTGCATTTACCGTTGTTTGGTCTCGAGATCCCTGTTCTGCGTTCGGAGTGCTGCAGCGCAGTGGAATCTGGTATGTTTGCGTGATCTGGAGTGCGAGTGCTTTATTTGTTTGTTTATTTATTGTTTTTTTCTTGCGTGATTAATTTTGGTCGTAGGATCTTGAGAGAATTGTGAATTACAATTGAATTCTGGATCCTTTTTGGTGTTTGGTACAATGACGGCAGAGACGGAGGTTTCGGAGGTTTTCAAGGGTGAAATCGTGGAGGCGTGTGATTTGGATATGAGTTCGTACGAGGATCTACCCAAAGGCGGTGGGGAATGTAATGGGGTTTCGCATGAGGGTGGAGAAGGCGTTGTTGGGAATGGAAAGGGTGATTCCGAATGTTCTTATGTGTTTGTTAGCGGGAGCGATGTGGTCTCTGATGACTACGCTGAAAAGGACCTCAATGTGGAGTCTCTTCGGGAACTCGACCAACCCAAGGATGAGAAAGAGGTCCAAGTTGGGGAATTGAGTATTCAGAATGAGGAAAATCAATTGCACGAGGCAGATTGTTGCGTTGTTGAGGGAACTGTTGTTTCCTCTTCAAACGACGGTGTGCAGGTTGAATCAACCGGTGGACTGGTCCCGGAGGGTGATTTGCTTCAGGAGCCCAATGCGGAAGTGGATGTGGAATCTGAACCACAGCAGCTTAATGGTGTAGTGAAGAAGGAGGAGCAAACTAGTTTGGAGTCTGGTACAGAGCAAACTAGTTTGGAGTCCGGTGCGGAGCAAACTAGTTTGGAGTCCGGTGCGGAGCAAACTAGTTTGGAGTCCGGTGCGGAGCAAACTAGTTTGGAGTCCGGTGCGGAGCAAACTAGTTTGGAATCCGGTGCGGAGCAAACTAGTTTGGAGTCTGGTGCCGAGCAAACTAGTTTGGAGTCTGGTGCCGAGAAAACTATTCTGGAGTCTGGTGCCGAGAAAACTATTCTGGAGTCCGGTTCAGAGAAAACTATTCTGGAGTCCGGTTCAGAGAAAACTGATCCAGAGTCTACTAAGATAGCACTGGATCCGGTCGCTATTGGATGTGAATTGATGCATTTAGATAATGGGAATCCAACAGTTGATGGACATATCAATTTCAAGCCTTCTGAGGAGATAGCTGGAAGTCAGGAATTTCTAGTTCCAATTTTGGAGACTACTGAATTCAAATTGCCTCTAACTGAGCTTAGAGAAGAGAGGGTTGAGGGGCAAAATAATTTAGAATCAATACCAGAAGTCACAGACAATCAGGGATTTGAAGTTGTGATTTCAAACTCAGATGAATGTGACCTGCATCAGCTCAATAACGTACAGGAGAAAGTTCAGGATGAAAGTGAGACTGTTCCAGAAACAGTCTCAAATGAAAATCAAGAATCTGAAATTAAGGTTTCTGAAGACCTTCCATTTGATAAGGATCAGGAAAAGCAAACATCAGAATTGGAGAATGACCTTCCTTATGAACATCCTCCAGTGGACCTTGGGGTGAACATGGAGCTGAATTTGAAAATGCCTACTGCTGAAACCAATATGCAAAAGGAGGCAGAAGTTGCTGTTGGGTCTGTACCGGATGAAAATGGAGATGGATCGCCTATGGAATGTAGTCCTTCAGAAACAGAAGTTGCTAATGATTCGGTTGATGGCAATCAAACCACACCTGAGCTTTATGTATCTTCTGAAAATGACAAAAGCTTGTCTTCCTACAGTGACTGTGTGAGATCAGAAAGCACAGTCGGGTATGTACCTGTTGAAAATGCTGTAACCTTGCCTACTGGTCTTGATAATGGTCCAGTAGTAGAACAAGAAGAAAATGGGGCTTCTCTAATTACTGAAGATTTCCCAACTTGTGCTGCAGATGGTGCAAGACAGGACACTAAAGTTGAAAATTTTGACCCAATCAACGGTGCAAATGTTGTCTCCTGTCCAGATGATGGTACAAAATCAGAAAGTGAAGCTGAGAATGGCCCTAATGAAGATGATACAAGGTTAGCTTGCTCTGGTAATGATGTGAGACCTGAAACTATCATCAGTTTTGGTTCTATTAAATTCCCATGTGGTGATGGAAATGTAGAACACCATGCTTCAAAAGCGGCTCCTAAATGTTCAAGCTGTGAGCCTGGCGATGTTGATGATCTGGTGCTCATGGCATCTAAATTGAAGGATTCAGTTGAAAATCGAAGTAATTTGCCTACAAATGCCGTTGCTGAGATGAAATCAGAATCTGAAGTTGAAAAAATGTCTGCTGGAAGCAACAAAGACGTTGTATCTGAATCCAAGGTTCTGAATGACTCTGTTGTTAACAGTGAAAGTGTAATAAACAGTGTTGCACATGCTGTGGATGTTAAAATTGAAGGAGATCAAATCAGTACCAAAGACATTGATGTTGGAAATGAGGGAGATCAAATTACTTCTGTAGACAGTGATGATAAATTGACATGTCAAGAAGCTAGGAGTGTTTTAGGTAATGGGACCTCTTCTTCTCTAGAGTTTTTGAGTACTGATGCTTTGGATTCACAGAATGTACCTGTTGAGGTTGGAAAAAGGCCATTCTACTTCTTGATTAGGGTACCAAGGTATGATGATGAAAAAGTCAGGGAAGAGATCAAACTTGCACAGCTACAAGTTGACGAGAAGACCAAAAGTAGGGATGCAATTCGTTCGGAAATTCAAACGAAAAGGGTAAGTTGTCCTGATGGAAAACTTCAAGTCAATTTTCGGAGTAAGTTTTTTTTTTTCATTACTGATGGATTGTTTTGATGCTCCTGTGAACAGGCAGTTTGTAAAGAGTATAGTGAAAAATTTGAAGCTGCACTATCAGAAGAGAGATCTGCCCGAGATTTGCTCAAGTCAAAATTTCAGGAAATGGATTCAGTTCAGTCTGTGATTAACAGAGTGAAAAATGCAATGTCTGTCAAGGATATTGATGGCAGGGTAAGTGCTGATTTCTGTGCTTTATTGGTATCTGCTTAGGGGATTCAAATCATCTTTATTGCAAATTTTTGTCCTTATGTGACCATGTTTATTTTATTAAATATAAATATATGGCCTATAAGCAGATACGCCATATGGAACATGCCATAGAACATGAAACCCTTCCTTTGAAAGAAGAGAAGCAGTTAATTCGTGACATCAAGCAGTTGAGGAATGTTCGTGAACAGCTGTCCTCTAATTTGGGTAGGCAGGAGGAAGTCCAACAGGCCTTAGACCAAAAATCCCAAGTCGAGGAGCAGTCAAAGGTATTCATCTCTGACATTTATTTTTCAGTTAAAATTTCCTTGCATGAGGCATCATTTGATTTTCTATGTGAAACAGTGGAGATTAAATTGGAAACTTGTTGCACTCAATTTCCTTCAATTATCAAATTATGTATTTATAGCTAATCAGCTCAATATGTTTAAAAGCAATTTCTAAAAACTAAGAACTGAGTTAAAGTAGAAATCAGACCCCTCTTCTCCTTATGTATAAGTGTGGATGAGGTTTTCAGTTGCTGATTTGATTTCCAATATTTGCAGATTTTGAGGGAGGAAGTGGATTCACTCAAATACAAGGTTCAGAAAGCTGAAGTGATCACAAAAGCTGCTAAGAAGAAGTATTATGATGAAAATGAAAAGTTGAATGAGTTGCAAGCTCGATTTAAAGCCGCAGATGATATTCGTCAAGAAGCTTACACACATTTGCAGAGTTTGAGGAAAAAATTGTCCGAGAAGGTACAGTCTACAATCTTTTCATGGAAACATTTACAACTGATGGCTGAGCAAATATATGCATGATGTGCTGATGTTTTGTTTTCAATTAAGTGAATGACCTCCTTTTGATGACATGTGGGAAGTCTTCTAGGAGTTCCTTCCAAAGATGCATGGGAAGGCATAAATGCTTGATAAAATCGACACAACAACTATGTTCAATTTCTTCAGTCAAGTTTGATAATGTGAACAGTAGGATTAATATCTCTTAGAGAAAAAATGTCAAGTTGATTGCTTCTTAAGGTTAGTCTCTCTTGCACAGAGAAACTGACAATGCACATTCACAATGTCATTATAGAACTACTTCATGAAACGGACCAAATAACTAGGTAAAATCTTTTATGATAATTTACTTGACAGAATGAGCAATGGAGTTCCAATACTGTTCACATTGATTGTAACAAGGGTGGTGTCTATTTGTTACTCTGTCTGATTGGTGTGTCCATAAAGAATCTAGGTTCCAAATTGGGTTTGAACATGAATGGTAGGCAAAACTAGCAATTGCTTCAACATGGTCCTGATTTTTTCATTTTAAATTGTTCTAAGTTTGAAATTTCCAGGTAAATCTTTTTTTTTGTGACAAATATTCTGTAAAAATTCTGGATTCAAGTTGGGAACAGGTGTGGAAATAGTTATGTTTGTCAGTAGTTTTCTGACTCAGTCCTTGGTCCAACTTGTTTATGTCAGTGCTCGTTGTTGTATAGATTTGTTTGGCTGCCTGGGAATTCTGTACTTTGGTCAGAGTCTCATGCAGTGAGGAAATCCGATCTCTAGTCAGTAGATATAGGTGTTTCTTTCCATTGACTTGAATATGGATTTTAGTTGGCTCTTTATTATTTTGTGTAATGGACAAGCAGTAGTAGGGAGCTTGAAGGCAGGGTTTGAATCTAGGACAGGATTTAAGAAATGCTTCTTTTAAGTTGGAGTGCCTTTCGAGGCTTTTTAGCTCCTTAGGCTGTATACCATTCTAGTTTACATGGACAGTTTTCTAGACAAATGTGCTCATGGGGAATTTGCCTTGATTGTTCAGATTTGGTCTACTTTGTGTCTTTGAGATTTCAGACTACCTGTTTACTTAGGAATCATGCATGCCAACTGTGTTTGAAAATTCAGTTGCAAAGTTGATTGTATTAAACCTATGTTTTCCTTAACTGATGGGAATGCTTGTGCTAAAGGTGTGGGGAAATGTGAATTCATACGTTTAGGTTTCTATTTGAACTAAATTTGTAGCTTGTGTTATTTATTAGTTTTGGGCTCTTGAAAATGACTTTTATCTGCAAGGTCAGGAAACTTTCCTTGAACTTTTGATGGTGTATGGCTTTTCATAACGCATCTGCTTTTAGAAAATGAACCCATGAAAAGTAATATATATATATATCAAATCAAGGAAACAATGTGATTGACCTTTTGGACTCCTTGAACCTGCAGAACAAATACTTTAGGATGTACAAGGATAATTTGAAAGCAGCCAATGATTATGCATCAGCTGGGGATAAAGAGGCACTTCAACGGCTTTGTGTTAATGAGGTGAGGTCGGAATTCTTTTTGTTGTCTTCATCTGTCAAATCAGCTCCAGTTTCATACTCAGAAACTCAATGTTTTTAGGTGGAGACAATTATGGAACTATGGAACAACAATGACGAGTTCCGGAAAGAATACATCAGATGCAACACAAGGAGTACACTCAGGAGACTGAGGACTTTGGATGGACGCTCTCTTGGCCCTGACGAGGAGCCGCCAGTGATACCCAATTTTTTAAATGAAAGAATTGGCAGGCCACTTTTTGCCCCGACCAAGGATAGCTCTGTGCTAATAGTCTCGACTGTGGAACAAGAAAAACAAATGGTACCTGCTGCAGCTGAGAGTGCAGATGATAAATCCGTGGTGAATGTGACCAATCAAAAGAATCGGACAGCTAAAAATAAAAACCCCACAAAATCTGCTACTGGAGCTGTCTCAGCAACCATTTCTGGGAGGGATGAGATCGAAGAGACTAAAGAAGAGCATAAGCAGACAAAGGAGGAAGAGGAATTGGCCAGGAAGGCAGAGGAATTGAGAAAGGAAGAGGAAGCAGCTAAGTTGAAGGAGCAACGACGGTTGGAGGAGAAAGCCAAAGCTAAGGAGGCACTGGAAAGGAAAAAACGAAATGCAGAAAAGGCCCAAGCCAGAGCTGAGTTAAGAGCGCAGAAGGAAGCCGAACAGAAACAGAGAGTAAATTCTGCGAACTTTTCCAATTTCATGAACACTTTTAAAGCAATCACTAGATGGCCTGTCAGTAGATGTCCACTAGTCACGCAACCATACAGCACTAATATAATAATTTTGTGCAGGAAAGGGAGAAGAAGGCCCGGAAAAAAGAAAGAAGGAAATCATCCTCTGCAGAGGGTACAGAGGGTTGCAATGAAGCAGAATCTGCGCCAAGCTCAGAAACCCCATTTGAAACTACCCTGGATTCTGAAATCATTGAGAAGCCTAGGGCAATAACAAAGAAGCCTCACAAATCATCGCAATTTACAAAGCAACCCAAGTCAAAATCCATACCTCCGCCCCTTCGCAGCAGGGGCAAGAGACGGATTCAGTCATGGATGTGGGTCGTTCTAATAGCCCTGCTTGTTCTTGCATTGTTCTTGTTGGGCAACAGTGGCTTCTCATACGGCCTTGGGCTGCGAAACTTTGGCTTCTAAATTTGTCTTCCCATTCATTGGGCAATCCGCAGAGGTTTGATTTGTTCTTTCCATAGATAAATAGGCAATTCTTTTGTGCTCTACTTAGGGTTTGTTCTCTAGTTTGCATTTAGTTACTACTATAAAAGGCTTTCTCTCATACACATGATTGATAGATTTTGGCTTTCAGTTATATGGCGATATGAACACGAACAGAACATAATTGGTATTGCTTTCATCTAGCATTATAATAATGACATTGATTCTTATCATTATTTGCCATTTGCATGTGTGATCCATTATTCGTACACAATAATTTACTTTCTTTTGGTTTGCTCTAATTTATACCCAAAAATTAGCTTCCTGCTCTCCTCCCAGAGGAGAGGAAAAGAAATGAGACAACAAAAACATATGCAAATTAAGATGATGTTTGTTTTTTGATTAAATAGAAAAAATTAAAATATTTGGTTTTTTTTATTTAACTAAAAGTAATTTATTGATATTGATCAACATAATTAAAGTAAATTTGTTATCAACAAATTTAACTTAATTATGTTAATTTATATTAATGGGTCATTTTTAGCTAAATGGAAAAAATTAAATATTCAGTCAAAACATAAACACGACTTGACTAACTTGTAGCTATTTGATGTGTCCCTGGCAGTTTCCCTCTCTCAAGCCAGGCATGGAATGAATAGAAGAGATGAAAATGACTTCTTTTCTTTCCTGATATTTTACTATTCCAACTTACGAAAGCTTTCTCATCCGTACATCAAAATATCCCCTCTCCTCATCCATCGTTTTGGGTGCTAAGTGCTAACCCTATTATTTTTTTTCTTTCAAATTTAGAAAATAAAACCATAATTTATATAACAAGAGCGAAAGAATAATAGAGAGATACAAAAAGAGGGTGTAAATAGAAATTTTATGGTGGTTTAATAAATATTGTCTAAGTCCACCCTCTGGAGCTCTTCTAAAGCCTCCATTCATTTAAGAGTCTAACCAATATAAAAAAAAAAAAAAAAAATTCAAATTTATACATTTGATTTCGTACCTAGTAAAGGATCTCTACAACCTCTTGATATGATTCTCACACTTTTACAATAACCTTTACAAGGTTCTTATAGGATTCTTTTGCAATTACTATTAGAGATTGGAATAAAAAATAATTTGTTTGAAAAATAAATTTACTTAAATTTGAGTATAATCAATAAGGTTTGCAGGTTGAGGTTTGATGCACTGCAAAATGCTCAAAAAAGTTGGGATTCAAAGTAATAATGATTTGAACACTATGGAACTAGCATAAGATCAACTTCAATGACTATATTTATAACATTTTGTAAAAAATTAGTCGTTAAATCCATTTTTAGCTTAATTCATCAATTGCCCTATTAATATTTGTAAGTAACCATTGAGACTTAATAGGTTGATCGATGATTGCTCAATTGACAATTAATCACTTGATTATCCAAGTTTTTGATGATCAA
The DNA here is from genome assembly GCF_004353265.1 of Vitis riparia. NCBI lineage: Eukaryota > Viridiplantae > Streptophyta > Magnoliopsida > Vitales > Vitaceae > Vitis > Vitis riparia. Next base: position 382,840 of record NC_048448.1, on the reverse strand, counting down.
TATTAGGATATATATACCCTTATATTTCATTGCCTGAAGTCTTAACATATCTAATATTATTAACATGTAATTTGGGTTGTCAAAATTTAAATTGTTTGGTATAAGGCTCTTTTTTATTGATTCATGAATATCTTCTTTCTTGTTACATTTAAAATTACATATTAAATCCGGAGGATGGTTTTGCTATCATCAATAGTAAGGATTGACCAAGTCTGTAGATAACAGCATCGCCGACAATGGAAACAATCGGGGCCCTTCAATTCATCAGGGTAGTACCGTCCGTACAAGAAGTGCAACCACTTTGGGAGAGTGAAAGAGCTGGTCAACGCATTGAGAACCTTGTGCACCCACTCGGTGGCTGCCCCTGCCCCTGCCCCCCCACCCACCAATAATTCTCACAAGTCATAAGTCACCCTGCATTTATGAAAATGTGGCTTTGGTTTTCACAGCTTTTATCTTCCCACTAACAGAAATATCTGCCCACTAGTTTTCTTTCTTATGATTTTACAACATGGTACGTAAATACAAACGATACCCCTATTTTCTACTTTATAACATGCAAAAAAAAAAAAAAAAATCAAATATAATTTTGAATAATTATTTTATTTTATTTTAATGTGTGTTGAATATATTGGCATCCACGTTAAGGAAAACATGTTATTTTTTAAAATTTTGATAATTAATTATTGTAAATGAAGTTTGATTATACTTCATCTTTTACAGCATCTCACATCATCATAATTTAGAGAATTAAAATTTAAATGAGGTATTATAGTCCTCATCCCACAGTCCGCGCCCATCATCCATCTACAAACATAAGATAGTTATAGACTTACAGTTAGGCTGCTTAGGCATGCAAGAAAAGTGAATAAGGCGCTTCACGTGTGGGAAACGTGAGTTGAAATTTGACAGACGGAAATTACTATGATTATTGGAGGAAAAATGCATGTTAGAAGTGGGCGTGGATGAAAAAGGCTGATTTGGCGTACGATGATGGGACTGCTCCATTAATGTTTTGCATTCTTTGGCTTACCTGGATTCTCGTACGATCTCTGTAAATGTTTCAGTACCCTTCTCTCTCTCACACACAGAGACAGCTGGAATACAGGCACGCCGGCAATGCATTTGATACTTCTTTCCATTCGGAATTTGGGCGAAATATTGGCTACCTTCGAATTATGGTTTTTTTTTTTTTTTTTTCATCAAATTAGTTTAAAATCATATCTCAAATTTTAAATACGTACAAAAACATAATTTCAAGATCTAATTTTTAATTAAAAAGGAAGATCAAAATTATGATATTTAATTAAAAGTCCTAGTAGAGTCAAAATCATGTGCCTTTAAAAAAGAATATTAATGTTATAAATTTTTTTATTGAATATGGAAACATAACGCAAACAAATTATACTACGTAGGTGTAAATGATATGAAAAATATGGTAATAAAAGCTTTTCCGTAAAGGTGGGCTTGGGATTGATGAAGGAAAGGACCACCACCACCGTATATATTTTTTTTTTTAAAAAAAAAAGAAAAAAGAAAAAAGGAAAAAAAAAAAAAAAGGGGTGGGGGAGAGGGTAGAAGGGGAAAAATAAAATGATGAAATTACGTAGGAATTGTACTTTGAGAAAGAAAAATGAATAGATAGTTGGCAATAGTGGTGGTGGTGGAGTCCTTCGTGTCCGACCAGATGGATCGTACTTCATTACAGCTGGTTCCCACGCATCTCCTCCGATGGACCCCACCTTGTGCTTGTATATATTTTCATGCTGCAATCACAATTTCCATATTTATCCAAAAGATCAAAATAATCCGACCAGAGGTGTTTTTTGTCATTTGAAAGGGTGAAGTTGGGTGGACACTGGACGGTCAGACGGTGTGTGAAAACTGAAAACAGGCTTAGCCCGCCTTTGCGTGTCGCCGACGACACGCGGACACGCTTCATTAGATTCCCACCCTCACCCCCCCGCATTTCTCTCCACTCTTCTACTGACTCTCCTCCTCCCTTGGAGCCTTTCAGAAAACAACATTGCTGTACCAGTATGTATGAAGGGTTTATATCATAAAAAATAACAATAAAGTTTTCTCATTATTCCATCTTAGGATAAAATAATATTTTGGTCTTACCAAAATCATAGACTGGGTCAAATCGACGCCTCAAAATTTGTATTATTGTAGTAATAGTATGAGCTATGAGCTATGAGCTATGACCTTTCCCCTTTCCCATTCACAACCATAACAGTAATACACTAATACTACTCCACATGAATCTAAATAGGGTCAGAGTAATGGTTTATTCAAAATTCTTGAATTCCATGAAAGTTGATGCGGGTCACATATGATGGGATAAACCATTAAAATTTTTATAAAATAAATGAAAGATTTGCAAGAGAGTTGAATCTTCTGACACATCAGATTGCGTGTGTTGCTCTTCAAAGCCAGTATAGTCAAACACACGGAGGATTTGGTAATTTGGTAATTTGGTAATTTGGCATAGGCGTGGTTTGAAATCGACAGAACTCTGTTTCTCTCCAATGCGTGACTCATGCATAGCATATAAACAAAAGTAAAAGGGTTTAGCTACAGTAACCCCCATTGGATACGCGCCAAATGGCATGGTTCCATCATCCATGTATACATTTAGATTTTATTGTTTGTATTAAGCTCCTGATTCCTGATTTCATTGTTTTATGCACTCATCCTCCCACATCTCCCCGTATTTTTTCATTCTATTATTTGCACTAAGGCTCATAAAATATAAACGTAAAAATAAAATAAAATAAAGGTGTACAACACTCCTGTACTTTAATATGGTTATTCCTACTTCATGCAACCAACGGCCTACCATTGATCGTACATTTTGGACGGCGGGGATAGAATGTGCCATGGTTTTGATAGATTAAACTTTTCCAAGATAGAGACGCAAAAAATCATTAAAAAAAATAAAAAATAAAAATGGTGGGCAGTGAGTATGCAGTAGAGAGTAGAGAGTAGAGAGTGGGAGCGTGAGCGTAAAATTGGAATTTGCTTTTAGCTCGAGGGTTAGGACTTAGGAGTTGGGACTCAAGAGCAGCAAATGTTGAAAAAGGATAAAAAAATGGGAGAAGCGTCTACGATCCTTCGTGGGCCCGTGGGCGGCCGGAGCTAAAACCACCTTCAATGTTGCTTCAATTTACTGTATCTGCCAACACCCCCATCAGAAGAAAAAGTTTGTTACAAGTAAAAGACAGGGAAAAAGTTGAAGACAAAAGCAAAGCAAAGTTGCTGTACATGTACTTGGTTTCGCTTATCTTCTCGGATCGGTTTCTTTTCTTCCAGATCGCCCGCCCGTCGCAATTTTCTTTTTTCCGATTCGCTTCTGTTCGGCTACCAGCGAGGAGGGATCCGTAGATCTGAGGACCGCTGAATTGGTTGTTGCGACTTGCGAGTCCCTTTTTTCTTTTGGGGGCTTTGGAGCTGGGCATAGAGAATTTGTGAATTCAAGATTGATGTCCATGGAGGCTATAAGTCCGTAAAGGTACGTTAATGGCGGCTGGGCTTTAGGGGGGTTTTCTTAGATTTTGTTTGGTTTATTTGCGTATGATTTGCTGTTTTAGATTTAGTCCTGTGACACGATGTTTTAGGACATCAAATCTTGGCGTGACGCCATTTCTTCCGGTGAGGCTAGGTCAGATTTCAAAAAAGAAAGTAACAAGAAAACATGACAGTTATTTGTTTGATTGGTTGTTTGGAAGGTTAAGCTTTTGATAAAGTAATAATCGGAGAGGGCGATGATTTGTGCCTGTGGGTTCTTCTGAGAATAAATTTTGTGTGTAGGTTTGGGGTTTTGTGGCTTTTTTTGTGGTTTTCGAGAGATGGAAGAGGTTGGTGCGCAAGTGGCTCCTCCAATTTTCATCCACCAGACGCTTTCAAGTCGATTCCATGAAGCTGTTCCCATGGCAAAGAAACGGGATCTGCCGTATCCAAGCTCTAATTTTCAACATCAGCATCCGCAGCGGTTTCAAAACCCTAGAGACAATTGGAACCCCAAGGTCTGGGATTGGGACAGTGTGAGGTTCGTTGCTAATCCGTTGGAATCGGAGCTGCTGCGCCTGGGTACTGCAACTCCGGTGCAAACGGAGCTGAAAAAGAAGCAGGAAGGTACTGGAATCACCACTGCGTTGAAGAAAAACCCTGTGGATGAAGACGATGAGAGCCTTAGGCTGAAGCTGGGTGGGGGCTTGAGCTCAATTGAGGAGCCAGTGTCCAGGCCGAGCAAAAGGGTTCGCTCTGGATCTCCCGGCAGTAGCAGCTATCCGATGTGTCAGGTTGATAACTGTAGAGAAGATCTCTCAAATGCGAAAGACTATCACCGGCGGCATAAGGTGTGTGAGATGCATAGCAAATCCACCAAAGCCTTAGTGGGGAAGCAGATGCAAAGGTTCTGCCAGCAGTGCAGCAGGTAGGGTTTTTTTTTTTTTTTTTTTTTTTGGTTGAGTTCTTCGCTCTTATTCAGTTTATGAATTTGGCCTGTTTTTGGAAGTTTCCTCATTGTTTGAGGTTTCCGAATTGGAACTGCAGTTTGTTTAGACGAATGGAACATATAAGTCGTTTCGCTGCCCTTTTAGCTTTCTGCTTTGGCTTGACTCTATGTTATGGAAAGAACTTTTGATTCCAAGTCATGGCTATTGCTATTGTTGCTGCAGTTATGGGTGTTCATGTTACTATTAATATTATGTGGCTACAATGAAGTAATATGTTGCAGATCAACATCAAAACTTCCTAAAATATTTTTGCAGGTTTCACCCACTTTCAGAGTTTGATGAGGGAAAGAGAAGCTGCAGGAGGAGACTTGCTGGGCACAACCGGCGCAGAAGGAAAACCCAGCCAGAGGATGTTAGCTCACGCCTGCTACTCCCTGGAAACCGTGACAACACTGCCAATAGAAATTTGGATATCGTTAACTTATTGACAGCTTTAGCTCGTACACAAGGTAAAAGAGTTGGCCTGGGAATTAGTTTTCCTACTTCCCTCTCTAAGTTGATTTTATCCTAAAGTTCATCTATTCTGGATGGTAGGGAACAATGAGGTCAAAAGTGCGAATAACTCATCTGTACCAGATAGAGACCAACTCATTCAAATTCTTAGCAAGTTAAACTCGCTACCTTTGCCAGCAGATTTTGCGGCAAAGCTGCCAATTTCTGGAAGTTTAAATAGGAATACACCAGGACAGTCATCTTCAGAACATCAAAACAGATTGAATGGAAAGACATCTTCTCCATCAACCATGGACTTGCTTGCTGTTCTTTCAGCCACTCTAGCAGCTTCTGCTCCTGATGCCCTTGCATTTCTATCTCAAAGGAGCAGTCAAAGCAGTGACAGTGAGAAAACTAAGTTAACCTGCCTAGACCAGGCTATTGGTCCTGATTTGCAAAAGAGACAGACCCTAGAGTTTCCTTCAGTTGGAGGAGAGAGAAGTAGCACTAGCTACCAGTCTCCTATGGAAGATTCAGATTGCCAGGTTCAGGAGACCCAGCCAAATTTACCACTACAGCTCTTTAGTTCTTCACTCGAGGATGACAGCCCACCGAAATTGGGATCTGCTAGGAAGTACTTTTCATCTGACAGCAGTAATCCCATGGAAGAGAGGTCTCCTTCATCTTCTCCGCCTGTGGTGCAAAAGCTGTTTCCAATGCAGGCATCAATGGAAACTGTGAAACCTGAGAGGATGTCAATCAGTGGAGAGGTCAATGGAAATATTGGAGCTGGCAGGGCTCATGGTGCCACATCTCTTGAGCTCTTTAGGAGGTCAGATAGAGGAGCTGACAATGGTGCTGTCCAAAGTTTTCCTTACCAAGCAGGGTACACTTCTTCATCTGGGTCTGATCATTCACCTTCTAGTTTGAATTCTGATGCTCAGGTAGTGCAGCACGCATCCCATGGCTTTATTTCTTTATTTCTTTTCTGTATGTTAATTTTATTCAACCCGTGTCTGATGTAATTCAAATGGTGTTATGATTGCCCCATAGGATCGCACTGGGCGGATAATTTTCAAACTATTTGACAAGGATCCCAGTCATTTCCCAGGGACATTGCGAACAGAGGTAGAGGAGTGTTGTTTATGTTGACTTGTTAATACTGTTACCCTTTTTGGCATAAAAACTCAACAACATTGGGCACCCTTCTTTCAGATCTACAATTGGCTTGCTCACAGTCCATCAGAAATGGAGAGCTACATAAGGCCAGGATGTGTGGTTCTATCAGTTTATGCATCAATGTCATCAGCTGCCTGGGAGCAAGTGAGCGAACTGGCTTAACTTAATTTAGTATGGTAGTGTAGCTTATGTGCTGACCACCTGTAGGTGTTTTTGGTGTTTTCAGCTTGAAGAAAACCTTCTTCACCGGGTCAATTCCTTGGTTCAAGATTCAGATTCTGACTTTTGGAGAAATGGAAGATTCTTAGTTCATACAGGCAGGGAATTAGCATCACATAAAGATGGTGAGTACAGTTTGCTCCCCTTCCCCCTCATCCCATCTCACAACAAACACATGTGGGCACAGTTCCTTTATGGTTTCTTGGGGTATGATATTGTAAAACTGAGGGAAAGACAAGGGAAAGAAGCTAACTTTAATGGATCATTAATGAATCTGAATTTGAATTCATGGTTGTCTTGTGACTACATTTTCCTGATCCATGTTACACAAAATCAACCTGCAGGAAAGATTCGTTTATGCAAATCCTGGAGAACATGGAATTCCCCAGAGTTGATCTCAGTGTCCCCATTGGCGGTTGTGGGTGGACAGGAGACCTCTTTTTTATTGAAGGGAAGAAATCTTGCTAATCCTGGAACCAAGTAAGTATAATCCCCTTTGAGCACTCAGAAAATTGTTCTACTGATGTATCATTCGTCTCTGTTCCTAGAAATATAAGTTTGAACCATTGTGCAGGATTCATTGCACATATATGGGTGGATACACATCAAAGGAAGTTCCAGGATTAGCCTGCCAGGGAACTGTATACGATGAGATAAGCTTTGGCAGCTTTAAAATTAATGATGCAATTCCTAGTGTTTTAGGGCGGTGTTTCATTGAGGTATCATCTTAAGCACTTGCTACAATTTATATTACTGCAGGAAGCAAAATGAAAAATTGAACCCTTGGAATATCTCTGTTGTAGTTGACTTCTGAGCCAATTTTTGAGCAGGTGGAAAATGGATTCAGAGGCAACAGCTTTCCTGTAATAGTAGCTGATGCCACTATTTGTAAGGAGTTGAGACTCCTTGAATCAGAATTTGATGAAGAGGCAAAAGTGTGTGATGTCATTTCAGAAGACCAGGTTTATGATTCTGGGCGGCCCAGTTCTAGGGAAGAAGTTCTGCACTTCTTAAATGAACTTGGATGGCTATTCCAAAGGAAGTCTTCTATGCTTGCAGGTTCGGATTATTCCCTTGCTCGGTTCAAATTTCTGTTCACATTTTCGGTTGAGAGGGACTGCTGTGCCTTGGTCAAAACACTTCTAGACATACTGGTGGAAAGAAACTTGGGCAGTGATGGGCTATCGAGCAAGTCTTTGGAGACACTGTCAGAGGTTCAGCTCTTGAGCAGGGCAGTCAAAAGGAGGTACAGGAAAATGGTTGACTTGCTTATCCATTATTCTGTGACTAGCAGTTCATCCAAGAAATACATTTTCCCACCTAATCTCCTGGGAGCTGGTGGTATTACCCCTCTACATTTGGCTGCTTGTACTGCGGGGTCGGATGATATCATTGATGCTCTGACAAGTGACCCACAAGAGGTATTCTAATTTTATTTTAATATCACGTGAACCCGAACAAAGTGAAATTGATTCATTTGAGGTTTTTCTTAATATCTTTGACAATGCCCAACTTGTCAAACCACAAACTTTAATTCCTTCAAAATAATTGTATTTTGCAATTTAGATCTAGCAGTTTATATTACTAGAGTACTAGGGTATTTTGGATCTGTTATTGTTAATTCACTTGTTAGAGGCCATGGAGACTGGACCTGGTGGGGTACTGAACCCAAACAAAGATTTTAAAATGGGATTTGACTGGGTTTTAAAGTGTCAGTAGGGCATAGGGCCTTTGACCAAAATTCAGATGACTCTGATTATTCCTGCCTCATTCTTTATGGCATTCCTCTTAATTGTATCCTCGGTTTAAATGTGTATGTTTTGTTCTTTCAACCTCCCTCAATGTTTTCTGAAGTGTTTTTGCTGAATTTTATTTCCTCTAGATTGGATTGCACTCCTGGAATTCCCTTTTGGATGCTAGTGGGCAATCTCCATATGCATACGCTATGATGAGGAACAACCACTCTTATAACAGGTTGGTAGTGCGTAAACTTGCTGACAGAAGGAATGGTCAAGTCTCTTTATCAATTGAAAATGCGATGGAGCAACCATGGCCGAAAGTAGGGCAGGAGCAACATTTTGGACAAGGACGCAGTTCTTGTGCCAAGTGTGCAGTTGTGGCAGCAAAATACAGCAGGAGGATGCCAGGTTCACAAGGCTTGCTTCACCGTCCCTACATTCATTCAATGCTCGCCATTGCTGCTGTCTGTGTTTGTGTCTGCCTGTTCTTGCGTGGCTCCCCAGACATTGGCTTGGTTGCTCCTTTCAAGTGGGAGAATTTGGATTATGGTACAAGTTAGTTGGAATGAAGGAAGATAGTGTATGTTTATTTTGGACGTTAGGGAATTTGGGCAGTCCAAAATCAGTGCTGGTTCAGGTACTGCTGTAGTTTCCAAGGTACAAAATTCTGTGTTAAGTGTTAAAGGAAAAACAATATGAGCAGATATGTCCAGAAAAGTAAAGAAGAAGCAAGCAAAGGGTTGGCTGGTGAGTTGCTTTTCACGGATCTTTCCTCTTTCTTCCTACCAGAATGAAAATGTAGATCCAAGGGGACAGGACATTTTATCCTAAAGTTGCATATTTCTGGATTGTTCATCTTTGGATTTGGCCCTCTTTTAGCCTCCCTTGTGTTGGGAAGGATAGATAATATTTTTTTTTTCTTCTTAAATCATAGAAACATCTGGTTCTTGAAAATTCTATAATAAATAGGACATTCACAGGGTGAGATTAGAGGGAAAGGACTATGCAGAAGATTGGAGGTGGCAGTCTTGGGAAAGCCGGAATCCTCTGAGAGAGAAGGGTAAATGCATACTATCTTACCGGCCTTGGAAGCTAAATTAAGGCTTTTTTATTATTTATTTTTTGGTTTTCATTTCTTTGAGATTCATGTTACTGAATTCTAGAAAGTAATACTGACTATGGATTGATTTATCATCACTGTAAAGTTGATCACTAGAATCAATTACCCACCACCCCCGGCCATATTATATTAATGTGATAGTGAAATATTTATTTGTTCAAGTATATTTGCAATAACAGATGCTTAATCTTCAGTTCTTTTTCAGTTTGAGCTTGTTTATCTTCCTCTTCTGAGGTGACTTGGGTGTCCATTTGATGACACACTTCACATGTAATCCATTTTCTTGGATATGCTCAGTGAACTTTTATTTTTCTATCGATTTGAACTGCTGGTTCAGGTAAGAATGAAAATACCAATGATATTTTTTATATTTTCATTAAAAATTCGGAGTAACGAACTTTTATCATTAGGGTAGAGCGAGGTGTGTAAGCAGCCAAATATGAAATTGCTGCAGGGTCAGACTCAAATGGACATGGCCTTATAATGGGTCTGACCTCGTGGAGGTCTTGACGGGACTGCATTCAACTCCTGGTGGAAGGTCTGTGGGTGATCCAAATAGCCAAATAGGAACATCACTCGGATGTTCTTTCTCCCCCTCGCTAGAAAACAAATACAAATAGTCAGTCTCACTGACGTTTTGAATGATGCAGTTGAAAGGGAGCGGACGGAAAGTATTGCTGGGTCAGATTTTTCTGTAGTCTCCAAGGTACAAAATTACAAATCGTGTGTTCAGGGAAAACCGATATGCCCAGTCGAGTAAAAAAGTAAAAAAAGAAGAATCAAGCAAAGACCAAAGAGTTGGTCACCTTTGAGGAATCTTTCCTCTTTCTTCCTATCCGAGGGGGCAGTAAGCAGTCTGCAGTGGCACACATTTGATCATTGGGTGCCCATTTTATGGCATTTCAAGCAATCAAATTAGGATATGTTGACCTTTGGCCTTTGGGTCACATTCTGTAGGACAGCGTCAATCTGGTGGATAAGGTGTGATGGTTTATCATTAATTATTTAAATTACAAGTCTTACTAGTTTGTTTGGTAGTTCAATCCTGAAATTGACGGGCAGCTTTCATTGGTTCCGTTTGGTTAACATGGTGTGATATGTTTGAAGTTGAGGGCCGTTTCCAACTTTCTCTTGTACCAAAAGGCAAAAGGTTTCATTTTACAGTGCATGTAAATCCTGATTTCACTTGGATCTCATTACTTTGTACACCTTATACCCTTGATTGCCTTCTTTTATGACATACTTCCATATATTCATTTTATCATATACTAATTGGTTTGAATTCAAAATTTGATAAAGTGTTGAATCCATACCATATCCCTTTTGAAAATTTCACTAATACAATTATTGAAAAACATAAATCCCAAGTGTATGTTGTAGAAGAAGTTGAAGAAGCAGGCAATTTATCACCAATTACAATCATCTGATTACAGGACAATTTCTGTTGTGTTTTGAACAACGCGTATTCCTTGCAAGTGGTGGCCTAATGGGTAAATTTGAGTTATCATCAGAATTCTTGTCTTCTTGTTTTTAAAGTTATATCAGTTAACAAAGATTAACCTCTGCAATGAACCCAAATATATTGTATTAGGGAAATGGGTACTAGGATGTAGAATCCCTTGTTGAAAATAACATGAAATTGGGCCTATGTCTAGAGACCCAAGTCTTTGTGTCCTGTGGAAAAATATCCACATAATCCTAGTTAAGAATTATGGTAGTGCTCAAGTATCTGATTTTGGAACATCTTGGCCTATTTGGTAGCAGTTTTTGAGAACAGTTCTGAAAAACAGTTTTTGAGAACAGTTTTTTATGTTTTTAGAAAAAAAAATTGTATTTGGGAACCGAATTCTAGAAAATAGTTATTGTTCTAAAAAAAAAAAAAAAAATGCTTGATTGAGTTAATTAAAAAGTTTTTTAGAATAAGTAAAACAAAAAACATATTTGAAAGTTTTTTTTTAATTAATAAAGTGTTTTCTTCCATTAACTTGATATTATAAATATATAAATAATTTTCATATGCACGATTTATTTAAATTTAAAAAAATTATTTTATTTTAAAATTTTTACATCAGTTATAATTTTTTTAAACAAATGATGACTTTGTCACCATGTATAAGTATATTAATTTTAATAATTTAGGGAAGAAAAAATGGTTTGCGGGTGAGGATGTGGCGGTTGGGTGGAGCTTATCTTTGTGTAAACATAAAAAACAACTAAGAAAACACAAAAAGAAGGAAGAGAAAATATGAAAAACAATCTATTTTTTAAATAGTGAAAAAATAAGGAAAATATCTTTTTATTGTTTTCAAAAAAGTGGTTTTTGAGAATATAGAAAACATAAAAAATAAAAATACATCCTCTCCCCCAAACAAGTTTTTTGTTTTCAAGAACAGAAAACATTTTTTGAAAACAGAAACTAAACAGACTCTCTTTGCTTCCAACTCTCACATTTGATTTAATTAAAAAATCAGAGGTAATGTGTCCAAAGGGTTGTTGTCACACCCCTGGTTATCTCACTTAATTTTTTCACGAGTGTACGGTGCTAAGGACCATTCCTTAGCCAACCTTCCCTTCCCAGCGTTTAGAAGAACAGAGTAGAATACAGAAATAACAAAGCAACAGGGACACACGAGGTTACGGGAATCCTTTCCCAACTTGTATTAATCACTCTTACAAGACAAAATTGCTTCTTGAACTAGAGTACAATGCACTCACCCAAGGCATACGAGAAGGAACCCTTTCCCCCAAACTCTCTCTCTCTGTTTCAAGGCTGCAGAAGCCCTTTTTAAATGACTCAATTTGCAGTTACAAATTTGAATTCCTTAATTCAAATCTTGGAGCCAACTTTGGTGGTCATGCAACTGGCCAGAACTGGCCTCAACTGCCCTTCATAACCACCCACCACCCAGATAGTGGGCTGCACTTGCCACCCACTTGCACCAGCCATCATCCTTCAGCCAACTGTAGGTCAATGACAGCTTGACTTGATCACTGGTTGTCTGAGTTAGCTGCCACTAGCTAGCTGCACTGCCATCTCCTTAGGTCTTGCTTGCCAAGCTGCTGGTGAGTCCTCCTAACAAGCCGACTTCTCCCCTTCAAGGTGCCTCTTGTGACCGGGTGCCCATCAGCTTGCCTTTGATCAAGGCCCTCTGAGCCAGGCAGCGTGCACTATCCATCTGACCAAGCATCTGGTGCATTAGTGTGCCTTCCTCACACTGATGTATAAGCCTGTGCCATGTCTAGGTGCCCATGGCTTGGGCTTGTTGCTTGCTTCCCAGTTTCCCAGCAACGAGCCATGGCATTGCGCCCATGGCTAATCCTTCTTGGTGCACAGGGCATTGCGCCCTTGTGTTGTGCGTAGGCATCTCGGTGCGAGTCAGCTATTGGAGTTATCAGACCATGGCATTGCGCCCATGGTTTCATTAGCTGGTTCACCGCACAAGGCTTAGGCGCCCTCGTGCTTGCGCGGGGAGGGGGTAGGCTGCACTAGGCCCCGTGCCGTTGCGGCCACGGGGTGCACAACACACATGTCATGGAGCCCATGTGTGCTTGCTTGAGTCGCGTCGTGTGTCTTTGGCACGCCAAGGCCGTGCCATGGTGCCCCCTTGGTGCGGTCAAAGCTTCTCTTGGTGGCTCCCTCCTTTGAGTCACTTACCCCCCCTTAAAGAGCAATACAGGCCGTTTTCATTGTTTTTTGAGGAGACATCAATATGTCTGAGGATGCATAATGGAATATAATTTTAATTATAAATTAAAATTCCAAGTCAGCCTTCATCTGCACCACCTAAGTCAGGTGCGCGCGTGATGCCCATCTGGTGAGCACGCGGTGCATGTCTGGCTAACCCTCAGCGCGCGCGCGGTGCGCGTCTAGCTCGCCCGTGGTGTGTGCTCGATGCGCGTCTGGCTCGCCCACGGTCTCCTCACATGGCTCCTGGAGTTTGAACCACCAAACCTCCAGGATTTCCCTGCTTTCATCCTAGGCTTTCATGGATGCAAGGCCTACCCATGAGGCCTATTCCTCCATGGTTAAGTCAAGGGTCTAAGGGGCTGACAGCTGTCATATACAAGTTGAAAGAGAGAAAATGCGAAGAGGATGAGAGAATTCAAATTTTTTTAACAATAACGACAAAAAATATATTGATGTTGGTGGTCACTGAAAATTGAAATTCAAACTAAAATTATAATTTTTAAAGGATGATATTCAAATTACAATTTTTTTTAATAAGTCAAAATTGAGCTTTTATAAAACAAAATATCATTTTCATAAAAAAAAAAATTATAAATATTATTTAAGTTAAACAAATAGTAAAGTTTTTATTGAACTCTAAGTAATGTTTATGGTTTCCGAAAAGTCGATATAGAGAAAGAAAAAAAAAGGGGGGGGAGATACATAAAAATTGACAACGTCCGTAAAGAAATAAAATGCACTTGACAAAAGCAGAATATTGCAAAAAGTAAAAACTTTGGTGGTGGTGCCAAACAATCCGTAAAAAATGGCTATAAAAAGGGGAAGCTACTTGTGGTTTTTTTGCATGTTCACTAAATAATAATAGTATTTTTAATTGATTTCTAATGCAGATGGTAAAGAAGAAATTTGAAGAGAATATGTTATAAATATATAGATTGGATTGTCACTTCCAAGCTTAAAAGGTAGTGCCATATATCTGGCAACGGTCAAAGGCATCACGTGCCACCAGCACCGGAGTCTTGAGGGAAGAATGGTAGGTAGCATCTGAATGGAAAATTGGGTTATATGTTAAATCACAAGTAATTTGAGATGGGTGGATTCTCGAGTGAAGGACAAGGCGGCGAATCATGTTCCAAACACGATAAATTACATTTGACAAAAGTGGAATGTTGCAGACTTCCATACACCATAAAACTTTGGATTCGGATTCTTGGAGATATCTCCATAACACTCCTATGAGCTTCCCTTCCCCCCAATATGCCGGTTTTTGAAAATCATTTGTACAACTCATAATTACCATACGTACCATTTACAAAGATGATCATACAATATACGTAAGGCTGTAACCTCAGGTCCTTAACTTTGCTAGCCTACTCAATGGGACAGAGGGCTTGACTTTTACAAGTCGTTTTTAGAAATAAAAATAAATAAAATTTTTGAAGGATGATATTGAATTATAAAATAAGTTTTTGAATTAGTTAAAATAGGGTTGTAAAGAAAGGTTACAAAAAATCAAAACATTTTATCTCAAAATTAAAAGATTTTTTTGAAAAATATGAGAAAGAGGGACAAAAAAACTATCAAACCATGGATGAGGTTACGTCTGAGTGGATTTCAAGTATAGATTGGATTGTTACTGCCAAGCTTTAAGCTTTAAAGGTTAACTTGGTTTGGGGTAGTCTTATGATCACTCTTATCTCATGTGGCAGTCGGTGGTTAGAAAATTCAAAGACATCACATTGGATTGGGATTCAATGGTTGTCATTCTTCGACAATGTCCACATCTCCATCATCTGGGTGATGTGATAGACCCAACCTGAACCTGTCCTACTCAATTCAATGGGACAGAGACCTTGGCTTTACAAGTCTTCGTTGGAGATGAAAACATACGTATCACATACTACATTTTCTCCCGAGGTTAGATAAAAGCTAAATATTTAAGAAGGTATTTCATTTGGATGAGCAGAGGAAATGAAAATGAAAATGGTTGTGGGTATGGGGGTGCTGCGGCTGGTTTTGTGGTTAGCGACAGCGACTGCACCAGCAACAACTGAATCATCATCAGATGTAAAGCCTGGTTGCAAAGATTACTGTGGAAATATTATCGTTCCTTACCCCTTTGGAATATACGAGGAGAAATGTGCCTGGGACAAAGACTTTCTGCTGAATTGCACTGCCACTGGATTACTCCTTGGTGCCAACATTCCTGTTGTCAGTGTATCAGTGAAGGAGGCCACACTGGTTGTCACAATTCATCCGGCTTATGACTGCTACAACGAGTCCGGGTTGGCTTATTACTTCGACCAGGCGATCGAACTGGTTGAAAACAGCTCATTCACATTCTCTGACTCCCGCAACAAGTTCACAGCTTTGGGTTGCGATACCATGGCCTATGTGATGGGTCCTAAGGCGCAGCTGTATGCGAGTGGGTGTAGTACTTTTTGTGATAAACCCGTCAACTTTGCACAATCTAATTCTTGCTCCGGTTTAGGTTGCTGCCAAACCTCTATCCCGGCGGGTCTTCACACATTAAACATTACTCTTCGCAGCTCTGGGAACCACAGCAGGATTTTGTGGTTCAGTAAGTGTAGCTACGCATTTTTGGTTGATTCTGACTCTTTTCATCTTTCAAAGATGAACCTATCTGATGACCCCCAAATCTTTGTGGATCCCCCTGTGGTGCTTGACTGGGTAATCAAAGGCAACTGCTCCAGACATGACTGCGGCCAGAATTCTATATGCAAAGACTCTTAACACAACTCGCTCTGGATATCTTTGCTCCTGCGAACAAGGCTATGCAGGGAACCCTTATCTGCCCAACGGATGCCAGGGTAAGTAATTTTGATTTCTATATATATATATATATATATACACATATTATTAAGGTGTATGGGAAAATAATATTATTAATACACCCTTTCCCTTCCCCTTCCCCTTCCCTCATTATTCTTGTAAAAACACTTCATTTTGTGTATCATCCGTGTTGGAACCACACAATTGGCAATTGATAATTTGTTAAAATAATATTTTATTACCTTTTATTATATATATTTTTTAACTTAGTAATAAATTTATTTATAATAAACTAATCATACTTACACTATACTCTAATTTATATTAGACCAAAAGTCTTAATTAACATATATAAACTAAATAAATCATAATTTCTAATGTTTTTTCAAATTTGAGTTTAAGTCATATTATACTTTCAACAACCTCCATTAAACTGAGCTACAAAGTCAATCACATTGAGTGTTATCTTCAACTTCTCGAATACATCCGTCTTTAGTGGCTTTATAAAAATATTTGTAACTTGATCTTCTGATATACAAAACTTAAGTTCTATTTCATCATTTTTCATGAGTTCCTAATTGTGATTCTTTGTTGTCCAAAATATCAAGCCTAAATTACGTAGCAACTCTGTCCAAGAAAAACCGGAGAAAGAGTCACTACGACTTTTATAGTACTCCGGATATCGTCCTCAAGGACTGACCTATGGAAGTTGTCAGACTAGGTCTAAAAATCTGTTTTTTGTTAAATTCTTGAATTGGAAAAAATAAAAATTTGATTTGAACAAAATTGAATGTAATAAAATAAACCATAAATAAATTGTAAAAGAATGATTGATTTCTAATTCAAATGATTCAATATTGGGGGTTCCACAATCCAACTTTGGGTATTGGACTTCAGGCAAAACAAGGGTATCAATTTTAATTAGTCTTAGGGTATTCAAAATGTAGGGTCAAATGAGATCAACCTGAGTTCCACAACTCAAGATTGCATCTATATCCTAAATTTTAATATTTTATTCCATTGCTAAAATACCAAATAGATGAATGAGTATAAAAATTGAGTTTAGGTTTAAGAGTTAGGCCTTTACCACTCTATGTAGATTTGTCTTAGGGTAGATAACAATAGCAGAAACCTCAGATAACCAGGGATAACGAATTACCAAGAATCTCTAATATCAAGGAATGAACTATTGTACCATCCCCTAATTCAAACTAACATTAGAGGATTCTTTCTTCAATCGCTACATAACAATATAGTCGAATTTTGCACTTAAAGATCATATAATTTTCTTTACTATTCTTTAATCATCAAGTTTTTCACCATTAACTCACATTTGGTTTATAATGATTTGTATTCAATCAAAATAATTTGAGATCGATATAGAATCATTCATGCAGACATACTCAAATTCACCTTTTAATGTTTGCAATTTTAGTCATTCGATATGATCATTATCTTTTATACAATTTTTGTAGAGTAACTTATGTCTCTTTTGTTGTTTTTGCCTCTAAAATTTTCTCAAATATGGATTCATCTATTACTTGGAATATTGCATATAGTAATTTTTTTATCTTTCTTTCGAGAATCTTTCAATGAATTTTTCTACTCTTTTGATAGTGCATTGAATGCTTTTGAATTAGGCACTTCATTGTAACAATCGTTGACTAGTATCGAAATACACTAATTATGAAAATTCTTACCTATGAATTTTGAGAATTGAGTTATTATTTGTAATCATAGTTTCACCAATAATATTGCAACTTTCTTATGATTCTGCGCATTTCTTGGTATTCTAGCTCTAATATTACATTTCACTTTCTTTGATCTTTTGACTCTCATACTATATGTTGGAAACCATTCAATTATATATTGATAATATTTTTGCTAAAATAATATTTCATTACATTCTATTATATATTTTTTAACATAATAACAAAATTATTTATAATAAACAAATTACACTTTCACTGAAACTCCAATTCATATTAGATCAAAAGTCCCAATTACCATAAGAAACTTAAATAAATAATAATTTTTAATGTTTTTAAATTCCTAAAATTCTTCTGATTGGAGTTAAAGTTGGATTATAATTTCAAGATTCTTTTTCCCTTGCCCCTTGTTCCTGTGTTTTGTTTTGAAGCAGATATCAATGAATGCGAAGATCCAAAAACTTACACATGCCAAGGTACTTGCAAGAATACAGCTGGGAACTACACTTGCAGCTGTCCACTGGGAATGCATGGGAATGGTAAAGTGGCTTGTCAAGGATTTCGTGTCACCACATTTGCCGCAGGTTCTCTCCTCTGCTCAATCTCTTGTGACGTTCTTAAAAAAAATGTCTGGCTATAATTTCGAATTCAATTTCAATCCCCAACTTCAATCGACAATTGTGTGAATTTTGGTCCAACAAAAACCAAATATGATTTTGGCTGCAGATTTTTTTTCCTCTAAGCTGGGCTTTGCTTGAAAACAGGGGCTTAGAAAACGGCACCCTTCATCTTTTCAAATTCTCTCGTATATGATATATCTATCTATGATTCTATGTTGGTTGCTTGTGTGAACAGTTATTGGAGCGTTTGTTGTTGCTGTGGTTGCTTGTATTTTAATCTTCATTGAATGGAAGAAGCTGGCAAGACATAAAAATTTTAAGAAAAATGGGGGTTTGCTCTTAAAGCGCCAGAGGATAAAGCTCTTTACTGAGGCAGAGTTGAAGAAAGCAACCAACAATTACGACCGCAGTCGGCTGCTTGGTCGAGGAGGTTCTGGACATGTTTACAAAGGAATTTTAGCGGATGACGTCCAAGTTGCTGTGAAAAAGCCGGTAGAAGTGGACAAGATTCAAATAAACGAGCAGTTCCAACATGAAATTGACGTTGTTTCACAGGTCAACCATGTCAATGTGGTGAAGCTCTTGGGGCTATGTTTAGAGACTCCAGTCACAATGCTGGTTTATGAATTTGTGTCTAATGGAACACTGTTTCAACATATCCATGACCCGAATTCAGAAATCGTTCGCTCATGGAAACTCCGGCTGAGGATTGCTATCGAGACTGCGGGAGCACTCAAGTATCTTCATTCTTTAGCTGATCCCCCTGTCATTCATAGGGATGTCAAATCCATGAACATACTTCTAGACAACAAACATACTGCTAAGGTAGCAGATTTTGGAACTTCAGTGCTGATTCCGCTGGATCAAACTGCCATAAACACAAAAATAGCAGGGACATTGGGGTACTTGGATCCTGAGTATATGCAAACCGGAAACTTAACTGCCAAGAGTGATGTCTATAGCTTTGGCGTTGTCGTGATGGAGCTTTTAACGGGATGGAATCCAACTCCTGGTGGAAGGTCTGTGGATGACCCAAATAGGAATATCATTCACGACTTTCTCTGCGCCGTGGAAACCAATCGTCTCTCTGACATTTTGAACGTTAGCATTAACGGTGAAGCTGAAAGGAAGCAGATAGAAGGAGTTGCTGAGCTTGCAAAGAGATGTCTAAGTGGGAGTGGCGTGGCAAGGCCAACAATGCAACAAGTGGAAGACGAGCTCAAGGGCTTGCAACGAGAAGCTGAGAATTTGTTGGCCGGTGAAAGTGAAACAGGGGAAGAGACCCAGAGCTTACTAAGTGAAATAGAGGGCCGATCCTCCGAAAAGGATGAATCCCATTCCCATACCCATTACGTGACAGCCTTTGATATTCAACCACAAGAGGTTTCTGGCGTCATTATCTTTCCCTAGCCTGAAATAAGGGAACCCTACTCTCACTCTCTGCATCATGATCCATGCATCATGCATGCTATGGTACCACCTTCTGTATTCCTGTCATGGTTTATCCTGTGTGAGCTTCTTCTAGCTTAATTGCTAGTCATGATTGTGGCATAAGTTGTATTAAACCTTTTGTGGTGTGTTCTTATTATATGTTTATGTTGTATGGTATTGTGTATGAAATTAATATCTACAATTATGCCTTGTGAAGAATGAATCCTCCGAGAATCGCTCCCCAATCTATTTGAAAGTGGAATGAATCCCCTCACACCAAGGAGTTGGAGAGCTTGAAATCTTGAAACAAAACATTTTATAGTTTTTGTGGCCTCGCCTTTCTGGGCACACTGAGGTTTGGATTCAAACCATATTAAGTTTGTTGATATATGGTATACATTATGAGCCTAAATCTTTAACAAACTAGGCTTTTAAGAAAATTGGTAACTCAATATGGTATGAAAGTTGTGTTTAGTTGGAGTATTTTCTGTTACCTGCTTTGTTTGTTCTACTGAACTTTTAGGAAAGATTACAGAGTCCTCTGCTTCCCCAGTGGAACCTTTTTCCACCACATTCACAGTAAAAATGGGATGACTCAATCTCAAGGATACCCTCCCCAAGCCTATCTCCTCTCTGCAGCCTCAATTTTGATCATTCATTAAGATGCCGAATTTGCCAAGATATCTTTGGATGATAAGTAGATGGCAAAAGTCTCTCAAATAACTACATTAGTTCAGGATACATTGGGTTATTTGGATCCTGAATATTCACAGATAATCCAACTGACAGAAAAGAGTAATGTGTATAGTTTTGGAGGAGTGCCAGCAGAGCTCCTAACTGGAAAGATGCCAAATGCAGCAAAATGGCCTCTTCCAAATTCTCAAAGCCCATGTAGTGAATGAGGCAAACGAGAGATGTTATTGCAGTTGCAGATCTTGCAAAAATGAAAGAAGAAGGTTCATTAGGCATCCATGAACTTGGATTAGAGTTGGCTTTTTGGTGATTAATTTATAAATTGAGCATGTGGCCAACAGGAAAGTGCCTGGCCTGGACATCTGCTTTTCGTTGGAATATAATGTGATGAATTAATTGGTTTCTATATTCCAAATTTAGTGCATTTTATTGAAGGATCAATACAACCTCACTACACAATACATTAGTAAAAATAAATAATAATAATTCCAGAGCATGACAATTGAAACAATACCATTGAGCATAATTTTTTTTACATACTTCACACAGCAAGCACTTCTCTAATCAAAACCCCATCAGCTATGAATTTAACAGTTCCAAATTTAGGCTTCTAGTAGAAACAGGTGCGGACATAAATACATACATACATAAGAGCTGAGCAACAACTTCTACTTGCTCTTTTCATTCCAATCTTCTTGCACTAGCGCTCTTCCCTGCAGCCATAGTTTGACCTAGGACATCCCCAACACCTTGTCCAAGCCCCCCAATGAGTCCTCCAATGAACTCCATAACAACCACGGATGCAATCTTTATGAAAGTCCCCCGCATACTAGGCTTTTCTAAGCACGTGACGCCATTGGCACGCAGCCCATTCACCATGTTCTTAGCACAAACTGCATGGAGATGGTAATCACATGCTGTGGCTGTGCAACGATACACCCGCCCTGGCCTCTTTCTTTTGCACTCACCACAGCTGAAACCAGGTTCACCACTTGATAATGTCATTGCAGGCATCAGGGTTAGGGGGTGGGGATGAGCCAGCGGAAAGGTCATTTCCGTAGAAAGCATTGCACAGCAAGGGTGCATCTGGAAACTGCATGCACTGCAACGAAATGTATACCCTGCCGTTGGCTTGTTGCAAATATCACACCTTTTCCCTAGAATTCCGCCTTTAACTATGATGAAAATTTCATATTAGAAAGCCAGGTTATCACTGATCTGCTATTAGTAATCAAAATAAAAAATTAAAAGGTAGTTGGTATTGTTATCAAAATCAAATTAGAAGGAGACTTTAGTTAACATACACATGATAATTCTTATCAAAAAATTACAAGGGTGATAATTAAAGAGAACATGTACTTTAACTCACCTGGTTTAGAACAGAATCCAAGTGGGTGCTGGCAGTGGAGGGGATGGCTCTTGAGAGTGGTGGGAGCCAAGGCACAGAACTCGTGTAGCTGATGGTTACACTGTTGGCATGTGAACCTTGTGCCTGCTCCGTATTCCTTGCAGCCCATGCATGTAAAAGGGTCAGGTGAGGTGAGTAGAGCTAGGGGGTGTTGTGGGTGACAGGACAGAAGTATCTGCTCTCCCCGAGTTTGATTATGAGAGGTTGGGTATTGAAATGAAGGGGACTTGCTTCGGACTAGTGATGCTTGCTTCGGGAATTCCATGGAAGGAGACTTGTGTGAGAGAAATGTGTGCTTCCCTTCTTCGAGGGTTTCTTGCTCCAATTATATATGGGCTCAGTCCCTTCCTCCCCTCCTTCCAAACTCCACTCTTCATTTGATGGAGAAAATTGCAAACTAAGCAAGAATATTAATATGCTAGGTAGTAGAGATGTCACCATCTGAAGACCATACAAAAAGAAGATGCCGGTAGGGTCACCCTCGTCAATGGGGCACATGACCCATATTTGCCTTATAAACAGAAAAATAAATAAATGAAGGAAAGGTGACACCCTTGATTTATATGTTGGTTTCTATCTGATCCTTCTTAAACAATCATTCATCGCACTAATATATGTTTCGATACGATTAGTTTTAGCAAATCAAGTGATTATATGAGGTGTGGCCCTTCAAAAGCCAACACGAGAATAAAAATAGGGCCCCTTGATTCCTGATAGGGAGGACCTTATGCAACCGAACGCACCCACAAGGAAATAATACACACACCATCCCACCAAAGTCAAGGTTTTCTTTCACCCGGAATCATGGGTGTTTTGTGAAAAGCATGAAGCTTTTTCCTTGGGAGGTTCTTATTCCATTTCTAGTCTACAAACAAAGAAAATTTTGCTACCTTACTTAGCTTGCATTAAGGGATTGTTTCTGTTTTCTTCCTTGAAGTCTTAAAATTGCTTTTAAGACTTCATGACTTTTTTAAGATCATTGTATTTCATTAAAGAGAAAAAGAAACTTTTTTTGTCATTCTTTTTTCAACCTTTAACTCTACTATAATATTTAAACCTAATTTCTCATATCAAATGAAATCATAAAATATATTTTTAAGAACTTTGAATAACCCTTGCCTTGAAAACAAATTAAACTGTGTCAATTTGGATGAGAGTAAATTCACTATAAACTAAAATTGTCATAAAAATAGAATGTGAATTAATTATGTATGGTTTTTTTATTTTTTTGTCTATTTTTTCTCTTATTGTTAAAAAAAATTCAGATTTAAAATTTTCTTATGAATTATTTCTCAAAAATAAAACGCTTGACACCAAAACACTTATTTGAATAATAAATTAATAAAAAAAATGGATCCACAAAAACCACTATTTTATCCCATACATTTGTATAGATTTCTCAATCAAAAATAAAAATAAAAAATAAAAATCATAAATTTTTTATTAGAAATGAATTTATTATCAATTTTAAAAATTCCACAACTTACCTTTCCATTCAACAAAATCAAATTAAATTACTTATTATCATTAAAGCCCAAAACATAATTAATACTTATCTAAATATCCACTAAAAGTCAATAATTTAATTAGTTTTAAAAAATAAAAATTTAGAATTTTTTTTTTCTAAATTAAAAATCTACAACTTAACAAATCAATCTCAATAATAAAACATATATTTTAATCATAAATTCCTAATCCAAAGATACGTGACATAGAAATAAACATTAAGATGCTAACTTAATTTCTATTTTTTTTTTTTTTACCAACCAAGCATCATTAAAAATCTATTTATTATTCAAGTACTAATTTTTTGACTAATTACATAATTAATCAGTATATCATGTTTATAATTATTAGAAAATTTTTAATATATTTGGATATTTGAAAATAAGTTAAGAAACCCTTTTTTTTTCAAATTAAAATAAGAAAAAAAATATAATAATTGATTTTATAAATGTTGTAATATATAAAAATAACATCCAATAATTGACATTTAGACATAATAAAAATAAGCAATTTAACATTTAATGACATTCAACCCTATGTCTTTATTCGGACTAAAGTCCGTTTAAGTTTATTCTAGATTTGAACAAAATAAAACATCTTTTAGGTGTATATGACGTGTTATACTCTCTAATATTTTGTGAGTGTTTTGAATGATAGAGCATTTCATTAACAATATTTTGAAAGAATATATTTGTTAATCACTTCATTGATCAATTCCACTTGTTAGTTGTAATTACTTTTTCCATTTAAACACACTAGAAAGTACAAAGAAAGAGTGGAGATATTCCCATTAACAATATATTTGTCATGTTTCAAATACTGTTTTGGATTGCGATCATCTTAAATCCTAATTCTATACAAAGTATTTGCTGTTTTGATTCTATTCCTAAAGGCAAAAATACGTGTTGTGTTTTCAAACTTGCTTTTCTTCTTGCACACCAAGCAAATACACCCAAAAAAAAAAGCCAACTAGAAGAATGCAAGAATCTGGAGACCCAAACCCAACTCACCTTCCTTCCTGGTTGCACTACAAATACATGTAAATTGACTACAAACAATGGTGCTTATAGCTTTGGTTGCACACTTGCACTTGACCCCGCAATAATATTTAATTATTAAAAACTCAAATTTTGACAGGACAAAACTTTCATTATACACACACCCATTTTCTTCCCAAAATGGTAAGAGAAGAATTAGCGTGATTGGTTAAGCTGGGGATAGTAAAATGGGAATATCCCCAATAGGATCGCATTGTTTGTGTGCCCAATCCTATGGCTTCATCTTTCCACCAACGCCATTGGATCTGATTGTGGTGTGGGGCCAGAATTCTAACACAACCCACTCCCGATATGGTTATGGAGAACCCTTATCCGGGATGTCGGGTAAGTAAATTCATTATCATCTATTACTTTGTATTTCTATCCTCTGCTTTCTTGTGTTTTGTTTTCCACACACAATGAATTCAAATAGGGGTGATGACAGGAACGTTTTGGTCTAGGTCTCGGATGAGACTCGATTGGGATCAATATCAGAAAATTTTTCAAAACCTGGAAGGGACTCAAGAGCTCACTAAGGGAGAATTTATTGGCTGAAGAGACTAAGAACTCACTGAGGACTCCTCTGAAAATGCTGCTCGTGAACCGGATCAATCATCAATCCCACCCCCATTATGTCATGTGACAGCATTTGATATTCAACTAGAAGAGGAGGTTTCAGGTGCCATATCTTTCCCTAGGCTCTGCGTTATCATCCATGCGCCATGTGGCACCACCATGTATAATCCTGCCATATTTTATCCAGTGATATATGACCAAAGTTAGTGTGGGCTTCTTTAGTCTTAATTGCTAATCGTGTTTGTGGAATAACTTGTGTTTAATCTTTTGTGGTGTGTTCTTAGTATGCATTGTGTGAGAAATATGTACAATTATGCCTACTTTTGAGCTTTTTCCCTGTTGTACATTCTCTGGTCCTCTGCTGTTCCAGTCTGGAACCCATCCTAACTAATATTACATCGTTTCTTTGGCCCACATTGGAAAGAAATGGGAGCTTTTAAGCCTTCAACTATATATGCTGTTGGGTTATTTGATTATAAGAGATGAACTCTAGTTGCAATTTTTAATAAACACCAGAGCTACTACCTTTATTTGCCGCTACTGAGCTTTTAGGAAAGATTACCAAGTCTTAATGCTTCTCCATTCTCCAACGGTGAACCTTTTCCACCACGTCCACAGTAAACCAATCTCTTCGGACAGCCGTGTAAGTATAGCCACCGAAACTCCCAAGATATTGTTTTCCATTGATCAATCTATCAAATGACTACATTAGTTCGGCGGACGATTGGCTTATTTGGTTCCTGAATATTTCCTTACAAGCCAACTGACAGAGAAGAGTGATGTGCATAGTTTTGGAGTAGTTCTAGCGCAGCTCCTAGTTTCTCAAAGCCCATGTAGTGAATGAGTGAAACAGGGAGCAAATTATAGTCCTTAGGGGCGAAGAATGGCCAACAACGAAAGAAGTAGTAGCATTGGTAGAAGGGTTGCAGAAGGTTCATGAAACATCCACATGAACTTGGATACCCCCATTCATATCAGAGTAGGCCTTTTGTGACTAAATTAGGCATTTGGCCAACGGGTAGGGTCCTGGACATCTGCTTTTGTTGGAATTTAATGTCATGAACTAATTGATTTCTATCTTCCAAATAAAGTGCATTCTATTGAGGAAACAATACAATCTCAATACACAATAGAGTGCATTAATAAAAATATATACCTGCAGAGGATGAAAATTGAAACAATACCCTTGAGAATAAATTTTACATACAGCAAACACACCTCTAATCAAACCCCAATCAGCTATAAACATTTAACATAAGAATTTCAAATTCAAGCTTCTAGTTGAAACACTTGCAGACAAAAGAGCTTGTTGAACATGGTAACAGCTTGTGCCCATTCATTCCAATCTTCGTCTAGTAGTGCACCGCCCTCTTGCGATAGTTTGAACCAGGACATCCCCAACACCTTGTCCAAGCCCCTCAATCAGTCCTCCAATGAACTCTATAACAACCTGAGATGCAATCTTTGCGGCAGTCCCCAGCATGCTAGGCTTTTCTAAGCTCATGATGCCACTTGCACGCAACCCATTAACCATGTTCTTAGCACAAACTGCATGGAGATGATAATCACATGATGGGGCTGTGCAATGAAACACCCGCCCTGACCTCTTTCTTTTGCACTCACCACAGCTGAAACCAGGGTCACCACTTGATAATGCCATTGCAGGCATCAGGGTTAGGGGGTGGGGATGGACCACAAAGGTCATTTCAGTAGAAAGCATAGCGCAGCAAGGGTGAATCTGGAAACTGCATGCACTGCAACGGAAAGTATACCCTGCCGTTGGCTTGCTGCAAATATCACACTTGGTCCCTAAAATTCCGCCTTTAACTATAATGAAATTTATATATCACAAAGCCAAGTTAGCATTCATCTGCTAATATAGTAATCAAAATCAAAATTAAACAGGTAGAAAATAATATAGAGTTAGTTGATGATATTATACTTACCAAAATTAAAAAAAATTAATGAATCGGCACATGTTAATTCATACCTAAAAACAAGTTATAAACTTACCTGGCTTAGAACAGAATTCCAGTGGGTGTAGGCGGTGGAGAGGATGACTCTTGAGAGTTGTAGGAGCCAAGGCACAGAATTCATGTAGTTGATTGTTACACTGTTGGCATGTGAACCTTGTGCCTGCTCCATATTCCTTGCAGCCCATGCATATGAAGGGGTCAGGTGAGGTGACCTGAGCCAGGGGGTGAGGATGACAGGAAAGAAGCATCGGCTCTCCCTGAGTTGGATTGACAGAGCTTGGGTATTCAACTGAAGGAGACTTGTTTAGGACAAGTGATGTTGAGCGAGGAAAGTTTGGGAATTCCATTGAATTAGATCTCTGCGGGAGAAATGTGCTTGACTTCTTCATGGCCTTGTTGCTCGTATTATGGTTCAGTCCTCCCCTTCCAAGCCCCAGACTAAGCAAAGAATATTTATGCTTGTAAAAGTTGTCAGTATCTGAAGGCCATCCAAAAAGAGGATGCCAGTAGATCACCCTCATCAATAGGTCACATGCACTAATGTTACAACTATCCATTATAAACAGAAAAAGAGAGAGAAAAAACACAAAGGAAAGGTGACACTCTTTATATATTGGTTTCTAATTGTTCTCAAACAGTCATTCATCAGACTTATTGCATCTAAACTTAACTTGTATATATGTTTTGATACGATTAGTTATTGGACATCAAGTGATTATATGAGTTGCGATCCTTCAAAAGCCAACATGAGAATAAAAATAGGGCCCAGAAAAGAAGAGTTGATTCCTGATAGGGAGGACCCTATGAAACTGAACGCACTCAACAAGCAAATAATAGACACACCATCCCACCAAAGTCAAGGTTTCTTTCATCTTTAATCATGGGCAATAGCATGTGATGTGAAAAGCGTGAAACTTTTCCTGCGGAGTATTCGATTCAAAGTGAAAAACAAAGAAATTTTGCAGCTTTTTTGGTTCTGAGCTTTCCCAACTTCTTCAAAGATCAAAGATGAAGGTTAGGTGTTCCAAGATGTCTTGTAATCCAAATATATTTTCTGGATGTTGTGAGTTGTAGAGCATTTAACTGACAGATATTTAATGGGATGCCTTTCTTAATCACTTGACTTATGATTGCTTATGCCCCTTTTTGTATGTCATAATTGATTCTCCTTGTTACTACTTTCTCACTTTGCCCATTTATACACCAAGAAAAACACACCAGAAACTAGAAAGAAAATTAAAGTGGAGATACCCCCTTCTGCCCCCTTTAACCTTATAATTTATTTTTCAAACACTGTTTTAGATTGCAATCATCTTAAGTTTGATCACACATATCCTAATTCTATACAAAGTATTTGCTTATGTTTTTTATTCTATTCCTGAAGACCAAAATACGTGTCGTATTTTTCAAATATGCCTTTGAAATGAGCCATGAGCCTCAACGCCTTGTCAAGACTCTCTTCTTGCGCACCAACTGCTATACCCACTTTAACCATATATTCACTTTCCCTGAAACACCGATACGTGATCTATTTCCAAGTGTACTGGGAAGTCCCAAGACATGACAAGGCTTAGACTTGTGGCTTATCATGAATGGTATATTTCTGAAATACGCTTCTAGACTCTTGTTTAATTTCAGATATTTATCCTGGTTTGATAAAACTTCCGCCAGATGTAAAACACCAATGAAAAGAGAGGAAAAAAAGGATTCAATCTTGCCTCTCAAAAGCTCATTCTTTAAGACTTGGTGTCAGTAACATGGATAAGGCTCTTTTGGCTTGTCATGCCAATGAATTCAGTATCTCCTCTTTTGCAGTAAAAGTAGTGGGTAGTGCTACAACAACCATAGCAAGGCTGAGGAACTTCTGTCCAGAGGTGGGCGAATTTATTTTGGGCCAAGCAAATACTCAAACCAGCTTGGTTAAGTGGTGGGCTGCCATGGGACAGATCCAACATGAGCCCTACCTTCAAAGCAACCAGTGCCAAGTGCCAAACACAGGAGACTAATGGCCAGTCTTCATGGCACAAAGGCTGACCCCACATTAAGGTTGTCATTGCAGTTTTAATACTTGGATACAGCCGAAAATTTGAGGCACCCAACTGTACAAGTTTTAAAATCCATACATGATACACCTAATGGACTGACTCCACCGCCATACAAACCAACCAACCCTCGCCACGTTTAGCAAATCCCATGGCCCCAGGCCCCCAGCTCACATGTGGCTCCAAACACATCTTGCAAATCTGCACTTGTTACTAGTACAATTACCTTATTCTGGAGAGGTTGAATATGTTGATTAATTTTTATATTACTACGAAATCTTGTCTTTCCCTTCCGTTTATGTCATTTTCCCATGCCACCTTCCAATAGGTGATTTATGGCACTGGAGTCGAGCCTTTCATATATAATATAAGTCTTCAAGTCTTAAAACTACAAAAACATCAATTAATGAGTGATGACCACAATTCTGAAACTTTTATAACTAGCCTTCTGCAAACACCACAATCAAGTAAGAAATGCAGTAAAACGTAAATTTTAGACCTTATACATACAAGAAGCCGAAAGCGCCCCCCATAATGGTTTGGTCTTATTCGCTTTCCACGGGCCTTTGGCTTTGCCGACAGTATGAAGAAGAAGTCCTAACCTACAAAATGTTTAATTTCCAAACAAATTCTATCTTGTCAGTATGTAAATCTCAACCACCCCTTCGTTGAAGGACGTGTATAAAAGCAAAACAAATTGGGAATAGTATTTAGGAGGGTTAAAGCTTCGTAAATTGCTTACCATGCACATACAACTAATACTTGAATTTAAGTGGCCCAGCCTCCTGTTCCCGTTACCCAATAGGAACATCGGCCACAAGATGCCATAAAGTGATAGGACAAAGGGCTTACATATAAGTAAAACCTGAGAAGAAGAAAGAAGTGGCAGAAAAACAAAAGTGGGAAAATGACCGATTGTATATGCTTCTCCAAATGCCAGCTGGTTCTCACGTCGCAATAATTGCAATTGGCCAGCATCTTCTGTTTTTTAACCCCTCTCCAGAATTTTAGGGGCATTGCATTCAAATCCAGCAATGACTGATTGGGCTTTGGCAAGGATGGTAGATCTTCAACCTCCAATGGAGGAGTCCAAGCTAGGACTTTTGGCCAAGGCTATGGTCTCCTACTGACACTGCCAAATCAAATCCATGATTCACGCTCCCACTATTATTTTTTCCATGGGTACCACTGAACAAAATTTGTAAGACTTAACTGTTTTGTTTGTGTGTTTCTTTCTTTTCCTTTTTTTGGGGAGAAGGAAAATCCTTGAAACCTGTTCATTGATTTTGATTGGGAAGCCTAGAAAGGAATCCCAGGAGGCAGTGATCCGTTATGTAGTAGGATAACTGTGGTGAGATTAAGAGAATTAGAGGTGGGTGAGAGGAAAAGGAAGGGGTAAAAGAGTGACGTGTGTGGGTAAAGGTGTGGCACTCTAACAGCGTCGCATGAGGGTCAATCATTTTGGACTGGCCAAGCTCCACCCCCTTTCTTTGAATGCCATCGCTTCTCATGATATATTACGAAGCAGGCCACTCCAGATTCTGTTTTCCATTTAAAATTGTACATTTGTACCATGCCTCTCCCTCACATATTATTTTGATCCAATTTTTTAGGATGCTTGAAGTTAAGAGGAGAGGAATGATTTTAAAAAGAAAATTGGTTGTAACTTGTAAGGTTCAACTTCCTGATATTAAAAGGAGAAAAGGAGAAATAATTAATGACTTGTCATAGCCCCTCCTTCAGTATTAAAATGATTACCCACTCCTGCAAGAAATGCAGAAACTCTTTCAGTAATGGCATCTTTAATGCCTTCAGAAATTTCAAAGCTTTGAAAGTTTGGGAAATAAGACTTATCTTTTGGGGAAAATATTATTAATGCTCAAAGTGTAGTGTGTAGCTTCTGTAATAAGTAACAATTTTCTTCCATTTGCATAAACATCGATTTGGTTACTGTCAAATTGAATGTAGTAAACTTGAACTTTTTGCCTCATTTTTTTTAATACGAATAAAGGACTGGTGTTGATTTGATCTGAGGCTGCCATAATGTCACTCTTTCAACTACCTCATTCTTCATCTACATTTATTTGCCCCCCTCAACTAACCTCTATCTTTAATATAAAAGTCATTTTCGATGAACTATAAAAAATTGTTCATACTATCTCTCTATCTCTTAGAAGAGTCAAGGTTAACCTTGGCCACACAACTAACTCATCAGGCTAAGCCTAACTAAAGACCGTTTAGGTTCTGTAACAACTATTTTATTTTATTTTTGTTCTTTTGCACTATTAACCCATGTCATGCTTTAATATTCAATTCGATTCAAAAACCTATCAATCGATTAGAAAAATGCAAACGGAAGATCGGCAAAATGTAAGGAAATTTGGTCCCACATTGAAGCTTTAGGAAAGATTGGGGAAAATGGGATGAAAGACGGGAATGAAGAGCACAGAGGGCAAGGGTAGAAAGCAGAGACGTGGAATGTCAGTTTAGTAATAAGTGGAAGATCAAGACCCTATTTTAAAGGAGCAGAGAGCACAAAACCACTTTAGTGTGTGGCGCAACCACACTGTCGGTGTCTGCTTGAGAGCTCAGAGTTGAGACTGGGGTGGGGAAAGGGTTTAGTCATTTTTCTGCAATCGCCGGCCGCTCACATGAGGAAAGACGCCTCACCGGCTACCGTCCCCGGCAACTCCGTCGGCAAATTATTCCTATGTTTCGAAACTAAGCCCCTGGTTGCCACATTACTGGCCCTCACCCTTGTCATGGTCATCTGGAATCTCCAGCCCTACTACGAAAACCTCATCTCCACCACCAGCCGCTGTTCCGCCGCCGCCACCTCCACCACCATCGCCACCGGTAATGCATCCATCCTCCCGTATACACCGCCCTCATCCTCCTCCGTCTCTGAAAAAAAGGTCTCCACTCCAAAGGCCAGCTCCAACGCAGACCCTAACAAGCGCCTCTTCTACGCCTACGGCAACGCGGCCTCTCTCTTCGTGCTAATGGGAGCTTACCGCGGCGGTCCTCGGACATTCGCTGTTGTGGGTCTGGCTTCCAAGCCTCTTCACGTCTACGGCCGTCCTTGGTACAAATGCGAGTGGATCTCTAGCAACGGTTCAGCTTCCTTGAGGGCCAAAGCCTACAAAATGCTTCCCGATTGGGGCTACGGTCGGGTGTACACGGTGGTTGTGGTGAACTGCACATTCGCTGAAAACCCAAACGAGGACAACGCTGGTGGGAAGCTTGTCCTCCGTGCCTACTATGGGGAGTCGCCGAGGAAATTCGAGAAGTTCACGGTCTTGGAGGAACAACCAGGGTCCTACAATGAGTCCAATTACCGCCCGCCGTATCAATATGAGTATCTGTACTGCGGGTCATCTTTGTACGGAAGCCTGAGCGCGGCGAGGATACGGGAGTGGATGGCGTATCATGCGTGGTTCTTCGGACCCAAATCACATTTTGTGTTTCACGATGCGGGTGGGGTGTCGCCGGCGGTGAGGGCAGCGCTGGAGCCCTGGGTGCGAGCTGGGTGGGCTACGATTCAAGATATCAGAGGCCAGGCGGAGTTCGACGGCTATTATTACAACCAATTTTTGGTGGTGAACGACTGTCTCCATCGTTACCGACACGCTGCCAACTGGACATTCTACTTCGACGTGGATGAGTATATCTACTTGCCTGACGGCAGGACTCTGGAGTCCGTTATGGAGGAATTCTCCGATTATACCCAGTTCACCATTGAGCAGAATCCAATGTCCAGTGTGCTTTGCTTGAACGACTCCTCCCGCAACTATTCAAGGTATGAAATTCCTCACAATGCTTCCTTCCCTTTTCATTCCCAACCCATAATTGAGGATGGATCTCGATTTCTGCACCCTTTTGGCACTGGAATATTCTTTAGATCTCTAGCTTACTGAATTTCATTCCTTGCATTTGGGGCATCCAGTTCTTTCACTTTCCTTTCCTTTCTGGAAACCCATACGGTCCCAACATTTCCCGTTCATAAACTTCTTCTTTTTCCCTCATTGGGTGGTAGTGGTGATAATGTTTTTGGTAATTAAAACAGGGAATGGGGATTCGAGAAGCTGCTGTTCAGAGATTCACGAACCAGAATCCGGCGAGATAGAAAGTACGCAATACAGGCGAAGAACGCATACTCCACGGGAGTACACATGTCTGAGAATGTAATTGGGAAGACACTACACAAGACCGAAACCAAGATCCGATACTATCACTACCACAATTCCATATCAGTACAGGGTGAGCCTTGCCGTGAATTCCTCCCTATCTCCGCCAAGAACAATGTCACCTGGTTCGATAAGCTCCCTTACGTTTATGACGACAACATGACGAAGCTGGCCAACACCATCAAACAATTCGAGCGCAATACCATCGGATCCATACATGTGTTTCAATAGTAAATCTCTTGAATTTTTTCCCTTTTTTATTATTTTTTTATTTTCCTCTAAAGAAGAAAATTATAAATATAAATTAAGGCCGTGAGACCACCGCAGCCTCACCGACATGGGCATCCAGGCAGAGGAGGTGAACACTGGGCATTGGTAGTTGACTAGCGGCTTTGTGTCTTGTTGCTAAAAGGTTACTCCTTCCCTCTGCCACCGCTGCCATCCTCTGGCCCACGCCACTTTCACTCATGCACAGCCTACTCAAACCACAAAAAGAGTGGGGAAGGGCCAAGGGGAGGGGAGGGGGAGAGATTGAGAAAAAGGGTCCAAAAACCCACTTTGATTTATCTGTAAAGGTGAGAGTGCTTTATTTTATTTGTTGTATTCCTTTGTATTTTCTTATAAAAAAAATGTTTCATTTTGTATAAAAAAAAAAAAAAAAAAATCCGTCGCTATTTTCAACTTGTTCATTATAATTCCGGTATGGGAATTGCATTTTTTTTTTTATCTAATTGAAACTTGGGGAGAGGAGAAAGTGATTTGAAAGTGCCAAAGTGGTGGACGACCGGGGAACAGGCCGTCACCGAATGTATCTCGTAGTTTAAATTGAATAATCCAATATGACCAACTCCAGCCATTATTTGGTGCCTTTGTCCTGATTTAGGATACTTAGCTGTAGCCTGCATTCCCCTAATCATGTATTAAAATTATACCCTTATTTTACTATTTAGGTTCAATGAAGTCAGGCAAATGGTTCATGGGTTACCATAATGATGCACATGAATAATGGTCATAAGTTTTTTTTATGCATGACTTTATGATTAATAATTATTGTCATATTTGTCATATATCAACAATTTCAGTTGGCAATTACCGGCATTAAGGGCCCTTCTCCAAGTGGTTATAATAAAAATACATTTAGTTGGTGGCACTTTTTTCCCTTTTTTGTTTTTTTGGAAGGAAAACATTTCTAACCCTATTAAAATCACTCCCAAACAAGCTCTAAGACGAGGATCTAAGTCATGTTTTACAATATTTAATTATTTATAAACTTACATATATTTAATCCTTGAATGAATTTTAACCAAGCATAAGATTTATCGACTTCTTTTTTGGGGGGTATCTCCCTTATAGCTGCTGAGAGAGAGAGAGGGTGTACATCATGTTCACCAGAGGAAACACCTTGAATTTGCAGGCCGGCCCATAAAAGCCGGGCTGCCGATCCAATTGAATTCCCTAGGGGCCTTGAAAATTTGATCTGATTTGCTCCCCATCTTCTTATGGTGGTATGTGCCTGAAGTGATTGGCATATTCCAAGTGCCCAATATCGGCTTCTTAGGCAGGTCCAAGGCCCATGAACGATGGGCCTATGTGCTTCTGTCCCGCTTGTGAATGGGCCCATGCCTATCCTTGATACAATTTGGAAGGCAGAAGGCAGCAAAAGAGCATCTTCACTTTTAGGCCTTTAGGAGGGTGTTTGGGAAATCTCAAGAAAGCTAGACTGGTGAGGCAGTGGCTTTGGGTTTCCCCTCAGCATGATTAACTTTTCCAAAAATTCGAAACAGCCTTTGAGAGGGACTTAATACAAGGTTCTCGCTTTAGTTAGTGGAGCAATGATATGATTTTGGGTTGGAAGAATTGTCCCTTTTGTTTTTTTTTGTTTTTTGTTTTTTTTTTAATATATGAGCTTTATTAGAGAAGTGGATAAGTATTACTAGATTTTTCCAACTTTGGAATACTTTAAACAGAGCACCAAACTGATATTATAATAGCTGACGCCACCACCATGTTTAATCCCTTTAGCCAAATTCCCCACCCAGATTTGAGATCATCATCCCCTATAACTCCATCGAGGCACTGGACACTGGACTGACCGACCCACCCACCGCCGAGACCTCCAAAAGCCGCCGCAGCGTTTGTATGTAATGCAGGACACGTCCTTATCCTATCTTCCACATGTCACTTTGCCTCTACTCTTTCCCAAGAATCATGCAAAAACCATCCTCCTCCTGGCCTCCTCTCCTTATGTCTCAAACAGAAAGAGGGAGGGTACTTTACATATCAAATCTTGTGAATATAATGTATTATTTTAGCAAAGCCATGATTTAGAGGATGGGGATTTTTTTGTCTCATTTTTATCATTTTTCATTTCCTTTACTCGTATTTTTTATTTTTCTAATGTCTATCATATAAGAAAAACCAAAATATAATTATTAAGTGCATTTTGAATATGATTACAGGTATAGAAAACTTGTACATGCACTAATCCAATCCATTAATAGCTATCTTTTTATTCTTTTAATATTAATATTAATATTACGCTGCTCTCACAAATCACAATTAACCCATAATTTATATTATTTCTTTTTCAATTTTATATTTTTACTCATTATTATCTATAATATTAATTCCCACACAATTAA
This sequence comes from Vitis riparia, assembly GCF_004353265.1. NCBI lineage: Eukaryota > Viridiplantae > Streptophyta > Magnoliopsida > Vitales > Vitaceae > Vitis > Vitis riparia. The sequence continues at coordinate 347,323 of NC_048448.1, read as the reverse complement.
CCTAATCCATTCATTAAAGCAACCAGTGGGGATTTTCCATTTAACACGGAATTCAGTGGAATCAAGTTTTTATATATATATATATATATTCATGAGTTTTCAAATTTAATTTACATTCAATAATATTTATATTACATTTTAATTAATTAATTAAATACAGCTGGAAATTGATGTCACCTACATCAACATGTACGTTATCTAATCCCAGGAGCATGTAAAATGCAGTGAAATAATAAATATTAATAAAATATAATGGCATGAGTGACTTAAAATGACATGTTAATGAAATCAATTATGGTGCAAAACTACAAACGGGATATAGAAAATTAATTAAATCTAAAAATAATGTGAAAGAGGAGGGAGTGAAGTGGAATGGGTGTTTGTTTGCTGAGGCTTGAGAAGGAAAAAGAATAAAGAAGAAAAAAAGAGAAAAATGGAGGAGGTGGGTCCGGGGCTTTGATCAGATGGCTGAGAATGGAGGAGAGTGGGAGTTGATGGGGATGAATATGATCGGAGGGCTGACAAGGGAGAATCTGGTCATTGCTGTCAGCATAGATGATAGATATCCGTCCAGAAAATGGGCTGTTATAATAAATAAATAATATGAGTAGAGACTAGAGAGGGCACGTTTCTTTCCTTAAATATTTATTTGGTTTTTTATTTTATTTTTGGTGACCGCCTTATAAATTTCTTTCTTCCTCTCTTTTAACTCCTCTTTTCTTCAATCAAATCTGTGGACCGACTTCACTCACCCTCTCACCTCTTGAAGCTTTCTGGGTATTTTATTTGATTCATTCTTTCTTCTTTTCAGGTTGGTTTTTTTGGGTTTGTTCCTCTCTGGTTAATGTGGGTTTGTCCTTTCTTCTTCTCCTGTGTTTCCAGAGCTGAATAGACTGGCTATCGATAATCAGCAGCGGGAGATTCCTCACCACAAAAAAGTGATGGTAATCAGATGGAGGATGGAAGCCATGGCGTTTTAGTTGTTTGTGGTTTGATTGTTTGTGGGTGGTTTATTACCTAAGGTGAGAGTTGTGCTTGGTGTCACAGGTGAGTTCGATTGGGCGAATGGGGAACGATCATCTGGGTCCGCCGTGGTTGAAGCCAATGCTGAGAGCTAGCTACTTCGTTCCCTGCGGTATTCATGGAGATTCTAATAAGAGCGAATGCAATATGTTTTGTTTGGATTGTATGGGAGATGCCCTCTGTTCCTACTGTTTGATCCATCACAAGGATCACTGCGTTGTTCAGGTGGGTTTAGCATTCACATTTTTCAATGTTGTTGATTGTTTCAGAGAATGAGGGGTGGGGGTGGGTTCCCTTGAGAATTTGATGGAGTGGGTGGTGGTGGTGGTTGTTGCAGATAAGACGATCCTCGTACCACAACGTGGTGAGGGTTAATGAAATTCAGAAGTACATCGACATATCTTGCGTTCAAACCTACGTTATCAACAGTGCGAAGATTGTATTTCTGAATGAGCGCCCACAGCCCAGGCCTGGAAAGGGTGTCACCAACACCTGTGAGATTTGTTGCAGAAGCCTCCTTGACTCTTTCAGGTTCTGTTCTTTGGGCTGCAAGGTTTGTCTCTCTCTCCCTTCCTCCCTCCCTCCCTCCGTTTTTTTTCCTTTCTTTCTATGTGTAATTTCGTTTTCTCTGTTGTTTGATTATCATTACTTCACCAACTCCTCTGATTTCAGTTTTCCAACTTCTCCTTTCATTCATTGAATTTTGGTTGATGGTTTTCAACATACCGTTTCTGGGTCTGCTCTGTTAATTTCATTTTTCCCCAGGGCTGTCATTGCTTCCGTTTATGTAATGCCAATTTCTCCATTATATTTGTTGCCCTATCAAGTCTTCTTTTTGGGTAAATTGAAGTTGCCCAGGAGACTTGTTTTGTATTTTTGGATTTCTTGCTCCCTTTGCTCTGTTTTATCTCTCTCTCTCTCTCTCTCTCTCTCACGTTTACTTCTTTGGTGTGAACGCCTTGTAAAGACAAATCAGTTGACCAAAGTACCCTTTGTCATTGATAGCTTGGAGCCATGAAGCGGGGCGATCCGGACCTCACATTCTGGCTGAAACTGAAACATGGTCGTGAAACCTTCCATGGGTCCGAATCAGATGAATCATCCACACCCAGGAAGTTTCAGAGGACGCATCTTTTCAGTCGGCTGATGATAGAAACCATTTCCCTGGATGGGCACCATGATGCTACTGTTGCTGCTGACAAGTCCACTGCGTCTAGCTCCGGAGACGAGACCATCAACAACATTTCTCCAGCAACTCCTCCCATTTTCAACCACAGCAATGCCAGGAGAAGAAAGGGTATTCCTCATCGAGCCCCATTTTGAGTGTTTAAGATACAACAGTCTGCTTTCAACTGGATAACACAAATAGATAAATGGTGCTTGAAATCCTGTAAAGTCCTTTAGGTTTAGTAAATGGAAAAGAAAAAAAAACTCTCCTGAAAAAAAAAAAAAAATATATATATATATATATATATATATATGAGTAAATGAATAAATAAACAAATAAAAGCAAACACAACAAAAAGTGGAAGTAAAATGTGATCAAGGAATAGGTGGTCCTAGTTTCTTGTGTAAATAATAGGGAAGTAGTGTGTTCTAATTAGCTCTAGATTATGGAAATTGTGTCTCTCTCTTTAGAATAAATGTTGTTTGGGGTTTTTACTTTCTAGATTACATCTTTTAGGATATATTGACAGTGTATCTATGTACATATCATGACATACATGTATGGGTCTTTCTTTGTTGGGGAAATTTGCAATAGTGGAGTGGCGTTATGGCTTATGTACAGAAAACATGCTTTTAATGATACAGCTAGTGTTTTTGAAGTTGTTATATTTGTGCATTTTCTCAACTCTGGGGTCTCTCATTCCGGCTTTATTTCTGTTGCATATGCTAATTAAGCCACATCAGATGGGGGGTCTTTTGGAGCCAAACTTTTAGTGGAACCAACCTTTTAAAGCCCCTACCAAAAAGGTAATTTGGTACTAACTGTCTGTAGGTCTCCAAAGGGTTTTGACATTATATTACAGCTCCATTGACATGGATGATCTGGCATGTCCAACCCCCTAATCTTGGGTGCTCGGTTCGCAAAAGAATGTTTATGGTTATATACTGCGATCAATTTGTCGTGATTTAGCAGTGAATATGAACGAGGAAATCTGGAGTTTACCGCGGATGCTGTTACCATATATCATGCAATCTTTTGTCGTGTTTTCATCATGATTTTGCTAAGAATACGAGTTGATCCTGTTAAAAGTTTTTAACATGAAGTATGTGCTATGGGCCCAACACTCAATACATGGTGTAGTTAAATTTCTAGAAAGATTTTTAAGGCCCCCTATAAATGGAAAGGAGGAATTGGTCCCAGAATGGTGTTGGGTAGAATTCTAGAATTTTTATTTGTTGGTATGGGTAGGAGACAATTGTTTGATTGAATTGGCGCATATATAAATATGTATTGATATTGTGTACTTGGGAAAGAAAAGGTATGTTGTGGTCAAATTGGGGTGGCCTCCCCCAACCGACTCCCCCTCATAAATGGTATAGAGATGGTAGCAAAAGTCTGATAGTGAATGCTCCTCCTTATGATTCCTTGAATTCGGTCAGACAATATAGCTTTGAGGTTACGCGGAGGGGTGACATTCATGTACATGGAGGAGTTGGTAGTTTTACTTGACTCAAGGTTTTTCCAATTGGTCCCCCATTGGGCAATGGGCACCAAGTACAGGAACACTCGAGAGTTGTGGTCCGAGGAGAGATTGGATTTACAAGGAGGATGTCTTTGTAATTTTCTTTTACAATAATCTTGAATATAAGTCACAAGGTTAGTTCAAATCATGTGGAAGCTTAGGGGACACGTAACCCCACAAGCCCCACAAAGATAGCGACCTGCATCTCTCTCTATCTCAGATTTCTCTCCAGATGCTCCCAGCCGTCTCTATCTCCCCACACTCCACAAGCCCAAAGGCACCAAGTGGATATGAGAGCCGTGAGGAATCTGAAAGGCTGCGTTCATCTCCCTCCCTTCTTTTTGCTGCTCTTTCATAAAACTTATATATAAATTATTATTATTATTATTATTATAAGTGAATTATTGGAGCAAAGACTAGGGTGGTTGTTGCTGTTGCGGCTCTAACCCCTTTTAACATCATCATCATCGTCTGACCTTTCTCACAATAAAAATCAGCACCTAGGAGAGGGCTGCTTTGTCTGTTTCTTTCTTTTGTTGTGGGGTGATGTCATGGCTTCTGTTTGTTGAAAAGAAGTGAGGATCGATGAGGAATACATACGAGGGACTGCACAGCATTCAGCCCCAATAAATCTATGCTCCCATCTCCTCTCACCTCTCCTGGATAGAGATGAGAGAGATAAGAGTGATGGAGAGGAGAGAGACATGTAGCGTGAGAGAGTGGGACTGTGGATAATGGGGGTGGGCCTTTATTCCTGCTTTCTATTTTGCTTTCAAAGTGTGTTATTTTATGCTTAATAATTCATCTGAATAAACTAATGGTGGAGAGTAGCTGATAAGGAAGGGCGCTTGTGGCGTGGCTTTGGGTTTCCATCACACCACACATGTCGTCACTCAATAACTTTGTATTAATTTACATCAAAACCCCCCTTTTGCTTTTTCTTCCCTTCCCTGATTATCATCAATAATAATAATGTGGTGATGAGGCACGGGGGGGTGGATGCATCACGTGCCATGGTGTTGATGCTCAGGCGAAACATACACAAATCTCCATTCATGGCGTGGGGTGTGCAAATATGGCATTGTCCTCCTCCCTTTAAGCCCTAACATGAGCATGATGAAACAACACGTACATTTATTTTGTTTTATTTTCACCTTGTGTTTCTACTATAACCAAACCATGGCCAATATGTATACTAGCATGCCTAGAAATTAAGACTAGTCTTGCATCTCATCATTTTTTTTTAATTCTATTTATAATTTAAAGTTAAATTTAAATGCGATTGAACCTTCTGAGATTGCTGCAGGAAGCTGGCATGAATGAGAGGTTGTTGGGAAGCTATTTTAATTTCAAACTTGAATTCATCCCATTAATTCGGCCCTTTTAAGACACTTGTCTGTGTACAACAACCTCAATTGGACCCGTTACTTTGTACTCTTCCATCTTCTAGAGTTTCCCCTCCCCTTTTCTTATCATTCTAATACAAACCATGGAATATGAGAGGTCATTGTGGACTTTGCAGAGGAATAAAAAAGATGGATTCTGAATCTTAATGTAGGATAATATTTATTTCCAACACTTTGCCCTACTGATTAAAAAAAAAAAACCAACGCCTTGTGTAAACTTCAGTTCTATATCCCTTACCACTCAGATTCTCCAACTAACTGTACCCACCGATATTGGAGAGGGAGCACCTTTCACATTATAAAATCCTAGGGAAAGTGACCCACAGTAATATCTATCAATCATGCTTTCCCATCAAAGTATGGAGATGAAAAGCTGGGCATCTGAGATATGATATGAGCCCATTTGATGGGCACAACCAAGAAGATGAGTTGGGACATGGGTTCTAACTTCTAACTATTAAGCTGTGATTTGGGAAAAGCGAAAAGTTATCCCGCTTGCTACTTCTCCCAAGTCCCAACTACTATATTATCACTTCTCCCCATCTATGCACGAAAGACATGCATATATATATATATATATATATATATAGCTCCTCCCATTGTTGCAGTGGTTGGACCCCGTTATGGAATTGAGTGCTTGGCGACTCTTGATTTCTCCTCTTTTTCAGCCTCAATTCTCTTACGTGGATGTTTGGACCATTAAGACCCTCAATATGGGCCCTGGGCCATCATCATACACGGTCGCCACATTTGGGCTTTCGTTTTGTGGACTCTTGCTTGCATGGAATCATGGACGGAGTACTAATGATGGACAAACGATGCTTTATCTGGGGTAGTCCTACCACCTTCTCAGTCAACCCTTTGATCATTAGATTTATGCTTTTCTTGGAATAAGGAACATGGTGTCACAGTTTCTTTTTCTTTTTTCCCCTCCAATCAGAACATGTTAATGCTAATGTTTGGTTGGAGGAAAATATTAAAAAAGAAAAAATATATATTAAAAAATATTTTTTATTAAAAATAGTAAAAAAAGATCAAATATGTTTAAAATTTATATATTTTCAATTTTTTTAAATATTCATATATAAGTCTGAATTAAATTAAATTCTATTTTTATTTTTTTTCTCCTATTTTCTCTCTCTCATTTTCTCTCAAATCTTTCAAATATACCTTAAAATTTGATATTCACAAAAAAAAAAAAAAAGATTAAAAAATAAAGAATAAAAAATGAAAGAAAAATAAAGCAAAATAAAAAACATATTTAAAATGGGTAAACCATTTTATATGTTATTCTATAAACATTTCACTTTTTTAAACTCTTATTTACAAAGGTTAAATAAGTTAAAAAAATGCATAACTTTCTAATTTATTGTATTAATAGAAGTTTTAATATAAATAATACTAGTTTAAAAATATATAAATAAAAACAATTGATATATAATACATAAGATTTTAATATGATTCAACCAATCATACCAATGTGTATCAATAAGAGAATATCTTTTCATTATATTATAAAAAATATTACACATGAGACAAGTTACATTTTATATTTTTCTATTCCTTATATACATATTTTAAACCAAAGCTTCCAAGTCCTATGCAATCCAATGCTCCTTCCCATGGAAAAAGATCCTATTCCTAGGACATTGGTCAAAGTCATCGGGAGGTCACAAGCGCCTAAAATCGTGTCCACTGTCATACATACTAGATTCATCTTAAATTACTTGAAGAAGGTTGTAGTTTTGATTTTTTTTTTTATCTCTAGCATATAGGCTTAATAAATTGAAAATATATAGGGATATTTTTTTAATGTGTGCATGAATTCAATAAAATTAAAGAAAATAAAGGATGTGACAATGTTCAAAATGTTAACCTCTTTGAGAATAAAAACTATATTATATTAATTATCTTATTATTGAAAACGGTTCTATATCATTTAGAACAAAAATCAATTTTTAACATAAAAAAAAATGTATTTTATACTCTCTTTTTTACATGGATTTTTTAAAATCTATTATAAAAATAAATTATTTTTTAGAGTAAATTGAAGTATTTTAAAAAAAAAAAAAATTGAAAATCTGTGTAAAGGATAAACTAGAAAAAAAAAACTATTTTTTAAGAGTTTTCAAATGAAATTTTATTTTTAAAAAGTGTTATTAGACTCTGTCCATGTGGGGCCTTGGGGGTGGGCGGCTCAGGCTCAGCAGATAAAGCCAATTATTTTTTAGAAATTATGTACCATACAAAGTGGGTCCCCGGGGCGAGAGGGTACGGTCACGGTACATGGGTTACAGGCTACGGCCCACGGGGCAGGGGATTGCTTGCAGTGCAAGCAAGCTTCCTTGGGGGAGAGGTAGCACCGTAGAAATCTGAAATCACTCCTGCAGTCAGCACACGCGTCATCGTCGCATTAATTCCTTAATAAAACCAAACCAAGTCATGTTGGTTTGGGAGTCAGCTCCAGCCTTCTGCTCCCGACTACTGGCTCCCTGTTTCAAACTGATTTTTCTCAACGGAATTCCCCAGTGACGACCTCTCTTACGTCACTCCAAAGCCCCCAAACTCTTCTCATTTCCCACCACCCCCCAGGCTTTTTCTTCCTCACTTCCAATTTCCTCTCCCTTAAATTAAGCATTCACTCCCCCACCACCCCCAAATATCAATCCCAACTCCAATTTCATTTCAGATTTCTCTTCATTCACGTACGGACACACGGACATGGGTGGATGTGTATCTTCTGTTGGAGGTTATTCCAATTCTACCTCCACCGCTACTGCTAAACTCATTTCACTTCATGGAGAGCTACGTGAATATTCCGCTCCCGTTACCGTCTCCCAAGTTCTTCACTTCGAGTCGTCTTCTTCTTCCTGCTTTGTCTGCAACTCCGACAGCTTGTACTACGACGACTACATCCCAGCCATGAATGCCGACGATGAACTTCTGCCTGGTCAGATCTACTTCCTACTCTCCGCCACCAAGCTTCAGTACCGCCTCACTGCCTCCGAGATGGCCGCCTTGGCCGTCAAGGCCAGCATTGCCCTCCAAAATCACTCCAAAAAGGCTGGGCATCGCCGCAATAACAAGTCCCGGATTTCTCCAGTTCTGGAAGTGAACCAGAAAGTAATGGAGGCGGAGGTTGGGGGAGTGAAAAAGAGTTTTGAGAAGCCTGCTCTTGGCGTTTCCAGGCATGGGTCTGTGAGAAAACTGCAGAGACACTCGTCCCGACGAGCTCGCATGGCGGTTCGATCCTTCAGACTCAGGTTAACCACCATTTACGAAGGCTCCGTCCTCTAGATTACACTCCATAATCCGGTCCCCTCCAAAGTCCAAACATGGTGGATCAATTTTTAATTTTTATCATTATTTTGTTTTATTTCTTCCCTTATATGTATATTGCTGGATATTAGTATTACTGATTTGAGATGGGATTATTCATCCAACCATATTCTAAATGAAATGGATTTTTGTTGTAAATTACTTTACTCATCATTCTTTCCTTTCCTATTTTGCTGATTAATTTATATCGAAATTCTTATTCTTTTTCTTATTTATTTTTGGACATAAACTATGAATACAAGAAAAACCGTGGATTCTGTCTACAGTCTGTACATACAAAAGGTAATGGAAAATTCAGGCCTCCAAACCTAATGGGAATGCGCAGAAAATGAAAATCTAAGGAACCGCGGATTTGGATCATGTGTTTGATTTTGAAGGCAAATCCTATAAAATCATTGACACGTTTCTCTATCTTGTGTGCCACCGTGTCTGCCGTCCACCACTCAATTCTTCTAGATTACGGTTAGATGTTAGGTCAAATTGGGTTACTTGGTCGACCGACCTGCGGCACATCGCAAAGATGGCCCACTAGCTGCGGCCCGTGGAACGAGGCCGCTGCCATCTGCTGTATACTTGAATCCAGTATGTTTTGAAGCCCATTGGACCGCCCTCTACTTGTGATTAGGCCATACACCAGGCCAGAACTGGGCCGAGTTTACGATATGCTTTCATTTTGAAGGATGTGATTATAAGGAAATTCTAATAATTTTTCAAGAAAATGCCGTGATATTGAATACGTATCATATCAAACTCCAGTTCTAATAAATTGTCCAAAGAACAGAAAGTGTGACAGAGGAGAGGTACAAGGCACAAAAGAACTTTATTATAAGCAAATGCAATCGTGGTTTTTAATTAACCACCACTTTTTGATATCATAAAATAAAATAAAATGACCCAATGTTTCAACTTGTGCGTTTTTTCCAAATTGCCATTTGCTCATCCTTTTTTATAACCAATTCTCAATTCCTATTTAAAATACTCTAAATATGGTTTAACTCATTACTAAATTCGATACAAATCTCGCTTGATTTGAAACTTATTTATCTAATAAAAATATAATTATTTGTAAAAATTAAATAATATTGTTATTATAAACCAAAATTCACCTATAAATTGATGGTATTAATGGGTTTACTACTTGAGTTTTTATTTACTTTTAAAAAATATTATACTTGCTAACAAATTCAATGTATTAATTCTTGTTTAATTTGGAATTTATATGTCTAGTAAAAAAAATAAGAAAAATATAATTCTCTATAAAAATAAGTAAATAAAAACAATAGAGTAGTTCTAAATCCATTTTTGTCAATAGATTTTTTTATATTAATTAGACCACTTTTTGAGTTTTAAGTTATTTTTAAAAACTCGATCCAACATCCAACATATTAATCCTTATCTTATTTGAAGTTTAATTATATATATATATAATGAAGAAGTAGTGAAGTCATTCATAATAAATTCTAATCAATAATTTTAGTTCATGACTTTGTAATGGTATTAAGTTTCACAATTTTCTAATATTAATTAAATTGATTTTTAAATTTTAAAATATTGTTAAAAATTAATAAACTTTATATATTAAATATTATGTTTTCTAGAATTGTTTTGTTTAATAAATTTTTTTAGAGAAGTGAACATAAATTCAAAAAAATACATGCAATTTAAAGAGAAGCCATATTTGAAGATTTTTTTTTTTTTTTTTTTTGTATTAGTATACATGGAAAAAGAAAAAGAATGATATCATGTTTAAATTTATTTATTTATTTATAATTTTAAAAAAAAATTATTTATATTTTCTTTTTTTTTAAAGCCAAAACAATCAAATAATATTATAAAAAATTTTTAAATAATTTTTTTATTTTTTTATTATACGGCATTCTTAGTATTTTAAAAAATAAAAAGTGAATAAAACATTAAATAATGAGACTTGTTAACAGAAAGGGTTGTAATAATGCTCTTATTGATAATTGTGGGTGGAAGAGAACTTATGTGATGGGGAAAATGGTGATCAAAATAACTTTTCATACCATTTATTGTTTATTTTTGTACATATATATTTTTTCTACCACTTAATGATGCAAATATGCGTTACTGAGTCAACATCTAAGTTTATTTGTCTTTGTTTTCAATATATATATATATTTTCTAATTGCTACAAGTAAATGGGAAAAGTAATCTTGATAGTTTTCCAGGATGTTATCATTTGAGTGGCCTTCCAAATCAAGCAACCAACTTTATCACTTCAAACAACAAGAAAAAAAAAAGAGGAAATAATAATGTTGTTGTCATAAGCATTAATTGAGTATGGTAGATTGTAATGGGATATCCAATCATTCATGTGAGGTCATTTATGGTATTATTTTTAATACTTTTCATATCATTATTTGTATCATGATATTATTATTTTATATATTAATTTGATGTAACATTTTTGTAACCCTTCACTACAAATTACGTCAATCTCTACCCATTTCACATTGATGTATTGCGGACGTTCATTGGCCAAATTTGATGCTACATGCATGGGGAATTGGCCGATTGGCCAATTGCTGTGGTGATGAGGGACAAGAAATTTGGACCCTTCAACCTCCCAAAGGATTGAAGCATCAATGCATATCCACAACACCCATTTAGATAAAGTGATTATAATTAAGAAAGAAAGCACATAGGCATCAAAATACCAAAAGGGTGAGTGGAGGCTCCACTAATCATGGAGACAAGCACCTAAATTTGCTCTTAATCATATACAAGAGAAAGAGGGGATAAAAAAAAAAAAAACCAAGATACCCTTTGAGAGAGAGAGAGGCATTTGGTGATTTAAGAAATAGAAATCCTAATCCTAATGATGGAGGGAAGAACGTGAGTATCAAAGCTGATGGATTCCTTGTTTGGGGTTTTGTTTCTGAAAAATCTATCATACCAATACAAACTATCATAATGACTTAACCTAATACCCCCATCAAGGTGTTCCTGTCATGCGCTCATAGCGGGCACAGACAAGCTTCAATTGGGCCACGACATGATTGTGACCCATTATTAAAAGCCAAAGGGCAGACTTGCTTTATGTAAAGAAAAAGTGGATGTGGAGATCCTCATATTTTGTTTTCTTCATGGAATCAGTCGACACACGAGGAGAGAATGGTCTTTCCGGAAGAGAAAGCACGTTTGTTGGTCCATGGTCCAAACTGAAAATGAAATAAAAATTGAAAATAACAAAGAGAGAAGGGCTGTGGAGGTGGCGGTGGTGGTGGAGGTGGGTATTGGGGAGAGAGAGAGAGAGAGGGGGGGGGGGGGGGGGGCATGAATTATTGAATGATGAGGGGTTGAGAATAAAAAAGGGGGGGAGAAAAAGCAATGAAGCGTGCAAAAACCTAGTTCTATTAATCACTGAAGTGGGGACTGGGATCAGCTTTTGACATGATTTGAAGGATGGATACCCTCTTTGTTATATTTGTTGCATGTTTTCCTCTCTCTCCTCTTTTATTCCTTTCCCCGTGCCGGCCTCTCCTTGGACACTCTCAACTGTTTTTTAATTTTTTTTGCTTTGATCGACCATCAACTCAACCTACGTCCATATGCAATTAATCCCACAGAAATGAGGCAGGGATGATGTCTATCAACAACACTTGGACCTATTCGTAGACTCATCTTTTGATAAATCATTTTTAAAATTTCAAAATATGTTAAATAATAATTGAACAAATAGAATATATTTTGAAGATTTTAGCATTCTATAAAAGCGTATTAAAAAGGTTTTTTTTCTTAATATATATATATATTTAAGTACTATTTTTAAATAATAATAATAAAAAATCCACTTTTTGTTTTTTAAAAAACACATGAGTAGTAGTACCTCACCCCTGTAAGAATGCTAATTCATCTCATCAGAATATAGCACACATTCTTCTTAGTTCTTTTTCATCTTGTTTGGAATCTTCATACGTAAAAAGTAAAAGCAATTAGTGTAAAGGCGCTTTTAATGTGTTAATTAACCAGCCCGATTAATGTGTGTTGTATAGGAGTAAAATCAAATAAAGGTGAATAGCGTATTTTGTTGATATCTGAAGTGGGAAGACAAAAGTTTTGACTACGGAAATTGGAGAATCTAACATGATTGAGCGCCATAAGTCTTTGGGCCGGACAGACAGGATTGATAGGGTGGAATCATTGCCTCGTGCATGCTCATGCTCCATGCATTTGATATCTATCATTCCCTCTCCCACCCATTTAATTTCCACTCTACTTTTTCTTTCCCTTGGGTTTATTTTTTCCTTTTCATTCTATGTCCTTATCAGTATCCTTGGATTTCATCATGGGTATTTTTTATTTTATTTTTGCATTTTATTGCTTAAACTTGGAGTTTGGACAATGAGACAGATGATAGATGATAGATGATAGATCCTCTTCTCTCAAAGGATATCAACAGGATGCCCTTTTGAGATATTTTGAGATTCTCTCTTCACTTTCCCAACAGCATTGCATGGATCTTGAGGTGAGGTGACTCAATTCTCTCCACATACAAACTGATTAATACGATTGTTTTAAATTGTTATGGAGTTCATAATTTTTTAAAATTGGTATTAAAATCATTTGAAGCTTTCTATAAATATTTATTTTGAAGAAATATTCTTAAAAATGTATCATCAACACAATATTCATTCCTTGTCAAAAACAAAAAGCAATTGTTATTTTGTTTGTCAAAGAAGCAACATATGTGTCTGAGAGGAGAAGATATTTCAATTTATAAACATGGGTAAAATTGGGGTGAAATTAAAGGATTGAAAGTAACCAAAATTATGAAGGGAAATCATAAAATCCTTGAGTCAAATTGGATGCAAATAAGATACTTTTTCTGGGTATATGTAAGATACTCTTTTTTGGGTATAATCATAAAGTTTGTGTAAGCTTGTCCAAATTTGCTCCTTTCCTTCTTATCATCAATTATTATATGAATTATTATACTAATCAAGGAAAAGGAAGTTATGTTTTATTTGAACTTCTAGAATTGGAAACAATTTTCTAATTTAGAAAATAGTTTTTAGCTTAAAAGATATGTTTGAAAAACTTTTGGCATTCTCCCTTTTACCAAAATTATGAAATGTTGGTATGAATTATACCATCATATACATATATATCATAAGTTAATCATCCTCTTGGTAACTTTATATAAGACATATCACGGTTTTTTGGTAGGTGATAATGAAAAAATTGACAAATAAGACATCCTTGTTATTGCTTTACAAAATTGTTTATAAGATTTTTTTTTTCTCTTTCTCATATGACTCATGAATTCATTAGATCCCTTTTCTCATTCAATAACCTTTTATTTTCTTCTATTATTCTCAAACAAATTGTGTTTAAGAACCTCTTATAAAAAATGCTACCAAATCAATCCTAATTATCTGCCTTTATTTTAATATGAACTTAGCAATTGATATATTGAAAGTAAAAATGAATGGATGTAAAATTAATTTTTCCCAAACAAGTTTAGATAATTCTTGAATGGGTGTAATGATATGAAAATATATATTTAAAAGGACTTTGAAAAAAATATATGCTAATTTAAAAATTACTTCTAAATTTACGTCATTTTGAAGAAATTTAATTGAAAATTGTCTTTTAAAGAGTCAATTTTCAATTAACATTATAAAAAATGAGATAAATTTAAAAAGAGTTTCAAAAGTGTCATATTTTAATAAATATTAAAAAAAATGGTATTTTGTCAAAAATCCTCATATTCAAAACTGAGTTGAAAATAAGAAAAAAACTTTGTAAAGTTTTTGAAGAGAGTGAAGGGGGCGAGGTTGGATATACAAAATGCATAAAAATAAGAGGAAGTGTCCAATAAGAAGGCAGCAGGAATAGGGAAGGGGGGGAGTGAAAACGTAGAAAGTCCCATTTGGTCATCTCCCACCCACAACAGCCCACGGGCCAGAGGTCTGATCACAAAACCTTTGCTGTCACGCGCGCCACCCAAGTCCCTCCAAAATTGGACCCCCACAGCCTCGTGGGCAGAATTATTGCGCACGATTCCTCGCCCCACTTTCATTACGATGACTCACTCCCCCTTTGCACTCCCTTCCACACTGCCTTTCCTCCTCCTCCCACCTCTCTCTCTATATATATGTGCTCAACTAGCTATTTCTAAACACCTACCTACATCCTTCTCCTACATACAACCTCTCTCTCTCTATTGTCTGTCTTGGTTTTGTTGGATAACTAGCTAGGGCTTGTTTTATTTTATTGAGACCAGGAGGCAAGATGAGGATGATAGACTTGGGAAACCAAAGAGGTCCCCTCCATATTATGGACACACCCACCTCAGTAGAGTGTGGGAGGGAAGTGAGGTTCAGAAGATCCTTCAGGTCCCTTGTGGAGTGCATGGTCCCATGTTGTGGCTTCCAACCATCTGACTCCATCTCCAGTGATACTGAGTCCACCCACGCCTCCACTGTGACTGGCACCTTCTTTGGTTACCGGAAGGGGCGAGTCAGCTTCTGCCTACAAGATGACACACGCAGCACACCGCTACTGCTGCTGGAATTCGCCGTTCCCACCGCATACCTTGCCAGGGAGATGCAATACGGTCTGCTTCGGATTGCACTCGAGTGTGACAGGCAGAAGCAAGCCTCCAACTGCTGCTCCCTCTTTAACGTCCCGGTTTGGTCCATGTATTGCAACGGCAGGAAGGTTGGGTTCGCCGTCAGGCGTCAGATGACTGTCAGCGACGTCAATGTGTTGAAGCTTATGCAGTCTGTGTCTGTTGGTGCCGGAGTTTTGCCGGTTGCACCCAAGTCCGACGACGGCGACCTCCTGTATCTACGAGCCAGTTTTGAGCGAGTCATTGGGTCCCCAGACTCTGAGTCGTTTCACATGATTAACCCGGTGGGCAGCTCCGGACAGGAGCTCAGTATATTTCTTCTAAGATCATGATACACACATTAGGTGGTGACGATTATGCCGGAATATGTGGGACTGGGACCCCATCCATCCCTTCTCTAGAATGCCTGTTTGTATCATATACATATATTTATATCTCCTCTAGTTTCCGTCAGATCTACTTCTCAAAACAAATGCAATTATTATATATATGGTTTTCTATATTTCATCTCCCAAATCTTTCTATTATTTGTCCCTTGGCCACTGCAATTATTCATTGAATCGCCATTCTCAAGTGGGAGATTGAAATCAAAACTTGCATTTCCATCTCTCACAGTTAAACAGACATGAATGATGGAACAAAGAGTAAAGACTCAGACCTGTCCCCTGCTGGGGTTAATGGAATCATTGTGTCTTCCGCCAATATATGACACTATGCTAACTAGCAAGACATATAAGCAGCTTGTGGTTACACAATCACCGCACAAAGGGGACCAAACATGTCTTAATATTTAGAATTTTGCTAATCTAACAAAGTTCTAACTCTACAACTAGAAATTTGGAACCAATTTGTATCAAAAGGTTTATCGTAACAATAAGAAGCCTACTACATCTTTATTTTCCTTCAGTTTTTATGCACTGATTGTTCTTAATTATGTGTATTTTGAAGGATAAGTTTGGGAGGTCAGCTTCCCCAGCACAAATGATCCACGGATGCGCTATTACATAGATTAGTACTGGTTGTGAACGCCGGGCCACTCCTTTGCAAAAGTGGCGGATACACGACTGGCTAGGAGACAAATAGATTTTTCTTTTGTTTCCACTGCACTTGTTTCAGTTGTCATGCTACATTGTACTTGGGGGAGATCATACATATGATCCCTGCATATCACAGTAAGTAGAACCCAGGGGTGTAAATTGGGAGCTAGCCTTCCTATCTATGCACCATTGGCATACCTTAATTTGTTTGCCGGCACGATCAGCTGATTTTCCAAAATGACATGGTTATTGGAAGCTTAGCCTAGCTTAAGCTTATCCATCAACAACGATGTATCAGGCCAAGGGCTGACTGCTCTTTTGATGTTTAGTGGCACAGTGATGTTGCCAACCCCACATCCATATATATACACATTTATTAGATATCCACCACATTCTCTAATTTTCTTTTTCTCTTTCTCATCTACTAAATTGACTTCACTGCTGACATGGAATTCAACTCACATTCTTCATGAATCAATAAAGTAAAGGGCGGGGGAATGTGCTATTGGGTGGGCAAGATTCTATGACATCCAACCAGAAATTTATGATAAGAGGAATATGTATCACTAACTCAGTGGCAGCGGTAGTAGACTATGGTAAATAGAACAACTTAACATAAGAGGCCGTTGTCATGTGATTGACTGTTGACTGGGTATTTTGTAATTAGGATTTAGGAGATAATGGGAAGAGGGAAGGGGGAGATGGTGAGTTCCAGCGAGGCGTGGTTGCTTTCCGTTGTGTCCCCTGCAGAAGAGAGCTATTACTTTTGTGTAGCTTAAAAACTGCTCTCCTTTTGAATAAAGGTAGATAAGATGGATAGATATGGACATGCACACGAGTAGCCTATTTACCAACACAGGGGCTCCACTGCCATCAACCCCATTCCCCCCTTTCACGTCTGACGTCTCCTCTGCCTCCTCCTTTGCCTTTGCCTTTCCCTTCTTCACCCAACAATCAACTAACCTTGCTATGATCATTTCATTTTCATTCATCACACAATGCAATTTACTTTAGTATACGGGCAATTTATTTGAGGGGCATCAACCCCCCATGTGGGCTGTGATAAGTGGTCCTCTGATTTTGGAGTAGAGTTTGATGGAAGACCACTCATCGGTCTCTCTTCCTCCTCCAGCTTCTTACAAAATGATGGGGCTGCTTTCCTATTGCATGCCCCACTCTCCCATCCATAGATGTTGGCAGCTGGCGTCTGCCACAGGCAACTGCTCAGATGTTTCCCGAAATTTAAATAGTAATAATAAAAACCAACACTAATTCCACTTTTTTTCTCATCAATTTCAGCTGGTTTGTCTTCTAAACTCCCATCCCCAAAAACATGGACGATCCACGCCACCTCTCCGTGAAATAGGCCTCGTGTCTTCTCTAGATATGGCAATTAAATCCATGTTCAACCACCATACTAACGCTTTCCTGACTTTTTTTTTTATATCAAATATTCAACTGTTTCCAAATCTTAGCCCTTAGTTGCTGGGTCGGGTTTGAGCCTGAGAATTAGCATTCCTGGCCTGAAGCCCAACTTGAATTTCAAGTACAAAGAACATTGAAAGGAAGCAGAAAAGTGGAAGACATTTCTCTCCCACAACAGAACGAATGACGCCACAGTCACGGGTGGGTTCAAGGTCGATGGAACCCCTACTTTTGTTATAGCTAGCAGAATGTCTGCGTTTTGGCTTGGTGGGCCGCCTATAATTAATAGGCTTCTAACTTGTGAAGCTGTGGACAATCATGAATGGGACTCCCAACAACTTCATTCATTCTATCCATCCAAAAAAATAAAAATTGAAAATAATGGAAGTGGTTCAAACTTCCAACCTAGCGAGTGAATAAGTTAATCCTCTAGTATTAACTCTAGATTACACGAATGATGGACTCACGTTGGTATGATTATACAGAGAAATCACATTATTAATAAAAGTTCTTTGTTCTTTCACCATTGCTGTATTAGATTTAAACGCCTGTTGTTGTTGCTGTGGGAGGTCTGTGAGGGCGTTGAAAATGTTTAGAAAAATGGGGTAGGCGGAAGTAGGATACCTGCTTCCCAGGGCAAGTGTCCAAGTGATTAGCACTAGTGTTTCAGTTACTTTCCCTCCACCTAACCATATGCATATCTTTATATTTGCTCTGTTTTAATAATGAAATGGCAGGCTGTAACAGTGCATGCGTCATGATTATCAATTTTAATGGGGGTTTCAGCCCTTCCTCATATCCGCTCCATCTTTTGTTAGGGTGGTTTTGTTGTACTAATCCATTCATGTACATTGCAATGTTGTCATGTTAACAAGTAGAATCCCCGTTTCAACAATGACTCAGAGAGATACAGATAAAGTTGCAGCTTGTTTATAATTCAGGTGGAAGCTTTTCGCATTCAAACCAGAGCTGTGAGGCTGTGAGGCTGTGTTCTCAGTCTCTCTTTGATTATATTGTTCTTTTCTGTTGTAATAGGAAGTGAACTCTGAAGGGTGATATATGTCAAATTTGTAGCAGGTTTCAGAATACGGACAAATAATGCTGGGTGTGGTTTGCCATCATCATCTCCTTCCTCTATTCCTTACTGGGTTTTGCAGTGCCATCATCAGCATATGCTAAACATGTCACCGACAACCCCTTACCACTTCACTTCCGTAAGTATTCCAACTTGGTTATTTCCAATTGAAAATGAGTTTGCCCATTCAGTTATTGTTTCCCTATTCTATTTTTTTTACCCTAGTTTGGGAAATCAAGTTTCAGCCTCTTTATTCCAGCATTGGATATGTTTTCGAGTTTGATATTAGGTAAACCTAGATCCAATACAACATTCATGTTTTGCTCACATCTGATTCTACAACCCTTAAAAAATGAATGCAAGTGGCCTTTTGGTTCTGTTTTCGTTTTTTTCCTTTGTTTTTGTGTTTCTAGATATGTTCTGAGAAGCCTCTTTCTAGGAAATAGCTGGTTTCCATGTGTTGTGGATCTTGTCTTAAGGAAATTATTAGATGTTATCAATTTCCATGACCCTCCAAATATATTCCAGGAGGCCCCTTTTCCAGAAATTAGGCTGCTTGTCCTTGTCTTCTTGTTCTCATATCTTGGAAACTTTTTGAAATACTCTTAGAGTTACGTGCCTACATAGCAACATTAAGGGTTCACACCATGTTTAACGGTGAGATAGTGAGATTGCCCTTTGTCACAACTACTTCATTTCTGCATGGTTTCAATTTGCAAATTCACCAGCAACTTCCTTTTTTGATCCAAATACTATGTCCAAGTAGTCAAATCTATGCTGCGCAACCTTGGACAGCTAAATTTTCAACATTCTTTACAATCTTGACCAAGTTTTATCTGAAAAACGTAATGTTATTGGTCAAAGTTGCAGACCATGGCCGAGCTTCTTTTACAAATTTGTTCAAATGACCAACTATTCAGAATTTCTGTTGAATTGAACAGGGTTTCTTTCAAAATTAACGACTCAATACTTATGATCTGGTGATATGAAATGACTCTTCAAACTCACATTTGTTGCCTGAGTCTGCAGAAAATTTGTAGGGAAATTGATTCAGATGAGCTGTTGTTCCAAAGTAATAATGGGAAAATATTTTGTTTAACTACATGGAAGAATTGAATAGTGAAAAATATAACTTTTTTCTTGCTTCTAGCTCCAGTCTGAGTTTGTGCCTCTAGGCTTGTCCATTTGCTTGTGGAGACATTGATGAAACTGGAAAGCATTTTTAGAACACGTTCTCCTTTCATCTCGAAGACATTTACAATTATTTCTACTAAGAGATAAAAGGTTGCTACATTCTCTTACTTAGTTATCCTCTGCTTCTCTTGACACAGATTGGACAATTGGAGAGAACACTATCTCTCCAGTCTTCACTATGTTGGGATTCTAAGAAGGCTCCTTCTTCTCTCTCCAATGCATCCATTCCTTCAAATGGAGCTCCAACACCAAAGGTTTGTATATTGGAGAAAACCAACAATTTCCAATCATTCACAAAATAAGGATAATAAAAGCTTAGTCAGACTCTTTATGTAGGCATGTGCATATTTTGCTGCAATTGTCTGACCTATCTTGATGAAATACTAATTTTAGATCAATATCATGACTCAAAGCATTGAATGAGTCTATCTTACTTCTTACTGCTTGAATCCATACGGTCGCTTTGGTTTTATCATTGGAACTGTTGTCTGTAATCTGGAAAATTACATAATTAATTTTCAGTGAGAGTAGGAAGCCTGCAATTGTTGGTTTGATCCGGTCTCCAAGTACACGCCCTCGAAATGGCAGGACATTCCAGTGGATTTCCACTCCCATCAAATGCACTGAAACTTAGGATGTTCTTCAAATTCTACCTAAGCACTTGACTTTTTGGATGAAAACTAGATCCAACAAGAGATCTTATCAATAGTTTAGAATTGTAGGTTGGTGTGACACTTCTGCCACTATCTATGAAATGGGTACTTGTATCAATGACTCACTGTTGAAAAGGTCTCTTCAGAGCGTTTAGGCATCATCCTCTTCAGCTACAGCTGGATGTGAATCTGCTTCACCAGGACTACTCTTTAGTTAAGGGGTTACGCAAAATTTTGATCTGAATACCCACAAAAACTCATCCAAGTATTTGAAAGTACCAGTCTGGTGCTTAAGATTCATAGGAGTTGATAAAAAAAAAAAAAAGGTGAATCCAACTTTATCTTGTACAATTCAATGTTAATCTGTAACAGTTGAGGTGTTCTTAATTTTCAAAATGAAATATTTACTATTAATTTAACTTAAATTAGCATACTACAATGTTGCTTCCCTTTGTGATTTTTGTTGTGTGGTCGAGATGGATGACACCAAGAGACAATGGACTGATTTGTGATGAACTCACTGATGAATGAGCAAGCCTTGTACTTATTATACTATTTACATATAAAAGGCTCTGTCTGTTGTTCTTTTTGTAATATTGTGTTGTAGCTTTATTTTTGGATTTGTAACTTCTAACCCTTGGGTGGGCTGTGGATGCAGTCTCCTGCCCAGCTGATTGATGAGATTGCCACACTTGAGGTTGAAATTATGCATTTGGAGCGATATCTTCTTTCACTCTATCGTTCAGCTTTTGAGCAGCATCTACCCACATTTCCAGGAAATTCTGAGCATTTACAACATAAGGCGGGATCACCGTTGCAAGTTTTACAAAGTCAACCATCTTACAAAATAGAGCCTGAAATATGGAGAGGTGGTGTGGTCCATAGTGGAACTTCTTCCACACATGGTTGGGCTGATTCAGATGATTGGAATTATGCAGCAACTTCAAAAGTAAAATCTAGAAGGGTAAAATATGCCTCATCAGCTAGATGCATTTTGTTCAGCTGGCTTGTTTTTAGTCCAGCATAACTTTATAAAACTACATAAAAAAATGTCTATGACGAGCATTTGCAGGATGGAAAGAATGGTGATCTTGGTCATCACAGCCTCGGAGAGTATTTTGGTGCTTCCCACATTGATCACACGCTCCATACACCAGATAAACTTTCTGAAGACATTGTCCAATGCATATCTTCTATCTACTGCAAACTTGCCAACCCCCATTCAAGTAGTGCGGGCTTTTCAGTTTCTTCTACCTCGTCCTTGTCCTCCACAAGTACATTCTCTGTCCAGAATCTCTTTGATACTTGGAGTCCACATTGCAATGAGGGAGCTACAGGGCACCATCGATTTCAAGGTCTGAAAGAGGAAAATGCACCATATGCTGCAATGGTAGAAGTAATGAAGTTATGCCTAGATGATGATAGTTTCAACTATGCTGCTAGCATGCTGCAAAATTTCAGGTACCCACCATGCACCTTACTCTCACATAGCCAAATGGCATTTTCTAGCACATTTAAACAGATTTAACGAAATCAGTTTCCCTGTTTTAATCCCTTCCCACCAGTGTTAGGTTTACCAATCCAAAGTTGTTGGAATTTCAGAGTCAGTTGTCGTAACGGGTTCCTATTAAAACAGATAAGATTCAGGACAAGGGTCAAAAAGAGAACAGGCTCAAACTTCCAACAATTTTTAATGTCAAGAGTTATGGAATCTTTAAAAAACTCCTCATATTTAGTAATTTAAATTGTGTAGGTCATTGGTTCAAAATCTTGCGAAGGTTAACCCAAGGAAGATGAAGCGTGAAGGAAAACTAGCATTTTGGATCAACATCCATAATGCCTTGGTGATGCATGTAGGCTTTTCAAAGCTTTAATTTTTCTCTTTAGCTTTCAGTGAAAAACTGTATGAAGTATTTCATAGACAGGATTAGAACAAACCCTTCTTGTCATAAACACTCACGAGATTATGAGCTTTCCTTTGCAGGCGTATTTAGCTTATGGAATCCGTAATTGTGTAAAAGGCACATCTATTTTAAAGGTAAAAACTTGTGTGTTAGTGCTAATATCTTGTTAATGTTATCCATATTGGGTTTCTCTTCAGAAAAAATGACTATATTGATCAGACTTTCATCTCTTTAGGCAGCTTACAATGTCGGGGGACATTGTGTAAATGCTTATGACATACAAAGCTCCATTTTAGGGATTCGGTCACACAGGCCAGCACCGGTATGCGTTCTTCCCTGAAATCCCACATGTATTTACTTGTGTGCTTATATGAATGTATGCTTACAAGATTGTGCTCAATGAGTACATTGATGCTTATATCACTTACATTGTAAAACTAAGATCGTCTTATATGCCATAGAGGAGGAAGTTTCAGGAGGGCCAAAACCCAAGATGTGGCTCGACTGAGGATCCCTCCAAATGGTGCAATTTGGCACATTTAAAGGCTTGTGTGGGTTAGGACAAGCCAGGATTGCAGGTAGATTGCAAGCCCAAATTGAATTGTAGAGCCTTCCTGGGTACCATGGTTATGAGCTGGAAACCAGTTGCGGTTGGGCTTGTGACACTACATAAAGGAGGGTCTAGTGGCTAGCAAAAAAATTATAGAACGAATCCTGTTTGGGCTAGGTGATGACCAGATCGCTCTGACCTGCCATCTGGAAGCACCCGGGACCATGTGCTGGGTAATATTATCAGAACATATGGATCTGGTAAATTAAACCTTGTAAAGTAGGATTCAATCAGTAGTTTAATGTTCTAGCAGAGGGGCAGAAAAACACAGATTTTAGAGTGCTGACTAATCATAATTTGAGGATAATTAACACATGATCGCGCGGGGGATCAAGTTTAGGATGGACATTATAGTAGTAGAAGGCCAGAAGCTTGAAAATGCAAAAATCCCATGAATCTTGCTGCGGGTTCAACTTAAGACATATATCGTATCATCGCTATCATACTTGTCTTCAAATTTCCTTTTCTTGACACAACATGAATGCAGTGGCTACAAACACTGCTTTCTCCAGGAAATAAGTCCAGGATGGGGAACAGCAAACATATATACGCCATTGAATACCCAGAACCGCTTGTTCATTTTGCCCTTTGTTCAGGGACATACTCCGACCCTGTGGTATGAATCCGACGTCTCTCATGAATTCACCTTCCCACGAACCTTATTTTGAAGTTACCCTTGGTTTTGCTCTTTGCATGATCTGGTTTGGGGCCCAAATTATTGAATGCAGGTTCGTCTCTATACAGCACAGAATGTATTCCAGAATCTCAAGCTTGCTAAACAGGAGTTTATTGAAGCCAGTGCCTATGTTGACAAGGGAACAAAGATTTTCCTGCCAAAGATTCTATCCTACTTTGCAAAAGATACGTCACTGAGTATGCACAAGCTTTTGGAGGTGGTGACCGGGTGTGTGTCAGAAGCTCAACACAAGGAAATGGAAAGATGCATGAAGGGAAGGCCTCACAAGTGCATCCATTGGCTACCACAGAGCTCGACCTTTCGTTATGTGATCCATGGAGAATTAGCCAATGCCAGAATTGATGTCTGATGACTTACTCCTGATTAATTGGCCATATGGTTGCATTTATGAATGATAGACACAGCCTTATTTTAAAAAAAATAAAAATAAAGGGCAAGCATTTATGTGTTTCTCATAATAAATTATTATTAAAGTTGGAGATGATTTGAAATCCAAACGGAAAAAAAAGAAGGATTCTTTTAAGTCCATATCCGTTAGTGAGATAATGGTGCTAGGCTGCTAGGCAATTTAAAATATTAATTGTTTAGAATAAATTTGAAGGAAGTAGACTACTTTTAGAACTAGAAAACCGTTATAAAAAATAATTTTTGAGATTTGTATCCCACCCTTTAATTCTAAAACAAAATCTTTTATCAATATGACACGGTCACTTCCTTGTTTTCTTAACAAGGATTGTATTTATTATTTTACTCTTATGTTATCATCTTCCCCACCCTCCCATCATCCTAATTTTAGTTATAATAAATTCTTTGAAGAGACAAAATTAAAATTAAATCCTAAAACATTTCGGGACTATGCAAAACCAGTACCAGATGCCTATTAATTAATCATATATATATTTGGTTATTTATTTCATACACGTTAATTGAATGCCATAAAAAAAACTATAATTATAATTAGAAAAAGGGAGAATTATTTTATATCCAAATCTTTTATATTGATTGAACAGGAGGTAATTTTTTCCTCCTCTTTCCTCCTCTTGCCACCATGGTTCATTTGAGACAACGGTCAAATTGAAAGCAAAATATAGGGTTATATATATATATATATATAGTAGTGTGTATGTAACAATGTTTTCAAAAACAATTGTCAAAACACATGTTTTGAAAATGGTTTAAAAACAATTATTTCAGATTTTTTAGGGATATTTTTTTTAGAAATCAAATATTTTAAAAATATGAAAATTTTAAAATATTGTTCAAATTTTTAATTATTTCTCGTATACTTTCAAAACCACATGACTCACTTTTATTTGAAGAAATAACCTAATTTTACAACAAATCTTAAAATTTTTTTTAATAAAAATTTGTTAAATATATATTTTAAAGTTAAAAAAAATTTGTTTTAAAAATATAAAAATTATTTTTGAGCACAATTACAGATACGACCGTAGTTCTGATTAACGGCAGCCAATGAAATAGAAGCCAGACAGCAACAGTATAAGTCCTCCTCCTTATTTAGTAATTAATAATCAAGAAACATGAATGGACTCTTAGTATGCCGTTAGTCACCGATTAAATCATGAATTTTAGCGCAGGCGAGATCATGACTATCGCCACACCACCTTCTGCCGCGTGGAGATACGAGAGGGGAAGAGTGTTTAGTGTGGCAAGAGCAGCGGGGATCCGCGGATCTGGAAGCAGCCAAAAGCGTTCTGTAAATAGTGTTTCTTGAAATTAGAAAGCAAAGTGGAGATTTGGGTTGCCTGGGCCCAAAGCAAGAAATATTTGCATATATGAATACGAGA
The DNA here is from genome assembly GCF_004353265.1 of Vitis riparia. Lineage (NCBI taxonomy): Eukaryota > Viridiplantae > Streptophyta > Magnoliopsida > Vitales > Vitaceae > Vitis > Vitis riparia. The sequence continues at coordinate 321,861 of NC_048448.1, read as the reverse complement.
AATAAGAGCGGATCCGGGGTGTGACAGTCTCAGCAGCACTGAGGTCTGAATCAGCGGTTTAGGGTTTTAGTACCCTTTTCGAATCCCAGTTGAAGGACATGGTTGGGTTTCTTGCCATCTTCTGCGCTTGGTGGGTTTTGGATATGCAGAATCTCTCTCAAACAGTTTCGTTTTTCAGGAAGCACAGGAAGAGGAAGGGAAAAATGACCATGTCTTAAGGAAGCTACAAGAGTCTGTGGATTCCAATCCTGATGACGCCTCCCTTCATTTTAATCTCGTAATGTTTCTTGTCATGATGATGAAAAGAATAAGCGGTTTTGGTTCTCCATTGGTGGGAATTTTTTCTTATGAATTTGAAAATGTCGTTTCAGGGGGTCTTCTTGTGGGAAAAGGAGGAACAAGAGTGGAAGGAAAAAGCTGCGGAGCATTTTGTAAGATCAGCCAAATTAAATCCGCAGAATGGGGACGTATTCAGATATTTGGGGCATTATTACGCAAGGGTATCCGTTGATACTCAGAGAGCTTTCAAGTGTTACCAGAGATCGGTCACCCTTAATCCCAATGATTCCGATTCTGGGGTTAGTGCAAATTTTTTTCCTTAAAAAAAATGGTTTCATCCCTCCACATGTTGGTTTTCGATCAAGCAAGTATTAATTTTGTGTCAGGAAGCGTTGTGTGATTTGTTGGACCTAGGAGGAAAGGAGACTTTAGAGATTGCGGTCTGCAGGGAAGCATCAGAGAAGTCCCCTAGGGCTTTTTGGGCTTTTCGAAGATTGGGTTACCTGCAGGTTTCTTTTCTTTGTCTCATTTTTCCATGTATTTCATTTGCAACTAGTCGGTTAGTGGAACTTAGCCGAAGCCATGTATTCATCTAACAAATACTCCATGTTCTTACTTGGTAGCTCCATCAAAATAAATGGTCTGAAGCAGTACAGAGTCTTCAACATGCCATTCGAGGGTATCCTAGCTGTGCTGATTTGTGGGAAGTGTGTATTCTTTTTATATGGGGCATTTATCATGTTTTTCATTCTTTCTTCTAAAATAAAAGCTTCCATCCTGAGCGATATTGATGTATATATATATTTCTGGTTCTCCTTCCCCACTTTAGGCTCTGGGGCTTGCCTACCAGCGATTGGGTATGTTTACTGCAGCTATAAAGGTACTTTTCTTTCTTTCTTTCCCAACCCTGCCGCCCCAATATTTATCTTCTGTTTCATCCGTCGCTTTTTCTAATTTCCTATTTATTTGGTTTATGAGAAATTGGAGCTAAAGGAAATATAACAAAACTCTTGAGTGTTTTATCTATTCTGCCATTTTTATAATCAAAGAAAGAATAATCCAGACCAATTAGGCCAAATATTTCTATTTGGATAAATGAGTTGTGCCTTTCATTGTCTGAGTCCTCCTTTACAGTTGTTGTTGGAACTTAGGGAAGTAACCATATGAAGGCTGTAGAGATAAAAAATGGTAGGGTTCTCTGAGCTGCAAGTGGAGCTCTGGTCTGGTACATTAAATTGAATCCAACTGCAATGAACATCAGTGTGGTGCTGGCCCAAAAATTCTAGTTGAGGTCTCTGAAAAAATTTTAAATTGGCTGCCTGATTGTTGTCTGAATCTTATTCAAAAAGTCAAGAAATTGAGGGTGGTTGACTGATGTGTTCTGGTTGCCATTTTGATCCATCTAGAGGTGATGGTTCTTCCTCAATGTGATTGTATTCAACACCGGGGTTTGAATGAGTGGTAGAACATGAGATTGGCCAGGGGCATCACCTCAGTCAAAGATGAGCTGTTGTTGCTGAGCATAGGGAACCAAAGGCTAAGCTCTGAGATTGGGCCTGTATTAAGACCAAGTTTACCGACTTGGTTATGTCCCCTGTTACTGTGTGAGCACAAGGACCTTTGATCTGGGGAAGGTTTATGAGATCTTGTTTGCCCTCTGGTGAATGCCACGTCTTGGTCAACTTAATTGAGAGCTTAAAGAGTGTTTTTTTATTAATCTAACTTTCAGTGGAATCTAAATCTTCCTTTTCCCTCTTGCCGCTTTGTCATAGGAAATGACGACTTCAGTGAGCAGGGGTGGCAAGAGCAAGATAAGAACTCATAAATAGGCCTTGTCCATTGGGCTACTCAAAGTGTTAGAAAAGTTTAGCATGAACAACCAGAAGTGACAACAATGGAATAGTCTCAAAGAAAAGCGATTCACTCTTTTCTTAAAACCCTAACCTACAGGATCCTAAGTACCTGAATATGATTTGAATATGTCAGAACTCAGTGAGTGAAATAACACGGATGGAGAGCCAAGCCTCGCCACAGTGACTAGCAGCTAGGCTGGTTGAGAAGTGGTTGGATAGGTCCTTTCTTCGTCAAAAGTGCTATATGCTCCCTAATTTCCTTTCAATTCACTCTCCTCTCAAACTGGCTAAGCCTTCCAACCTTCAAAATTGCTGAAATGAGGTCTATTGATTGCAAAAAGCAGGAACGCTTGTGACTCACTATGATAGTGGTTCAAGAGGGATTTTCTATGTTATGTTGCACATGTTTGTCTTTATTTGTAGGAGTGTCACCATTGTCCACGGACCTCAAACTTTCTAAATTAATGTATTTTATTGTACCTTTTCTCACAAGAAGTAACATTTTCCAATAAAAAGAATTTATTCTTGTCATCTTATCCTCTCACTCCCATGATGTTTGACATTTGTTCTTGTGTCTTGAAGCCATGTGCACGGTAACGCATAACAAGGCCATGGTTATAAAGTATGCCCATGGGATTTAGAATATTTGAGAATCAATTGTAACAGTTATGATTGAAAGAAGAGAAGAAAAGAATTGACTGTAACAGTGCTTTAAGCTGTAAACTAGTAACAAATGAAATTAATGATTTTCCAGTTATTTTCATATATTCTTCTAATTAAATGGCTGTTTTATCATGGGAATCCAACAGTCATATGGGAGAGTCATTGAATTGGAGGATTCCAGAATCTTCGCATTGGTTGAGAGTGGAAATATCTTTTTGATGCTTGGTTCCTTTAGAAAGGTGAGATTCGTTTGGCATACTTGTCTGTCCTAGTTCTGTTGTGATCTTTCTTACATGTCATACTTTTTTTGGATGATAAATTAATATTGGTAGCACATTAGCTGTTTAGATGGGTTGAAATATTAATTTTCTCATTTTCTTTTTACTACTGCTTGCATTTTGTTTTTCTTGGCAGGCATGCAGGAATTTTTTTCCTTATGAAACAAAATCATGATTTGCAATTGAATAACATCCAGCTGCTTACCTGTCAAAAATCCATCTATATAAATCTCATGTTATAACAGTCTTTCTGTTATTTTCAACAATCAAAAACTTGAAAATCAAATCCCAAATCAAAATTTTAAGCAATTACATAATTAGGGCCCTTCCACCAAATGTATGGATGATTCAATTCCAGTTGAGGCAAAATAATGCATCTGAAGATTGTTGGAGCCTCCCACTTGTGCAAGGAAATTGGTTGACAGTCTCTTAGATTCTTCCATGCTCAGTTTTCCTTCATCTCATGAAGAGCACTGAATATCTCAACTTCTTTTCAAGATGCCTGAGAAAGTTATTAAATTAAATCAGGGTTTAATGCCATATTATCATGTTCTCAAGCTATAACGTTATTAACTACTGGCTGACCAATGTTCCCTTTGCTCTCCTTTCTACTTATTTGGGCCTCCCTTTGGGAGCCTCCTTCAAATCCATTCAAGCTTGGGATGTAGTGGAGGAAGGATTTTAGAGACGACTTGCCTTATGGAAGATGCAGTACTTGTCAAAAGGAGGGAGATTGACTTTATTAAAGAACACTTTATCTAGTTTGCCTATATATTTCATGTCTTTATTTGTGATCCCTTATAAGGTGAATCTTAGATTGGAGAAGATCCAAAGGGGCTTTCTTTAAGAGGGAAAAAGAAGGGGGTCTGGTAGTTAGAAAGTTTTTTTTTTTTTCTTAATTTCTTTCTTTCTTCTAAATAAGGCTTTTATTGGGAAGTGGTGTTCGAGATTTGCTTTTGAGAATGATTCCTTTTGGAACTAGGTGGTTATAAGGAAATATGGAGAGGAAAAGGGGGATTGGTGTTCTAGAACTTTGACGGAAGGCCACGGGGTGGGTCTTTGGAAGGCGAATTGGTGTGGGTGGAAGAGATTCTATGATAGGATTGGCTTTAGGGTGGGAAATGGCAAGATGGTGAGGTTTTGGAAAGATAGGTGGTGTGGGGAGGAACCTTTAGTGACTTTTCTAGAGTTGTTTTCAATCGCCACTGATAAAAAAGCTTGGGTGGATCAGATGTGGGAGCAAGTTGGGGAAGCAGGTTGTTGGAATCTAATATTCACAAGATAGATAAATAATTGGGAATTAGGTGAGGTGGAAGGGTTGCCTAGAAGGCTACAAGGGCATGCGATTGGAGGAGGAGTAGAGGATGTTATGGCTTGGTGGTTGTCAAGGGGAGATACTTTTTCAATCAAATTTTTTTACTCCTCCTTAGTAGGTTGTTACTCGAAAGGTTTACCCACAAGCATGGTGTGGAATCCTTGGGTGTCGATGAGAGTCAGCTTCTTTGCTTGGGAAGTAGGTTGGGAAAAATTCTAACTTTGGATTTGCTAAAAAAGGAAGGGTTGGAGTCTTCCAAATAGATGTTATTTGTGTAAGGATGAAAAAGAGTCAGTTAACCATATTCTCCTTTACTATCCTAATGCAATAATGTTGTGGCACCTTATTTTTGCTATTTTTGATGTACAGTAGGTGATGTCATTCTCGATCAAGGAGACCTTCATTAGTTGGTTCGAACCTTTTGGAAGGAGAGAAACCGAAGAGCCTTTGAAGACTTTGAACTAACATCCCATGCTATTTTTTGCTTCTTTATGTATATGTTTTTTTGAGTGGGTTAGGGTGCATATAGAGTTTGTTTCTTTGTCTCTTTTTGATTTCATTGATTGGTTGGGCTGTAAGTGAAGCGAGGGTTTTTTTTTTTTGTTTATCCCTCATTTTTTTGGCCTTGTATACATCATGTATATTTTAGGCACCTTTTTTTTTGTGCTTTTAATACAATTGCTTTATATATAAATAAATAATAAAAAAATCTTCCAAAAAAAAAAAAAAAAGAAGTGTTTATTTAGTTATGTTTAGTATAAGTTTCTTGTGGAAAATTTTCTGTTAAAGCCCTGTACTAGGTTTTGGAACCGGGAGGTCTTTCCAATTTCCCAGTTGCAATCATTTGGAATTCTTGGGTGCCACCTAAGATTGACTTCTTTGCATGAGAGGCTACTTGGGATAAAGTCTTCACTTTGGATCTTTTAAAGAGGAGAGGGTGGTCAGTGGCAAACAAATGTTTTCTTTGTCATGAATAGGAAGAATCAATTGATCACATTCTCATCTATTGTGACAAAACTTGGGTTGTTTGACATCTTTTGTTTTCTCTGTTTGGTGTGTCTTGGGTGCTGCCCTCTTTAGTAAGAGTGTTACTCTTAAGTTGGCATGGGCCCTTTATGGGTAGGAGAAGGAAGGTTTGGTGGGCCACTCCTTTGTGTTTGTTTTAGACAGTCTGGAAAGAAAGGAATGGTAAAGTGTTTGATAACAAAGAGTTGTCTGGTGAAGGGATTAAACTTGTTTTTCTTTGTAACCTTTGGGCATAGTCCAATTTGTGTATGGTTTTAGGCTTCTCCTCTATTGTAGATTTTGTGGATTGGTTAGGGGCTTGTTGAGGGGTGTTGTTTTTTGTTAGTCCCTCTTTTTTTGGTTGGTGTTGTTGGCTCCCTTTGTATACTCTCTTTGTGCACTTTGGGAGCTTTTTGGTGACGGTTATTGTTTACCTATCAAAAAAAAAAAGAAGAAGTTTTCTTGAAATAAAATGCTATCCATCCTAGAGAAAAAAACTAGAATCATATTGGTTAGAGATAATATTTTGGTATGTTAAGGTACTGACTCAAACATAAATCTACGATGCTATTTCTGTATTTTTTGGAACTAGCTTAAGTCAATCTAGAAACAATTCTCATTTTTTTCATTAGACACCTTAGATTTCATGTTGAAAATCTGTTGTTAAAATTTTGATACTTATGTAATGCAAAAATTCATTAGACCTCTTTTTTATTATTTTTTGTTACTTACATAAGCCTTAGGGTGTCCTAATCTTCTTTTCATGTCTATTTATATGAAGGAGATGGCAAACAATCTCATCATCAATGTTTTAAAAACTTGAATTGACTGAACAGTTAGACCATCAACTGGTCATTTTGCAGGATAGTTTACACCCTGTGATTGCCATATGCTAAAAAACCATTGTTTTTAAGAGCATCAGTTACACCATTGGTTCAATCGTTGACCTGCTTGAATGGACACAGTTTCCAATACCTGGCTAGTTTTTTAATGTACAAAATCCTTCTTTAGCAGCAGGGGTAGCTCGTACTTTTCCAGCCATTTAAACTTCAATTACCCCTTTCCAAAACTGGTGATTATCAGCACCAGGTTTCTCTATCTCCCTCTCTCCCTCTCTCTGTCTCCTACATGTTTGCTGGATAGATTCCTGATTAATGATTTCTTATGTATATTTAATTGCGATGTTATACTACTTTAGGGATTCTTTGTACTTTCTAAAAACATGTTAGAATTTTTAGAAAATTCTTTTGATTTTATGTTTTATGTGATTATATTCAATTATTTTATTTTTCTTCAATTAATAAATAATTGTGACATCATATTCAATTCCAGTTGACTCATGGCTGAGTCAGCGACCTTAAATCTAGTCCCCTTTTCAGGTTTGTTGAATGGCCCTATTTTAAAGCATTGCTCATCATTCAATACTTCAACTTCAATAGGTCTGATCTAGATTAATTCAATAATCTAATTTAAATTTCTACTATTTAATGAGAAACACAGTGTGGGCTTTAGTCACAGGGGTGGCATCCCTTCTCTGATATCCTTGGTGTTAAATATATCACAGTGTTTTAAATGTTTGAAGGTAAAATTTAAATTTGAAGTAGTGGATGCTGTGTTGATAGCTAATGAAGTGGTGGATGAGAAAAGAAGGTCAGGGGAGGAAGGGGTAGTCTTCAAAATCGATTTTGAGAAGGCCTATGATCATGTGGATTGGGGCTTTTTAGATCATGTGCTACAAAGGAAGGGGTTCAACCAGAAATGGAGATCTTGGATAAGGGGCTGTTTGTCTTCATAAAGTTTTGTAATCCTAGTTAATGGGAATGCAAAGGGTTGGGTTAAGGCCTCTAGAGGTTTGAGACAAGGAGACCCCCTTTCTCCTTTTCTTTTTACTCTAGTGGCAGATGTTCTAAGTAGGTTGATGATCAGAGCAGAGGAAACTGGGATAATTGAGGGTTTCTTTGTGGGGAGGGATAGGACTAGAGTGTCTTTGTTACAGTTTGCTGATGACACCATCTTTTTCTCTAAAGCCTCTATGGAACATCTTCAAAATCTCAAGATTATCCTTTTGGTTTTTGGGCAAGTATCTGGTTTAAAAATCAACTTAGAAAAAAACACTATTTTAGGTATTAACACTAGGCATGAGCTGTTGTCTAGCTTGGCCTCGGTTTTGGATTGCAAAGTGTTAGAGTGGCCTTTGTCTTATTTAGACCTTCCATTGGGAGGGAACCCAAAGACAATAAGCTTTTGGGATCCGGTGGTTGAGAGAATTTCGAGGAGGCTTGGATGGTTGGAAAATGACCTTTTTGTCTTTGGGGGAGGGAGGATTACTTTAATTCAGTCTTGTCTGTCTCACATCCCTAGCTACTTTTCCTCCCTCTTTAAAATCCCAACATCAATAGCTTCAAAGATTGAGAAGATGCAAAAGGATTTTCTTTGGTCTGGGGCGGGGGAAGAGAAGAAAGATCATCTTATCAGATGAGAGGTTGTTAGTAGACCAAAGGAGTTGGGAGGTTTGGGTTTTGGGAAGACTTCTATGAGAAATATTGCTCTCTTAGGGAAATGGCTTTGGAGGTTCCCTAGAGAAAGGAGTGGTCTTTGGCATAAGGTTATTGCGAGTATATATGGGACACATCCTAATAGATGGGATGCCAACATGATGGTTAGATGGTCACACAGATGTCCTTGGAAGGCTATTGCTCAAGTTTTCCAGGTTTTTTCCCCTTTTATCCTCCTAGTGGTGGGCAATGGGGAGAGAATTCGTTTTTGGGAAGATCTTTGGTGGGGTAACAAAACTTTGTGTTCTCAATTTGCTGATCTTTACAGAGTTATTTATGTGAAAAACCTCACTGTCTCAAATGTCTTTGGTAATTCCTTTCCACTGTCTTGGAATTTTAACTTTCGTCGCAATCTTACGGATTCAGAAATTGATCTCTTTTAGAGATTAATGTCTTCCCTTAGTTCTGTGCTTTTCTCTCATTCTTTAGTAGATTCAAGAGCGTGGTCTTTGTCTTCGTCAAGATTGTTTTCAGTGAAATTTTTTTTCTTGGCCTTGTCAAAAGTCTCAAATCCTATCTTGTTCCTTCCGGCCAAGTTCTTGTGGAGTTTAAAAGCCCCTTCAAAGGTTAAGGCCCTCGCTTGGTTAGTAGCACATGGGAAGGTAAACACCAACGATAAGTTGCAATTGAGAACACCCTACAAATCCCTCTATCCTCAATGGTGCATTCTTTGCAAAGGAAATGGAGAGTCGATTGACCACCTTTTTCTTCATTGTCTTGTTACCATTGGACTCTAGCACAAGTTGTTCAATCTAGCCGGGTTGGTTTGGGTCCCTCCAAGGAGTTTTGAGGACATGTTGGTTATTACTTTTAAAGGCATGGGGAACTCATTAAGAGGCAAGACACTTTGGCAAATCGCTTGCCTTACCTTGATTTGGATGGTGTGGCAAGAGAGAAACAATAGGATCTTTGAGGATAAAGGGAGAACGCAAGAGATGTTATGGGATTTGATTCGGTTCTATTCTTCTCTATGGGCTTCTTGTACTGAAGCTTTTAGAGGAGTTCCTCTAAGTGTTTTACAACTCAACTGGATTGCGGTTTGAGCTTCAAAAGTTTGAAGATTGTTGGGGTTTCTCTTTGTTTTTAGAGTTCTATTGTTGGGAGTTTTCTCCTTTGTTCAGTTTGTGTAGGAAGGACCTCTCATCGTTCCCTTGGTTTCTTCTCTTTCTTTTGTAACTTTTCTTTCTCCTGTATCTTTTCTTCTATTAATATATTCTTCTTCATTTCTGTTAAAAAAAAAAATTTAAATTTGACCTCACACATTAATCATCCCGCATTTAATGTCCCTGCTCTTGAGAAAGAGATCCTTTTGAACTCAAGTTTGAGTGCATTGAAACGTTGTTGATCCAATGATTTTGAATTTTTCTGGCTTGTATTTGAACTTATTGCATTGTTAACTTGAAAAATGTGTATACAATCATCAAACTTGTTATGAAGTTTACAATTGGTTCTGCTTGCTCCTTTGAACATGAAATTCCTTGACTCAATTTCACATTTGATTACTCAAGTCTTCCTAAAATCGTAAGTAATAGTTTAACAAACTAGGATCCATAGGATATTTCAGTATTAAAATTATAATTCCTTAAAATGATTCTGTTCACTGTTAATGTTTTGATCCTTGTATAGTAGCAATTGTATTGTATTTTTCCCATAGTGTTTCAGTCCTTATTTCAATATTCACAATGTACAAAATGACATAAATTGGTTTATCTGTATGAAGGGTATCGAGCAATTTCGGCAAGCTTTGGAGATCTCACCTGAAAGTGTATCTGCACACTATGGTCTTGCTTCTGGGCTGCTTAGTTTGTCAAAGGAATGTACCAATTTGGGTGCTTTTAGATGGGGAACTTCACTTTTAGAGGTTACTCATGCTGTAACTTAAATGATGTGCCTACATTCTTAATCCTCTCTGTTAGACAACTAATTTTCCTAAAAGATTAAACTTTTAGTATTTCAGTCCACAATGTATATCATACATACTGCCCTTGAGGCCTGGCTCAAGTGGTAAAGCGGTGGAGAGGGTTTGTGGGAAGTTCCAGGTTCAAGTCCCAACAGGGGACAAAAATTTACCTATAAAAAAATGTATATCATGCACACTAACACTGTCCTTCACATGTAGTCTCTTTTAGGCTTACATATGGGCTTAATGAATTGGGGAAATAAAGTGGCCTCTTTTAGGCTTAATAAATTGAGGGAATAAACATATGGGGAAGTTCAATCATGTGACCTCCCACATGACACGCAATTTTCCTAAGAGCTTAAACTTATAGGATTTGGATGCACAATGTATATCATGGAACCACTCTCAATATCAAAAAACAGTCATTTGTAAAATAAGTTTCTAAATCATTGCAGGAAGCATCTAAAGTTGCAAAATCAACTACCTGTTTGGCTGGAAATGTTTCATGTATTTGGAAATTGCATGGGGATATTCAGGTATGATCATCTCAATATTCACTTTTTGGGGGGTTATCTTCCAACCTTCTTACCATTTGTAAAACCTAAGTGATATTTTCTTTTGGTAATATTTTGTTGTTGATCTCAGTGGAATGCTTGTTCTTGAAATAGGATTTGGTTCCTTTTAATGTAAAAGACAAAATTGTGATATTTGTGACATAACTAGTTTACTACGTGCTGTCCTTGTTAGCTTGCATATGCAAAATGTTTACCGTGGTTGGAGGAAAACTGGAACCTAGAGATTGATGAGGAAGCTTTCAGTAACTCCATTCTTAATTGGAAGCGATCCTGCTGTTTGTCTGCGATATCTGCCAATTATTCTTACCAGAGGGCTTTGCACTTAGCCCCATGGCAAGCTAATATCTATACTGATATTGCAATAAGTTCAGATCTCATTTGCTCTTTGAAGGAGGATGATAAACATAACCCAAATTCTTGGTAAGATCTTGGCTTGTCATGTTCTTATTTAGTCATCTCATATGTTTTATTATTTGATATCTTAGTTTACCATCTCATTAACCAGGCAGCTACCTGAAAAAATGTCTTTGGGAGGCTTGTTACTTGAGGGTGACAATAATGAGTTCTGGGTGACATTGGGATTTGTATCTGGTCATAATGCACTGAAGCAACATGCTTTTATCAGGGGACTGCAGTTAGATGTATCTTTAGCTGTTGCATGGGCATGCCTTGGGAAGGTGCTGTTCTATATCAATTTCAACAATTTATTTCCTTTAGGGTATTTAATATAGAACTCTTATTTGAAAAGAAACAAAGAAAGCTAAATTATTTTTCCAGAAGTCAAGCTGATTTGGTTGGCTTCATATTATGCTTCAGTGTTGAGTGTAGCATGACCTGAAACATAAGTGCATTAATTTGTGTGAACCCTCCAGATAGGTGTTTAAATGCTTTCTTTCCCCACAGCTTTATAGAAAAGAGGGCGAGAAGCAATTGGCAAGGCAGGCATTTGATTCTGCTAGAAGTATAGATCCTTCACTTGCATTACCATGGGCAGGCATGTCAGCTGATACACATGCCAGGTAGATGCTTTGTCATGGGCTAAATAAAATATATAACTTTGTTTGGAGTTGTCACATGTGACACTGATGTGCATTGAAATATTCTTCATTCTTCAGGGATCCCACAACAGATGAGGCTTATGAGAGTTGTTTACGTGCTGTGCAGATATTGCCTGTGAGTAACATGTCCCTTTGTATGTATGCTCTTCAAGTACAATCTATAAAAAGGATATTTAAACTTTGACATTATTGATGAGACTCTTCATTCTGTTATGGTCCTAACTGGATAGGTGGATATTGTAGTAGAACTCAAATAATTTTATGGGAGTGGTTTGACATCCTTTAAAGGTAGAAGTATCCCTGGGGTTCTTCCCCCTCACTTGTGTTGCTCTAGTAGAATCCTAGGTATTTTTGAATCAAAAGAGTATTGACTTTAGGGAGACACTGGTGAGGGGAGAGCAGGTGGTACTTATTTGATTTGACCAAAAAATTTCTAATTTGTCTTCCTTCTCCATTAGTAATATTTTTGTTCTCTGCAAAAAGATGATTGTAATTTTACTTCTTCTCCATCTCTATTGACTGACACTGGTGAGGGGAGAGCAGGTGGTACTCATTTGATTTGACCAAAAAATTCTAATTTTTCTTCCTTCTCCATTAGTAATATTTTTGTTCTCTGCGAAAAGATGATTGTAATTTTACTTCTTCTTCTCCATCTTCTTTTTATCTTTGCTCTTTTTTGGCATTATGCTCTAATATTTTTAAGGCAAGGTATCTGCTTGTGGATTTTAAGTTTGTTGACTATACATCTTGCTCTAACACCTTATACCATTTTACCTAAAACTCTGATTCCTTGGCAGGTTGCAGAGTTTCAAATTGGCCTTGCAAAGCTTGCTCTTCTTTCAGGTCACCTTTCATCCTCACAGGTATTACCACATTCAAAGTATGTGTAAGGAAACAACTATTCTAAAAAGTAAAAATATAATATCATTCCTTGATTTTCTTGTGCAACAAGAGCTAACACCAAAATGCTTTTGGAAGTATCAGTTTAATATTGCAGGTAATTGCTGTTACAGGTCTTTGGAGCCATCCAACAGGCTGTGCAGCATGCACCTTACTATCCAGAATCCCATAATTTGAATGGACTGGTTTGTGAGGCACGGTGTGATTATCAGTCTGCTGTTGCTTCTTATAGGCTAGCACGCTGCGCAATCAACACCTTTTCAGGCTCCATATTGAAATCCCATTTGAGAGACATATCATTTAATATTGCAAGATCACTCAGTAAAGTAAGGATTTTGGATCTTTTTCAGTATATTTCTCTCATTCTCATCTTGCTTAATGTTGAATTAGTAATATGAATTTATCTGATGTTTGTATCTTCATTTACCATTCTTCAGAAAATGCTTTTGTTTGGTGCAGGCAGGGAATGCCCTTGATGCTGTTCAAGAATGTGAAGATTTGAAGAAAGAAGGTTTGGGTTAGGACTAACTTGCTAGCTCCTTCTTTCTACAACTTCGCTTACTTTAAAACCCAGGGGAGTGGGCATTAGCTTACTCCTTTCTTATGCTGCAATATTGGTTCTATGATTTTTATAGTGCATTCAAGATAAATAAAGGATTAAAGCAGCCACACAGACAGGTTATGTAGGGGATTGTTTCCCCCCGGCTAGTGCTCATACACTTTCAATGGTTTTCTGATATGGATAGTCTAAAACTGATTGAACTTTGATGCTTTCAAAGGAAGTTGCTTTATTATTACAGCCTAATTTAGCAAGTCAGGAATAGGATATGCTGGCCAATAGGAGAGCTATATCGCTTGAGGTTTTTGGAGGGGATTTTTATCCCTGCTGATTTCTTCTGATATTCAATTTTTTTGTAGCTTTGGTTTTTTGCATTTTCTTTTTCCTCAAGGATCTCTCCTTATATATCTCTTTCTAGTAATAAAATTCTATTTCCGATTAGAAAACAAAAATAATACTGTTCAAATGCAAACATGAAAAAGCTATTTTTTAGAATAGATGCTTGGATCAAGTTTTGTCAAGTCGAATGTAGGATCCTGTAAGTTGCATTTCATTTTTCTAACACATTGTATACTGTATTTACTCTTCTAGGTCTGCTTGATGCACAAGGTTTGCAAATATATGCTATCTCGTTATGGCAAATTGGTGAAAATGACCTTGCCCTGTCTGTGGCAAGGGATCTAGCTGCAAGTGTTTCTGCCATGGAACAGGCTTCTAGGGCCACTTCTGTTAGTTTCATATGTAAATTTCTGTATAAAATATCTGGGCAGGAATCAGCAATAATAAGCATTTTGAAAATGCCGAAAGAACTATTTCAGAATTCAAAGATTAGTTTTGTTGTGTCCGCCATTGACGCTCTTGATGAAAGTAATAAGCTGGAATCAGTTGTTTCAAGCAGTCGATGCTTTCTTGCATCTCATGAAGAGATCGCTAGAATGCACTGTTTAGTAGCACTTGGTAAACTGGTGAGTTTTCTCTTTCTAATTGTATAGTTGCAGCTTAAGCATCTTACTTTTAGCTGGTTTTACATGGATTTGAATGGTCAATGTGAAGCTGATCTTTGTTTTGCTTGTGTTATGCAGGTCAAACAAGGATCAGAGCACTGCCTTGGATTTGAAAATGGGGTTCATCACCTTAGAAAAGCTCTTCACATGTTCCCTAACAGTGTTTTGATAAGGTAACAGGAATGCACTAAATTTATACTTTCATTGGGCTGCACCTTTTCAGCTGACCCACCCAAGTATTGTGCTAGTTGCATCTGAAATGATATGGATGCATTAATTCTTATGTTGATGAAATAAGTGTCTTCCATCTTAATTAACTTTAACGTAAGTGTGACATTTTTTTGGTACAAACCATCCGACCTTGGACTCGAGAAAGTTTGAACACCATTCTTGTTCAAGATCTAGGTGCAGATAAATCAGGTTCTCTCAGGTTCAAAACTGTCCTGGTTCAGCATTTTGGCATGTAATCCTGCTTTTCTAAACACTGACAAAATAAAATATAGAAAATATAATTATGAAGTTAAATTCATATAAATACAACAATGTTATTTTATAATTCTAGTGTAAAATTGTAGTGTATAATTTACTGAAGGTCAGAAGGTGCAGGTCCTGACAGGAGCTGGGTGTTATATGCTAGCTCACTGTTGACTCTGGAATCAATGATTTAAAGAGTTGTTACAATGTAGCCTATCAGCAGAGTCAAGCAGAAGCAAACATTGATGATGGAGAAAATCTAACTAATGAAATGGCTTTATTCATGACTAATGATTCCAATATGGTGACATCAGTGACTAAAACTAACACAGATGGGTTTTGGGTGAACACCTAATTAATGCCTTAACCTACCAGCTAGTGCCAACAAAAACTTTCTAAAACAAAACAAAAAACAGAAACTTCATTCGTCCAGAATGTATGCCATGTATATCTCAGTAACACAAGGAAAATTTAAATAATATTCAGAGATGGGATTTGAAGGAGAGTGAATTAGCCCTCCCAAAGGAAGAGGTGGAGTTGAGGACAAAAGAAAAAAGGAGTATTCAGGAAGTTGGCCATTCTTGAAGAAATCAGTGTAAAAACTTCAGAGCCCTTTAGTTGAAAGAGGATGACAGAATCATTAAATTCTTCCATAGGTAGGCTAATGCTTTTGAAGATGCAACACTATCAGGAAGTTGAGATTGGGGATGTCTGGACTGGTGATGAGGGGGTTAGCAGAGGGAATTTCCGTCATTTTCAGAGATTATGTTTGGATGAGCAGGTTTGGAGGTCAAGGCTAGACAAGTTGGCATTTGTTAAAGAGTTGACCTTGGTAAGCTAGTGTTTTTAGTGTAAGAGGAAGAGTCAGTGATTGTCTATTAATCCATTTCTCAATTTTTCTCAAGAATTATGGTCTTTGGTTCTCTTCATTTCAGATATCTTAGGTGCGTGCTTGCTATCAAAAGAGTCAGTTTTTAGTTGATATGGTAGTCCCATTAAGAAGAATTAGAGAAAAACGTGCAGGGCTGCCACCATTTTTTAATCTGGCTCATCTGGAAAGAGAGAAACAAAAGGACCTTTTAGGGGGTAGAGCTTAATATTGCTGAGTGCAGTGGCCTTTTTGACAAAAAACATTCTCTTGTGGATTTTATTGGCCTTGCGTGTTGTACTTTCGGAGAAAGAGTACTTTTTTTTTATAGGTAAAGGCAATTGTATTAAAAGCACCAACTTATAAAAAAAAAAATTGTATTAAAAGCACCTAAAGAAGGGCACACAAAAGTATACAGGATGCACACAAAAATTGTATTAAGTGCTTCTTCTTCTTCTTATACATATATATACATATGTACATACATATATATATTCCTTTTCCTTTATACGGCCTGGCTTGGTACAGTACAATCATTCTTTCTGTGCATGTAGGTTACATCCTCTTGTGGCACTTTTAATTTAATCTTTTATTTATAAAATGGAGTTTTCATATTGCTTAAATGATAAGAATTAAATTATGGAAGAGGGCACAGCCATAGTGCAAAAGTACACAAGAAATACCCAAAGAAACAAAAGAGGGAAAGGGAATCACAGAACATCCTTCTGGAGGCTGTAGGCCAATCCCAACCTTATCAACGAAATCTAGGAACAGAAAGGTTCTCAAAATCTATAAAACCCTTGAGCTGTAGAAACAAGTAATGAAATACATGAGTCATGGGAAAAAAAATGATTCATGTTTAAGAATGATGGTGACTGCATTTATATTGTCTTTGCTTCATACTCCATAATTGAATATGGTGAGAGGCGTGTAGTTGTGGCCTATGCAGCTGTTTATGACAAACCTTTACAAATGTTGATGATCATCTTTAGTCTTTTTTCCTTGTTTTATCTTGGCTCTGGTTTGAGTTTTAATTTGGTTGTAAATGCAATTTTTTTTCCTAATGGTTTCTATATTTTGATTAATTTTTTTAATAGGCAAGTAATAATATTCTATAAACAAAGTGTCTAAGAAACAATGCGCCAAAGTACACAAGCACCAACTCTGCATTAGAGGCCTCAACAAAATCGAAGAGAATGAGAGGACCCCCAAGCAGAGATCACCTCAGACTACCATTCAGGTTCCAAGTCTTCACAGCCCACCTCTTCAAAGAGGGCAAGTGAGGAACAGAGTCAGAAAATCCCCCCCATCTCTCCACTAAGCAATGCTTCAAAAGCTTGTTCATATGTTGCACTTCCTTGACTCCTAGCTATTAGCATACCGCCTCACCCATCACACCAAAACTCTTCTTAACCACCTCTACATAAGACCCCTCAGGCAAACACCAACTTGGTATACACTTCCAACATTCTCTCATACAACAATGCTCTCCTTGGGATTACAGAGGAGGAAGCCACTCCAAAATCCTGAAACTTCCTAGCTAGAATGGACCACCCCCCAAAAATACCCCTTCCTTGAGGGAAAATCAACATGAACCTCTTGGCCTCTACGGAGATCTAATCGAATATTGAATTAACCTTCCTGCCCTATTGGAGCGTCTCTTCAACCTGAAGGACCTCCCTCCATCCCACTTTGAAAAACTTTTTCCCATCTTCTTCCCTACAACAAGATTCTATACCTTCCAACAACAGGGACAAATTCATCTTGCTGAATCTAATCCAGCTTGAAAGCGCTCGTCCTCTTTTTACAGTTTTACCACTCTAACATCCCTTTACCACTCAATGACAATTTTGAAAGACTTCGAATCCACTGCAAACTAGCTCTTCCCTCTTTTCTTCATTTCAAATTTTAATGCCCCTTTGATTAATCTGTTAATGAACCAGAAATATTTCTAAATCAGTTAGCATTGAAGTATAACCTACTCACAAGCACTTTGATGATGCATTCTACCACTTGCGACATGGGACGTTGGAATCTCTCTTTCTCTCTTTCTCATTTGATTAAGGTTGGAAATCTTAGTGGTGTTTGAGTTTTATACAATTGTAAATTAACTATTGAAAACTTTACTACTTAATTATAAATATTGAACTTTGAAAATTCTGAATTCACAGAAGTGAAAAGTTTATTTATATCATTTAAAACATAATGGTTGAGTTTAATTCAATTGTTAAAGTTGCTTGTTTTACAAATGCATTCTTATATTATTATTGTAACAAGTGATCCTTATACACTAACATTTCATTATACAAAACACATGTGTTATACATGGAAATGTGCATGATATTATTTTTTATCAAATATATTAATTTGATAGAGACCTTGTACTCACACATTTTCTAGTGAAAGTTATGTTCAATTTATATATTATGTGGTAACAATAATATATTAATTTTTTCATATTTTCATGAGATCTTTGATTTTTTATGGAAAATGAGAAAATTTTAAAAGCAGTCAAAAATATTAGTTTCCAATATTAAAATTTACAAATGATAATAAAGTAAAAGGAGTTTCTTTTTTTTTTTGATAGGAAACGACAAAGGAATATATTGATAAAAGGAGTTTCTTTTTCAATGTAATTTATTTCAAGAATGATTGAATATTAAAAATAGTTTAACTATAGAAAAGGGTAATAACAATTTTAAAGACTTATTTAAAATTTTAAAACAACTTATTGTCTTTTGCTTGAAGTGTTTAGTTTAGAGTCTATGACTTTTTGTTTCAATGGTCTTTAAATGGAATTCAAATACAAGTGGCGACTCATTTGTGTTGTCAATCACGGTTAAAAATGAGACCTTTTTTTTTTTTTAAATGGATATGCTTAAAAATAAGACCTGCCTGCCTTTTGTTTTTTCACTTGTTGGTACTTATATATTTTTTATTGTTAAACACCGCCTTTGGGGGGGTTGGGGTTTAGCATCTTGGTGAAGAAACTTCATTTAGTTAATTGGTCAATTGTTTGCTTGGACAAAAGGAGGGTTGGATTAGGTATCAAAAATATATCTATGCTCAACAAGTCCTTTCTTGGAAACTGGTGTTTGAGGTTTGTTGTGGAGAGGGATAGGTCATGGAGACAAGTGATATCGGCCAAGTTTGGTGAAAAGATGGGTGGGTGGTGTTCTCATGAAGGGAGGGAATGGTAAAGGGTGAGGTTGTGGAAAACTAGAAGGAAACAGTAGATATATATTCAGGCTAGAACTAAATTTGAAGTTAGTGATGGTAAGAGAATTAGGTTTTGGCTTGAGCTATGGTATGGTGATTCTTTTTTGAGAGCAATGTTTCATGCTTTGTATTCCATTCCCAATTCTAAGGATGCTTGGTTAGTGGAAGATTGGGAGGAGGTGGGAGGTGTTGGACATTGGGTTGAAGCTTAGGAGGTAGAAATTGTTGAAGCTTTTGTTTTGTGAGAAAGCCAAAATGTTATGACTTCTGATCTTCTCCCTTTTTGGGGTGCAATGGGTGATGCACTCCTCTGTGAGAAGGAACCTCCTGGGATGACATGGTTCCTTTGTGGGCAAGAAAGGGAGAAAGCTTGGAGAGCTGCCCCCTCTGCTTGATGTGGACCATTTGGAAAAAAAGGAATAGGAGGACCTTCAATGATGTTGAGAGGAATGACCAAGAAATTAAATCCACTTTTTTGTACACTTTTGTGAATTGGGCTAGGGTGTATATAGAGGAACACACTTTCTCTTTGATAGATTTTGTAGACTGGTTAGCTACCTAGTAAGGGTCAGACTTGTTTGTCTTTTTGCCTTCTGCACCTATGTATCCTGGTATACTCCGTGGATACTCTTTCTTTAGCCTCTTTGGCTTTTAATGAATTTTCTTTTACCTATATAAAAAAAATAAAAATTGTTCTTTGGAGTTAGTTATCGGAGATCCTTTTCCCCAGCGGGTTTCGGACGCCGCCGAAGTGGGTTTCTTTGTTTGGGAGGTGGTTTGGGGAAAATTGTGAGATTAGACCAGCTAAGGAGGTGAGTTAGTACTATAGCTAACTGATGTTTGCTTGTGCAAGTGCTAAGAGGAATGGACCAATCATATTCTTCTTCATTATGGTTCAGCTCATAGTTTTCTGTACCTATTATTCTCGCTCTTTAATGTGTTATGGTTGTTGCCTTATACCGTAAAAGATGTCTTGCTAAGATAGCATGGTTGTTTTTTGTTTTTTTTTTTTTTTTTAGGAAAAAATTGCAAAAAAGCTTTGAGGATAGCTGCGGTATGTTTGTTCTAGACCATTTCGCAGGAGAGAAACTGAATAACTTTTAAAGACATGGAGAAGTCAATTTAATTGTCAAGGAATTCTTTTATTTGAACATTCTTTTATTGGTTCCCATTTTGTGTAGAAGCGGGATGCTCATCCGTGTATGATTTAGTGTAACCTTGGTTTTTGTTGCACATAACACAAGTATGTTGATTTAATTTTTCTCATATTTGTCTACTTTTTTTTTCCTATGTAAAATTCCATATCTCATAGTGTCATCTCTTGTTTTGCCACTCATTCACTTTGTCATCCTTATTTTAGCTATTTTATATTAAATATATGTTTTTGACTGTAGCATTATTTTCCATTGCACATCATATCATTGATACATGTTTCTTGCAAAGCTTATTAATATTTTGTAATTCTTATATCTTTGTTTCAATGGGTTCTTTTACTATTGACAGGAATCTTCTTGGTTATCTTTTACTATCCTCTCAAGAAGGGGAAGATGCTCATAGTGCTAGTAGGTGCTGTATTGTAGACCCCTCCCACTCTCCCAATAAAGAAGGTTCAAAGTCAGCATTTGAGATCCTTGGTGCTGGAGCAGTTGCTTGCTTTGCCAGTGGCATGAGCAACCAGAAATTCTCTTTCCCAACATGCAGATACCGGTGCATGAGTGGACCAGGAGCAATACAACAGCTGCAGAAGTATCATAACTTATTTCTCCTGTGCCTTTAGGCTTGAATTATGTTATCATTGTGTGGTGCATGAAATTTTTTAAAAACTATGCTCTTTAACTTTGCAGAAATAAGCACTTTTCAAAGTTTCTGTTAAAAATAGCATGTCCTGGAATTTTGCATGTATAATATAATGAATTGAATCATTATTTTTCTGCTAGTTCAGTTAACTTCTTTTTCTCTTCTAAAGATTGTGTTCTTTTCTTCTTTAATCAATACAAACAGGCTGAGAGAACTATTAGGAATAAGATCCATGGTTATTCCTAGCTATGTGATTTATTTTTAAAACAAGAGTAATTATTTTTCTTTATTTTAATATGCAGGTGGTTGCATAGAGAACCTTGGAACCATAATGCACGTTACTTGTTGATACTTAATTTTCTACAGAAGGCACGTGAAGAGAGATTTCCAAGACATCTTTGTACAATAATTGAGCGGCTAAATTTTGTGGCTATTTCCAACCACTTATATTTAAAGAAGGATACATGTTGTCAATACCAAAAGTTCCAGCTGCTACTTTGTGCTTCTGAAATCAGTTTGCAAGGTGGTGATCATCTTGGCTGTGTCAACCATGCTGAAAATGCTTCAACACTCTTGCTTCCTGATTGCTACCTCTTTTTTGCGCATTTGCAACTATGCCGTGCTTATGTTGCAAAAGATGATTTTAAAAATCTACGGAAAGAGTATATAAAATGCTTGGAGCTTAAAACAGATTATTGTATCGGTTGGCTATGTCTTAAATTCATGGATTCTCACCATGAACTACAAAATGATTTGAGCATCTCAGAGTTGAACTTCAAGGAGTGCTCAAAGGAGAGAAAGAGTTCATGTAACAAGTGGATGGCTTTATTTGATTTGCTGCAGGGTCTGATTTCTGTTCAGAATCAAGATTTTCTCTGCGCAGAAGAATTTCTTGCGCAAGCTTGTTCATTGTCAGATACTGAGAGCTGCATCTTCCTATGTCATGGTATCAATCTATTATCAGATTGGATTCTTCGAATATTCTTTCGACCTCTGTGTTCTGCTGAAGATTACACTTAAGTATTAAATGTCTTATTTCAAATTTGAGCAGAGTGTTCTTAGAAGAAGGACCACTTAACTTTCATTATCCTTTTTTTTTAGATAGAAATTAAATTTACTGAGGATTTATTTTAAGTATTAGGAAAATTATATCTTTGTTTGAGATAGAAGATTTAGAAGATTTAGAATGCCTCATGTGGTCACTTGATTGATTACACTTATCACCATCGGTTTCAGATGTGAGATCTTGGTCTTTATCTTCTTCAGGGCTTTTTACAGTCAAGTCTTTCTTTCTAGCCTTGTCCCAATTTTCTGGTTCTTCTCCAGTTTTCCCTACTAAGTTTGTTTGGAATTCTCAAGTCCCTTTCAAAGTCAAGTCCTTTGTCTAGTTAGTGGCACACAAGAAGATAAATACTAATGACTTACTACAATTTAGAAGACCCTACAAAGCTCTTAGTCCTGACATTTCTAAGCTGTGCATGAAGCATGGTGAATCAACAGATCATCTTTTCCTACATTGCTCTTTGACGATGGGGTTATAGCATAGATTATTTCAGTTAGCCAAGATGGATTGGGTCCATCCGAGGAGCATCTCCGACATGATGTCCATCAATTATAAGGGTTTTGGATTATTAAAGAGGGATAGTTTTGTGGCAAGCTGTGTACATTGCTTTAATTTGGGTTGTATGGTGGGAAAGAAATGCGAGAATATTTGAGGATAAAGCAAGGAATTCATAGAATCTTTGGGATTCTATTCACTTCCTTGCTTCTCTTTGGGCTTTTTGTTCCTTGGTTTTTAAGGGGATTCCCCTTAATGTGTTACAACTAGATTGGCTAGCAGTGTGTAGCTCCAATGGGATGGTTTGTTTTTACATTGTAGATTCTTGTTTTTGTATTCTTGTAGTTTAGTTTTTCTTTGGTGGGAGGATTCCTCATCCTTCTCTTGTACTTCTTTTTTTCTATCAATATATCACTTTGTCGTTTCCTATCAAAAAATAAAAAAATTATATCTTTGTGACATCTTCTTTTTTTTAAAAAAAAAAAACAAAAAAAACAAAAATTTGGCACATTGAGGTTCTTGACAAAAATTTTCATCTTTTGGAGCTTTAAGAATCTAGAGTGATTTATCCTGAAATTCTTTTTGGCAATTTTGCAAGTAGTTTATTCTACACTTAGGCAGTGTCAATTTGTTAGCTATATGATTGGATCCCTCTGGTCAGGGAAGAAACTATTAATTGATTACAAAATATTGCTGCCTGTTTCCTTTCTGTCTCTTTATAAGTGAAGACTTCACCTTTCCTCCCTCTCTCTAACTATCTGTACTACTAATTGATTACAAAGTGTTGCTGCTTGTTTCCTTTCTGTCTCTTTATAAGTGAAGACTTCACCTTTCCTCTCTCTCTCTCTCTCTCTAGCTATCTATCTATCTATCTATAGATAGATAGATAGATATTGCTGCATGTTTTCTTCTCTCTCTCACCTCCCATAATTAAATCATTGGGTGGTCCAGGTGTCATTTGTATGGAGCTTGCCAGGCAGCAGTGTGATTCCCAGTATTTGTCACATGCTATAAAGAGTCTCATGAAAGCCCAAGAGATTTCTCTGATTCCCTTACCTTTTGTCCCAACATTGCTAGCTCAAGCAGAGGCAAGCAGAGGCTCTAAAGCAAAGTGGGAGAAAAATCTCTGTCTTGAATGGTTTTCTTGGCCACCAGGTATGGTTTTCACTTGACAAATGCATATTTCCATTTATCCAATGTTCCTATTTTATAATTCTAATGGCTAAGATGGCCTATTAAAGTGTCATTGTTTCCTTTAATTGGTTGGCTTGTTATCAATACCTCTAAAGAAATTTGACATTCAAACTATGGGGTTTTATCTTGTTTCTTTGTTTTTGTTTATATATATGTATTTTCTTTGGAACTGGGGAGAGGATTGGTCTGGATAATGGGCCTTACAGACTGAAAACTGCTACTTCCTGGTTAGGTTGATGAGCGATTTTGACCAAACTGGTTTTGCATATAATTGTTTTAATTTATTTACGGTTACAAGCTAGCGGTGGTTTAACTGGTTTACTGGAATTAGCCCCTTTTACACTTAATAGGCCTGGCCTATAGCCATGAAAACATCCACCTGAATGCTGATCAGCCGAAACCCTGCAACCAAGGAAAATACTAGATGCTAGTGATGATGAAATCACATGTATATAAGTCCATATTCTATTTTTTAACTCACTTTATTCATTCACAAAAAATTATGATGGATCTAGATAGATGATAGGTATATTTGTGGATGTCGATATTGTATTGGTTGACATGGGCATATATAAATCGTGTTATACCGTTCAATAACAAGTCTTCAATTATCTATTTCTATTTTTAGAGAATTCTTGTGCTTGGGTGTCCTTGATGATTAAATAGACCAAGATTTTACCATGACTGCAATTTTAGAGAGACACGATAGTGAAAGCCTATGGGGTTGCTTTATGTAATTGGATAACCAACATTGAAAACTGTCTTTACATTGGATGGTTTGAAGTGTTGGGGGAGGGGTTAGGTAAAATTGTGAAATGATTTTTTTTGATAAACTTATTTTATTGCTCTAATGATTCAGAACACGGGTTACATCCATTTCAATAACCAGCAGATAGATAATTCCTATGCTAAAAATAAGGAAACGAAAAAACAAATCTAATTCTAATCCTAATCCTAATAAAACTTTGACTACGTACAAAAAAAACTAGAATTCAAATAATTCCTTAAATCAAGGAACCTATTCATTCTAAAATTCTAGATCCAATTTGAACTAGTCTAACCAAGTTAACTTTTCAACACTCCCCTTCAAGTTGGGATATAGATGTCTATTATACCCAACTTGTCCACATTATCTTCAAAGTCTTCTCTTGGAAGATCTTTAGTTAAAACATCTGCGATTTGGCTTTTGGACGGCACATATGTCATGCATATTTCCCCTTGCTCAATTTTTTCCCTGATGAAATGTTGGTCCACCTCAACATGTTTTGTTCGATTGTGGTGGATTGGATTGTGGGGATGCTTATAGCTGCCTTGTTGTCACAATACATCATAGCTGGAGGATGAATTGTAATCTTTAGTTCTTCTAATACTTTCTTGATCCACAAGACTTCACAAATTCCATGAGCTATCAATCTAAACTCAGCTTTAGCACTACTCCTCACCACCACATTTTGTTTTTTACTTCTCCACGTGACAAGATTTCCTAACAGAAATGTACAGTAGCCAAATGTTGACCTCCTATCTTTTATAGACCCCGCCCAATCTGCATCCGTGAAGACCTCTATCTTGAATTAGTCATGCTTTCCAAAGTGAAGTCCTTTTCCTGGGGTTCCTTTGAGATATTGTAGTATTTTATAGACAACATTCATGTGTGCTTCATATCAAGAATGCATTTACTGACTGATTGTACTCACTACAAAAGCAATATCCGGCCTAGTCTGAGTGAGTTAGATGAGTTTTCCAACCAGCCGTTGGTATCTTCCTTTGTCGATTGGATCCCCTTTTTTAGTCGGGTCCATCTTTTGTCTTGAATTAATCGGAATGTCACTGGGCTTGCAACCAAGCATCTTTGTTTCCTTGAGTAAGTCTAAAGTATACTTTCTTTATGAAACAAAGATTCCATTTTTACTTTTGGCAATCTCCATCCTTAGAAAATACCTTAGTGCACTAAGGTCCTTCACCTCAAACTCCTTAGCTAGGATCTTCTTCAAAGCTTAAATTTCTACATGATCATTGTCTATTAAAATCATATCATCAACATGAAAACAATTATTTTACCCTCATCAGTAAATTTGTAAAATATGGTATGATTTGAATGTCCTTGAAGATAGCCATATTGTTTTACTACTCTTAAGAGTCTTTTGAACCACACCCAAGGTGATTATTTGAGACTGTAGAGAGCTTTCTTCAATCGACAAACTTTATTGGAGCTTCCTTGTTCAAGTCCTAGTGGTACATCCATGTAAACCTCCTCCTCTAATTCCTCTTTGAGAAAAACATTTTTTATGTCCAACTGCTGAAGAGGCTAATCATGGTTTGCAGCCAAGGAGGGAAGAATTCAGATTGTGTTTAGTTTTGTCACTAGTGCAAAAGCCTCCTGGTAATCTATCTCATAAGCCTGAGTAAATCCTTTAGCAACCAATCTTTCCTTGTACCGTTCCACCAAGCCATCATATTTGTATTTTACTAAAAAAGACCTATTTACATCCCATAATTCTTTTACCTTTCAGTAAGGTAACAAGTTCCCACATTCCATTTTTTTTCAAAGCTTTGACTTCCTCCACAATCGTTGCTTTCTTTCTATCTTGGATCACCAAATGCTTCCTATACATTTTTTGGAATTTCTATGGAAGAAAGGTGAGGACTTGTAGGGAGAATGCTTGCTAAGAAAGGAGGCAAATGTTGGTTTGCAGTAGA
Source organism: Vitis riparia (assembly GCF_004353265.1). Classification (NCBI taxonomy): domain Eukaryota; kingdom Viridiplantae; phylum Streptophyta; class Magnoliopsida; order Vitales; family Vitaceae; genus Vitis; species Vitis riparia. The sequence continues at coordinate 296,110 of NC_048448.1, read as the reverse complement.
ATCAAAGTCTTATGAAATCACGGCGGAGGTGGCCGGGGAGAGACTTAAGGGTATCATTGTGGAAAGAAGCAGAGGATTTACCTCATGGATTAGATTTGGTAGCCTCAGTTTGTGTTGTTTATTGGAAGGAGTGGAGGCTTGCTGCAGGGGTGTGTTTATGCAAGGCCTCGTTAAAAGTTGGGAAGATGGAGGAAGAAGGTATAAGTTGGAGATCCGTGCAAACGAGGCTGGTAGGTATATTTTATGCTCTGTAGTTGACTTGGAATCAAAGAGATTTTGTTTAGTGTTTCCAGAAGGAAAAGGTGTTTTGGGAGGGTGGGTCTTGTTGGCCGAAAAACTTCGCTTTCTTGGAGTTATGTCTTGGGAGGAGTCCAAGGGAACTGCTGCATTTTATGGGACAGGGTGTTCAGATGGGGAATCTGTGAGGAAAGCCAAAAAATCCTATGTTGAAGCGGTGAAGACAAGAGGGAAAAATTTAGGGGAGGCAGTGTGGCTACAACTAGGGGAGGAAGAAGTGTCAAATGAAAGGAAATTCCTAGGACGGTGTCTGGTGGGAAGATGGGGACAATCCTCAATGTTGGACCCAGATATGCAAGCTTTTGAAAGTTGGGGGAGATCTGTGTGGAATACTAAAGGAGGGGTGAAGTTTTCGAGGTTGGGAGGCCCTCTGTTGTTAATCGAATTTGAGACTAAAGAAGAGGCAGAAAAGGTGTTGTTAAGAGGACACCGGTGGTTTAAGGAATCATTCCTGAACTTGGAAAGGTGGGACCCAAAGGTGGGGTGTTCTAATAATGGCGAGAGGGATAAGAGTGTCTGGGTGAGAGTTGTGGGAATGTCGTTGCATTTTTGGAACCAGGAGATACTCAGAAAAATCGGTGATTGTTGCGGGGGGTTCCTCGCAGTGGATGAAGACACTGCAAATTTTAAGGAATTAAAATGGGTCAGACTATTAGTGAGATCGGAAGGCTTAGAGTGGCCGAGCTCACTGCAAGTGGTAGTCGGGTCTGTCTGTTATTCAATACAGCTATGGTGGGAGGTGAAACCAGGGCTGACGGCAGTGGTTCCGGTGACCAGAAACGAGATGGGCAATGAGCGTGAGGTTAGGGATGAAGGAGAAGGAGACTCACGCGCTGGTTTCAAAATGGCGAATGTATGGACGCATGGAGAACCTGCAAAAGTGGACGTGCCGTGTGGAAATGGTGCAGGGGGATGCAGAAAGGCAGCTGCGTTCTCTGAAGCGATGTCGGAAAAAGTAGCAGATGGTGACGGGTCCACAGTTAACCAGCAAATAACGTGGGGGAAGAAAACTAGTTGCGGGCCTGGGAAATTCTTTTCGTTGTGCCGGCAAATGGTGGTGGACTTGGGGCGAAGGCCCGCGGAGAAAGGCCAAGTGACTGAAGACCACAATGAATTTATGGAATTGGGCCGGCCCAAGTCTTCACCCTATAAAGGCCCTGAGGTGGTGATGGATCGATCCATTGAGGCTAGGGCTCCCGACAGGGGACTGGGCGTCAGCGGAGAGCTTGAGGGGGAGATGATAGGCTCTCAGATGGGGTCGCGTTCACCGGCCGTCTCTGTCTTTTTTGAGGAAGCGGGAAATATCTCTTTCTTCTACTCCTTCTAGTCGAGATGGGGAAAGTGTAGCCATGGCTGGGGTCTTCATTTAGAGCAGTAGCTCGGATGAAGTTGGGGGAGCAGTTATGGGTCCCTTAAGGATGATATGGGCGGATGGGAGGGAGACCGAGGTATTGGAAATTACTGGTAGGGAAGCAGGGGTTTTCGGAGAGAAATCAGAGGGGGTTACGGATAGGATCCTCCATGAGGTTATGGAGGAGAGGGAAGAAGAGGAGGAACCTTGTTGGCAATCTAGTAGTTTGGCTAAGTTTAGCCGCTATATTGGAATGCCGACGGAGGGATTCGAAGGGGAAATTTTGTTATTACTAAAAAGAATGAAAGAAAGGAAGATTCAGAAAGGACAATTGGACGGCAGAAAACGGAAAAAATTGAAGTCGTCAAAATTTGAAAGAGAATTGAGGAAATTGGAATGGACAGTGAACTATATTGGAGAAGGAGGAGGAGAAGAAGGGGTAAGCACGTGCAGGTCTAAATGAAATTCCGTATGCTCACTTGGAATGTAAGAGGGGCCAACAATTGTGACAAGAGGAAGGTTATAAAAGCTTTGATAAAGAAGCATAAGGTGGATCTGGTTTGCCTTCAGGAAACTAAGATCCAAGACATGTCAAAGGGTATTATTCGCAGCCTAGGGGTGGGAAGATATCTTGATTGGGGGGCAGTGGACTCAAGAGGGGCAGTTGGTGGTATAGTGGTGTTTTGGGACAACAGAGTATTGGACTTGGTTGATATTCAAAAAGGATTGTTTTCCATTTCTTGTATTTTTAAGAACAACGAGGACGGCTTCATGTGGATGTTTATAGGGGTATATGGCCCAATATTGAGGAGAGAAAGGGAGAGTTTTTGGGAGGAGTTGTGGGGGCTATTAAGGGGCTCTGGAATGGGCCATGGTGTGCTGCAGGGGATTTTAATGCCATCCTAAGTCCTGAAGAGCGCAACAGAGGGGGGAGCCTGAATTCGAACATGAGAAGGTTCTTAGAAATCATAGAAGACTTAGAGTTAAAGGATGTGCCTTTAGTCGGGGGCCCTTTTACTTGGAACGGAGGGGTGAATAATCAGACCTTCTCAAGGCTGGATAGGTTCTTGATTAATGAGGGTTGGGACATCCACTTTGGAGACGTGAGGCAGTGTGTCCTTCCAAGACCAATCTCCGATCACTTCCCGATTCTGCTGGATGTAGGGGGTGTGAGAAGAGGCCCTTCCCCTTTTAGATTTGAAAACATGTGGTTGAAAGTGGAAGGTGTTAAGGAGCTTATGAAGTCTTGGTGGGAAGGGGTTAGATTCAATGGATCAACAAGTTTTATTTTGGCTGAAAAAATAAAAGTTTTGAAGGCTAAGCTGAAGGAGTGGAATAGAGACTCATTTGGCAGGATTGAGCTCAGAAAAAATGCGGCGTTGGAGCAGGTGCAGTTTTGGGATGCAAAGGAGAAAATTAGCAGACTGAATTTGGAAGAGCTGGAAGCTAGGAAAGAAGCGAGGGAAGATTATAAAAAATGGGTTTTAATTGAAGAAATCAGTTGGAGGCAAAAATCTAGGGAAGTGTGGCTGAAAGAGGGGGACAGAAATACGGGTTATTTCCACAAGATGGCTAACGCTCATAGGAGGAGGAATAATGTGGACAGAATCAAGATTAATGGAGCTTGGTGCATAGAGGAGAATGGAATTAGGGAAGGGATCCTCAATGCTTTTACGTTATTGCTGTCCAGTTCGGGGGATTGGCGTCCTTCTATATCTGGGCTGCAGTTAGAGACTCTGGATCAGTTGGATGCTAGTACTTTGGAGAGCCCGTTCACGGAAGAGGAGGTGTTCAATGCCTTGTTGAGTTGCAACGGGGATAAAGCTTCAGGGCCAGATGGACTCTCTATGGCTTTCTGGCAATTTGCTTGGGATTTTGTGAAGGCGGATGTGTTGTGTTTTTTCAAGGAATTCTATGAAAATGGAAAATTTGTTAAAAGCCTAAATGCAACTTTTTTGGTCTTAATTCCAAAAAAAGTGGGAGCTGAAGATTTGGGGGATTTTAGGCCTATAAGCTTGGTGGGAAGCTTGTATAAGTGGTTGGCCAAGGTCTTAGCCAATAGGCTAAAAAATGTGGTTGGAAAGGTGATCTCCAAGGCCCAAGGGGCGTTTGTGAAAGGAAGACAAATCCTAGACGCAGTATTGATAGCCAATGAAGCCATTGATTCGACTTTGAAAAATAATGAGAGTGCCATCTTGTGCAAATTGGACATAGAGAAGGCCTATGATAATGTGGACTGGACTTTTATTCTCACAGTTATGCAGAAAATGGGTTTTGGGGAGAAATGGATCAGGTGGATTAAATGGTGCATTTCCACTGCAAGTTTTTCTGTGTTGGTCAATGGAACCCCTACAGGTTTTTTCCAAAGCTCAAAGGGATTGAGGCAGGGTGATCCCCTTTCCCCTTATCTCTTTGTTATAGCAATGGAGGTTTTTAGCGCTTTTCTCAAAAGGGCTGTAGAGGGAGGCTATTTATTGGGGTGTAGGGTCAAGGGGAGGAGTGAAGAAGGGGTCCTTATATCCCATTTGTTGTTCGCCGATGATACTCTGGTGTTTTGTAAGCCGTCTCAAGACCACTTGACTTATCTTAGTTGGTTGCTTATGTGGTTCGAGGCCGCTTCGGGATTGAGAATAAATTTGGAAAAAAGTGAACTCATTCCTGTAGGAAGGGTAGAGAATATGGATGACCTTGCTTGGGAGTTTGGGTGCAAAGTGGGTAGCTTGTCGTCCACATATTTGGGGATGCCCTTGGGGGCTTCTTTCAAATCAACATCAGTTTGGGATGGAGTGGAAGATCGCTTCTGTAAAAGGCTAGGAATGTGGAAGAGACAATATTTATCCAAGGGAGAGAGGACGACTTTAATTCGAAGCACGTTATCGAACTTACCAATCTATCTTATGTCTTTGTTGTGCTTACCAAGTGTAGTCAGACGGAGACTAGAAAAGATTCAAAGGGACTTCCTTTGGGGTGGGGGTACTTTGGAGCGAAAGCCTCATCTAGTGAGATGGGAGGTGGTGTGCTTGAGTAAGAAGAAAGGGGGCTTAGGGGTAAAAAACCTATCTATTCTCAACAAGGCTCTTCTTGCTAAATGGAATTGACGGTTTGCTAATGAGAGAGAAGCTTTATGGAATCAAGTGATTAGAGGGAAATATGGAGAAGAGAGAGGGGGTTGGTCCTCTCGGGAAGTGAGAGAGGCTCATGGCTTGGGGTTGTGGAAAGGGATTAGGATGGATTGGGAATTAGTGAGCAATAGGTTGGTCTTCATTGTTGGTAATGGAAGGAGGGTGAGGTTTTGGAGGGATAAGTGGTGTGGGGATTCTCCTTTGTGTTCGTCCTTCCCGTCTCTATTTGCTTTGATTGTTGATAAGGAAGAAAATGTGGCAGATGTTTGGGATTCCTTGGCGGAGGGGGGCAGGGGGGGTTGGAATCCATGCTTTTTAAGAGCTTTCAATGATTGGGAGGTAGAGGAAGCGTCAAGTTTTATGGAGCGGTTACATCGTAACAGAGTTATTGAGGATGTGGAGGACAGGGTATCCTGGACTGAAACTAAGAGTGGTAAATTCTCGGTTAATTCTCTATACTTGGCCCTTGAAGCCTTATTTGGAATGAGAATGTGCAGCCCAAGATTAGTTTTTTTGCATGGGAGGCTACGTGGGGCAAAGCACTAACCTTGGACAAGGTGCAGAAAAGAGGATGGGCTTTGGCAAATAGATGTTTTTTGTGTCTTGAGAATGAGGAGACCATAGACCATCTCCTTCTTCATTGCTCAAGAACAAAGGTTTTATGGGATCTTCTTTTTACTGTTTTTGGGGTATCTTGGGTGTTGCCTTCTTCTGTTAAAGAAACACTTCTAAGCTGGCATGGTTCTTTTGTGGGCAAAAAGCGTAAGAAGGTGTGGAGAGCGGCTCGTCTGCACATTTTTTGGACGGTTTGGAAGGCGAGGAATTGTTTGGCTTTCAAGGATGATATGTTGTCCATTCAAAGATTGAAATACTCTTTTATTCTTTCTCTTTGGGCTGAAACAAAATTGTTCATAGTTGATTGCCCTCTATCTATAGCTAATTTCATAGATTGGATGGGCTCTAATTAGGGTTGTATTTTGGCGCTTTTTGTTCTTTTTAGCATTTTCTTGAAGGAGGGTGTATAGGTTTGTATATCTTGAGCCGCCTTCTTGTTGTCTCTTTCTTTAATAGAATCTCTTTTACCTATCAAAAAAAAAAAAAAAAAAATGGAAGAAAGGTGAGAGGTAAAAGCAAAAAAAGATAAGGATAATATATGATAAGAGACAAAATTAGATATGGGATGAATTGTACAAGATCTAACACCTTTCCTAAATGCTATTGGGAGATCTAAGTCACTAGGCACTAGGTCTACAAGAAGTGAGGGGGATAAAGAATTATCTAAACTTGATTTAGGCATTATCTCTAGCGTGGCTTCATGGCAAGGCATGAGTGTATTAGGTACCATACGCTCCCTTGAGTAGACTTTGAACTGTGGTGTAGACTAGGCTATTGGTGGCAATGCTTTATCTTCCCCTGCATTTAACAATCTGTCATGTACTGGAACTATTGTTGGGTTCGACTAAATGGAAGGGATGGATGGTGAGATTTGAGAAGATACCGGATTGATTGCTAAGAGTGTTGGAACTAGAAAATGAGAGATTGTGGAATTTCCAATGACGAAGCTTCCCTAGAATTCTCCCCCTTAAGTGAAGTGTAATAGGACTGTTGTTCAAAGAAGGTTACATCTTTAGAGATGTACAATTTCCAATTAACAGGATCAAAACATCTATATCCTCTTTTAGTTGATGCATATCCTAAAAATAAGCATTTTATAGCCTTATGATCAAATTTGCCACGATTATGTGAATGAATATGTACAAAAGCAGTGCACCTGAAAATTTTAACTGGTAAATCTTGGCAAATTCGGGAATCTAGGAATGAAGCAAGAAAAACAGCAATAAGAACTTTTGAGGGCATCCTATTGATCAATATGTTGTTGTAAGAATGGCATCCCCCAATGTATTTTTCTAGCATTCATTGAAAATAATAAGGACCGAGCAACTTCTAAGAAGTGTTTATTCTTTCTTTCGGCAACTCTATTTTTTTGTGGAGTATCTACACATGAATTTAGATGAATAATCCCATTAGTTGATAAAAATTCTCCAAGGCCAACATTTATATATTCACTACCATTGTCAGTTCTAAGAATTTTAATGGATGTTTGAAACTTGTTTTTCATCATTGAATAGAAAATTTTAAAGGTTTGAAAGACTTCGGATTTTTCTTTAAGGAGGTAAACCCATCAAATTCTTGAATAATCATGGATGAAGGTAATGAACCATTTTGTACCAGTTGGATTTGTTACCCGAGATGGTCCCCAAAGATCATTGCATGTGAGAGTAAAAGGTTTAGAGGACCTATAAGGTTTAGCAGGAAATACTAATTTGGTGTGCCATTTGACACACTTCACATTGAACATTGGATAGCCTTTTATTTTTGAAAAGTTTTGGAAACAAGAACCTAATATACAAAAAGTTAGGGTAACCTAATCTATAGTGTCATAACATTATTTCATGATAAAAAAGAAAACATAAAACATTGCTACAAGCAACAACGGCTTGTCTTACACAACTTCATGGTCAACAAAACGGTATAGACCTTCACACTTACATGCATTGCCAATTGTCCTCCTCGAAGCTAAGTCCTGAAAAACAACACCAGTAGAAGAAAATTTAGCTACACAATTGAGATCTCTAGTGAGTTTACTAATGGACAATAAATTACATGACAATTGAGACATGTAAGACTGATTCAAGAGAAGAGCTTTTGTTAAGGAGATGGTTCCTTTTCCAGCGACTAGGGTATATGACCCATCTGGAATTCGGACTTTCATATTACCAGCCCATGGTACATATCTTGTAAATGATGTGGATGACTCTATTATGTGATTTGTAGCTCCATAATTGGTGGTCCAAGGTTTATAAGAATTGGCTAAGTCACTAGATGGGTATTGAGTTCTACTTGATTGTGCTAGAGAGCAAAATGGTGAGGAATTGACGTTGGGCGAATTTGAGACAAAAGTGGATGCGATTTGTGGATAAATGAGATGTTGTAAGACCTCTAACTACTCCTTGGTGAATGGTGAAGTAGCTGTTTGGTTGTCAGGGTTCTTGGATTCACTGTGGTAGGCTTTGGAATTGCAGTCAGGTCTAGGGTTTCTCCTAGCAAGTGGCTTCCCTTGGATCTTCCAACACCTATCCTCTTGTGTGGCCTCATTTCCGACAGTGGTCACGCCAAGGACAATAACCCCTTTTTCCTGGTTGTTGGTCGCTTAGTTGAAAAGTCTCCCCACCATGAATAGCGAAGGCAAAAGTCTCAAATTGGTCGGATTGTTGTTCTCCCAACATCACTTTTCGCCTACTCTTTTTCCGTCGCACCTCAGTGAAGATCTCCCTTATAGATGGCATTGGCTCTTTTCCTAAGATTCGGTCTCAAACCTCATCGAGTTCCTTGTTGAGTCCTGCCAAAAAATCAAATGCCCTTTGTCGAGAATCTTGCAATAATGGGCACTATCTTCAGCACATTTCCATTCCATATTAGAGAATAAATCAAGTTCTTGTCATGCATTTTGAAGGATATTTTAGTATTGTGTAACACTATAACTACCTTGTTTGATATCTTTCAACTTAGTCTTAATTTCAAACATTTGAGCAGCATTACCTAGATCTGAATAAGTCTCTTGGATTGCATCCCAAAGGTCCTTGGCAGTAGGAACTAAGAAGAAAGAGGTAGGTTTGCCTAATAGCTGCCTCCATGGAGTTGATTAACCAGACCATTACCATGGAGTTCTCAGAATCCCAAGTTTAGTACGTAAGATCTTCTGGCTTAGGTGCTTTGTTGGCACCTGTGAGATAGCCAGACTTTCCTTTACCTCTAATGAACAACTTCATCGATTGTGATCATTGAAGAAAATTATGTCCATTTAATTTATGGATCATAATTTGCAGGGTTGGATTCTCTGTACCACTTGGATTTGTTGCTAGAACTTGTAGTTGTGAAGTCCCAAATGAGGCATCAAATTGCTTTCTGTGAGTTGTGTCAGTCATAGCCATCTTCACCATCCTAGGCTAAGGGTGCATCAAAAGATTTGACGGAAAACTTATTAATCTTTGTTTCCTTCCTACTCAAACCATCTTCCTCATCCCTTTTAATTGAGAAAGGATGCAATTTTTGAAGTAAGACTTCTGCTTTTTCCGATTCTTAGTTATAGAGTTGTCAATTGAAATGAGGGCTCCATTAGCCCCCTTCCTATCTTGCTCCCACAAATTTGCTATCCAAGAGTCTCGTCACCCTTGCTATTCTATTGAAAGAACTTTCAAAATTTGAGTTAAAAGGTTTTTGAGAGTTTGGGATTTAAGGCAAAATCACGACATATATCTTTTTTCTATGTGTGTGTTTTTGTGAACAATCTTCAACTAGTTGGACAAGATACCAAGTCTTTTAAGAATTTGGAAGCTAAATTTTTTATATTTAAAATATATTTTTTGATAAGAAAATGAATTTCAATAAAGAAAAAAGGGAGAAAGAGACGCTAAAATAGCGACTCTCAGTATACAAAACCTATACACCCGCCATCAAAGGCCAAAAGACAAAACACCTAATGCCACAAGCCTACTTAGAGCCCAACCAATCAATAAAGTTAGCTATAGTTAGAGGGCAGTCGTCTATGAACAATTTAGCCTCAGCCCATAACGTAAGAATAAAAGATTGTTTCAATCTCTGAATTGACACCGACTCATCCTTGAAAGCCAATCGATTCCTCTCCTTCCAAACCGTCCAAAAAATATGAAGAGGAGCAGCTTTCCACACCTTCTTGCGATTTTTGCCCATGAAAAAGCCATTCCAACTCAGAAGTGTCTCTTTAACTGAAAAGGGCAAAACCCAAGACACCCCAAATAAGGCAAAGAGAAGATCCCATAATACCCTCGTCCTGGACAATGAAGAAGGAGATGGTTTATGGTCTCCTCATTCTCAAGACACATAAAACATCTATTCGCCAAGGCCCATCCTCTTTTCTGGACTAGATCCAATGTTAAAGCTTTGCCCCACGTGGCCTCCCATGCGAAGAAACCAATCTTGGCTGCACATTCGCATTCCAAATAAAGCTTGAAGGAAATAAAGACGAACCACCCGCTTCAAGAGCTATATAAAGTGACTTGACCGAGAATTTACCGCTCTTTGTTTCAGTCCAAGATACCATATCCTCCACATCCTCAATAACTCTTTTACTCTGAATCCTCTCCATAAATCTTTCTGCCTCCTCAACCTCCCAGTCATTGAACGCTCTTAAAAAACAGGGGTTCCAACCCCCCCAACCCCCCTCAGCCAAGGGATCCCAAATGTCTGCCACCCACGCTTCCTTCTCAACCGTCAAAGCAAAAAGAGAAGGGAAGGTCATACATAGAGGAGACTCCCCACACCATCTATCCCTCCAGAAGCTCACCCTTTTTCCATTACCAACTGTGAAAGCCATCCTATCACTCACCAACTTCCAATCCGCCCTAATTCCTTTCCACAAACCCAAACCATGAGCCTCTCTCACTTCCCGCGAGCACCATCCCCCTCTAGCTTCTCCATACTTCCCTCTAATCACTTGATTCCACAAAGCCTCTCTCTCATTTGCGAAACGCCAATTCCACTTAGCAAGAAGAGTCTTGTTAAGGAGGGATAGGCCTTTGACCCCCAATCCTCCTTTCGCCTTGCTTAAACACACCAGCTCCCATCTTACTAAATGAGGCTTATGTTCCAGGTTGCCCCCACCCCATAGGAAATCCCTTTGGATTTTCTCTAATCTTCGTCTAACTGAGCTTGGTAAGCACAACAATGACATTAGATAGATGGGTAAGTTCGATAAAGTACTACGAATGAGAGTCGCCCTTCCTCCCTTGGACAAGTATTGTCTCTTCCACATAGTTAACCTTCTTCGGAAGCGCTCTTCCACTCCATCCCAAACTGTGACTGACTTAAAAGGAGCACCCAGGGGCATCCCCAAATAGGTGGTTGGAAGACTACCCATACTACATCCAAACTCCTCAGTAAGATCATCCATACACTCCACCCTCCCTACTGGAATTAATTCACTTTTTTCCAAATTTATCCTCAATCCTGAAACAGCCTCAAACCACATGAGAAGCCAACTGAGGTAAGTCAACTGATCTTGTGAAGGTTTACAGAACACCAGTGTATCATCAGCAAACAACAAGTGGGAGATTAGGACCCCTTCTTCGCTCCGACCTTTTACCCTACAACCAGATAAAAAATCTCCCTCTACTGCCCTTTTAATGAAAATACTGAAGACCTCCATAGCAATGACAAAGAGGTAGGGGAAAGTGGATCGCCCTGCCTCAAACCCCTGGAGCTTTGAAAATAGCCCGAAGGGGTACCATTGATCATCACTGAGAAACTTGCAGTGGAAATGCACCACCGAATCCACCTAATCCATTTCTCCCCAAAACCCATTTTCTTCATGATTGTGAGAATAAAATTCCAGTCCACTTTATCATACGCCTTCTCTATGTCCAATTTGCACAAGATGCCGCTCTCATTATTCTTCAGGGTCGAATCAATGGCTTCATTGGCTATCAACACTGCATCTAGGATTTGTCTACCTTCCACAAACGCCCCTTGAGCTTTGGAGACCACCTTTCCAACCACTTTTTTTAGCCTATTGGCTAATACCTTGGCCAGCCACTTATACAAGCTTCCCACCAGACTTATAGGCCTATAATCCCCTAAATCTTCAGCCCCTGCTTTTTAGGGATTAAGACCATAAATGTCGCATTGAGGCTTTTAACGAACTTGCCATTTTCGTGAAACTCCTTAAAGAAGCTCATCACATCAGCCTTCACGAAATCCCACGCAAAAAGCCAAAATGCCATAGAGAATCCATCTGGCCCCGGGGCTTTATCCCCATCACATCCCACTAGGGCGTCAAACACCTCCTCTTCCATAAAAGGAGACTCCAATGCACTGACGTCCAAAGGCTCTAACATCTCAAACTGCAGCCCAGAAACAGAAGGTCTCCAATCCCCCGGGTTAGACAACAACATCTTAAAAGCATTGGCGACCCCTTCCCTAATATCATTTTCCTCCGTGAGCCACACTCCGTTGATCTTAATTCTGTCCACATTATTCCTCCTCCTATGTGCGTTTGCCATTTTGTGGAAAAAACCGGTATTTCTATCTCCCTCTTTCAGCCACACTTCCCTGGATTTTTGCCTCCACGTGATTTCTTCAAGTAATACCCATTTTTTATACTCTTCTTTTGCTTCGTTTCTGGCTTCCAGCTCTTCCAAAGACAGCCTGCTGGTTTTCTCCTTTTCATCCCAATACTCCATCTGCTCCAATGCCGTATTCTTTCTATATTCAACCCTTCCAAAACTGTTTCTGTTCCATTCCTTCAGCTTAGCCTTCATAAATTTTAATTTTTCAGCCAAGATGAAACTTGCAGATCCACTGAATCTGCCTTCCTCCCACCATTGCTTCAATAGATCCTTTACACCTTCTGCTTTCAACCACATATTCTCGAATCTAAACGGTATAGGGCCTCTTCTCATACCCCCACCATCCATAAGAATCGGGAAGTGATCTGACACGGGTCTTGGAAGAAGAAACTGCCTCGCATCTCCAAAATGGCTATCCCACTCCTCATTAACCAGAAATCGGTCCAACCTTGAACAAGACTGATTGCCCGCTCCTCCAGTCCATGTAAAAGGGCCCCCCACCATGGGCAGGTCCTTTAACTCCAGCTCTTCTTTCACTTCTGCGAACCTTCTCATAATTGAGTTCAATCTCCCTCCTCTGTTGCTCTCTTCCGGTCTCAGTATGGCATTAAAGTCCCCGGCAATGCACCACGGTCCATTCCAGAGCCCCTTAATGGCCCCCAGCTCTTCCCAAAAACTCTCCCTCTCCCTCCTTAAAGTTGGCCCATAAACCCCTGTAAACATCCATATAAAACCATCCTCACAACTCTTAAAAGTGCACGAAATGGAGAACAATCCTTTTTGCATGTCAGTCAATTCCAGCAACCTGTTGTCCCATATCACCACTATTCCTCCGGCTGCACCCCTTGAATCTATAGCTCCCCATTCAATGAACCTACCCACTCCTAAGCTCCGAACAATGCCCGTGGACATTTCCTGAATCTTGGTTTCCTGTAGGCAGACCAAGTCCACCCTATTTTTCCTAATCAAGGCTTTGATCACCTTCCTTTTGTCACAATTATTAGCCCCTCTTACATTCCAGGTGAGCATTCTGAGCTTCATTTAGACCTACTTGTGCTTCCCCCTCCTTCACCTCCTCCTCCACCTCCAATATAGTTCACAGTCCACTCCAATTTTCTCAATTCTCTTTCGAATTTTGATGTCTCTAATTTTCTCCTCTTTGTGCCATCCAACTTACCTTTTTGAATCTTCCTCTCTTTCATTCTCTTGAGCAAGAACAATATTTCCCCTTCAAATCCCTCCGTCGGCATTCCTAGATAGCGGCTAAAATTAGCCAGACTACTAGACTGCCAACACCACACCCCCTCTTTACCCCTCTCCTCCTTGTCCTCATGGGAGACTCTTCCCAAAGCCCCTACTGATGACTCCTCAGTATTCCCAGCCTCTCTGCCCACCATTTCCGAAACCTCAGCCTCCCTTCCGTCCGCCAAAATCATCCGTAGCGGGTCCATAACTACTCCCCCTTCATCATCTGAAGCTATTCCCCGGACGGAATTCCTAGCCATGACTACACCTTTCCCGTCCCACCCAGAAGGAGTAGAAGAGAGAGAGATATCCCGTTTCCCCAGAGATGAGAGAGGAGAAAATGTTTGAACGGAATACCTGGAGGCCTCCTCCAATAACGCCTCGTCAGTGATTTCTGAGGAATTGGCGGCCGAATGAGACGATCCTAGCTTAAACCCAAACAAATCCCCCTCCTGCTCTCCGCCACCACTGCGACGCCCATCGGGAACCCTAACCCCTTTTGCAATCTCCAAAAAGGGTCTTACCTCCCCCACGTGGCCTTTAAAAAGCTTCAAATTGGGCCGGCCCATTATCTCTGATTTTTTAATCCCTTGGCCCTCCTCAGCGGGCTCACTTACCCAGCCCGATTCACCTTGCCGGCCCACTGGCATATATTCTCCAGGCCCAGAAGACAAACTCCTCTCCCCAGCTGAAAATCGGTCTCTTATTGACCCGTCAGCCTCTGATACTGCTCTCGGCACAGTACCAGAAGACTGAACTTTCGTGCTGCAGCTTCCTTCGTCTGTTTTGTACTGCTCAGCCACTTTTGCAGGTTCCCCATACGCCTTTTCTCCCACCCTTTTGAATCCAGCGCGTGTCTCTCCTTCTCCGTCATCCCTAACCTCCCGCTCCTTGCCCTTTTCTTTTCTAATGGCCGGGATCACTTCCGACAAGCCTGGTTTCACCTCCCACCATAGCTGGAGAGCGTAACAAAAAGATCCCACTACTACTTGCATGGTACTCGGCCAATCTACACCTGCATATCTCACTAAAATTCTGGCCCACCTTAGTTCCTTACGATTTGCAGTGTTTACATCCACTTCAACGAACCCCCCGCAACAGTCCCCTATCTTTCTAAGGGCTTCCCGACTCCAAAGATGCAACGGCAATCCCATGACTCTTACCCAAGCATTCTCGGCTCTTTCGCCATTTTGAGAACACCCCACTTTTGGGTCCCACCTGTCTAAATGCAGAGTCGATTCCTTGAACCATCTGTTCCCTCTTAAAAGCACCTTGTCTGCCTCATCTTTATTCTCAAACTCGATCAGCAAGAGAGGGCCCCCTATCCTTGCAAACTTCAGTCCTCCTTTAATATTCCAACAGGTTCTCCCCCAACTTTCAAGAGCATACATATCTGAATCCAACAGTGGAGTAAGTCCCCATCTGCCGACCAGACATCGGTCCATTAACTTCCTCTCACTTGAGATGTCTTTCTCTCCCAACTGTAACCATAGTGTTTCCCCTACCTTTTTCTCTCTTGAATTCACCACATCGACATAGGATTTTGGGGCTTTATCTTCAGATTCCCCTACTGTATTCCCTGTCCCATAGGAACCAGCATTTCCCCTAGACTCAACCCGAGACATAACCCCCAGGGAGCGAAGCTTTTCAGCCAACAGAACCCATCCTCCCAGAATTCCTTTCCCTTCTGGAAACACTAAGCAATATCTCTTTGATTCCAGGTCTACCACGGAACACAATAAAAACCTACCTGCCTCATTAGCTCTACTTTCCAACTTAAACCTCCTTCCTCCATCTTCCCACCTTTTGACCAGACCCTGCACAACAACACCCCTACAGCAAGCCTCCACCCCTTCCAGCAAGCAGCACAAGCTGAGACTTCCAAACCTGACCCACGAAGTAAAGCCTCTACTCCTTTCCACAATGATTCCCCTACATCTCTCCCCACTCACCTCTACAGAGATTTCAAAAGATTTTGAATCCACTGCAAACCAACATCTGCCTCCTCCCTTCATTTCATTGCTTTTAAAGTATAGAAGATTTTGAAATTAAGTATAAAAAAATGGAGGGCGGTTAATAGAAGATCCATCATTTGGCTTCCATGTCTTAAGATTTAAAGTAGGACTCAAAAAAATTAATTTTAATTTAACTTGCTTTGATATCAATCGAAAGTATATTCTTAATTTTTAATAAATAAAATTACCTAGAAGGAGAGTTGAATAGGTAGTCCAATAAGTTATGGCAATTTTTAAATTTTTACCGACTTGTTCAATTATTAATTAGATTCATCCACATATGATCATGAAAGTAATTGTGATAAATAACGAACAAGACAAGCAACATATAAAACACCCCCTAAAATCCTTCTCCTAAAAGACTTACTTCGACCTGTATTTATGCTCTTCTTCCTAACCTTAGCATTGCACCTTCATGTTCTTCAATGAATTTATATCAACTTCTCTTAAGGCACACTATCCAACCATCTTTGCCACCTAGTAAAAGGACTTTCAAGATGCTACTTGAAAAGTTTTTGGGAGTTTAGGATCTAGGGTAGGACAATGACAGATGTCTTTTTCGCTCGTGTGTTAATGAAAATTCTTCTAACTTTTTATAGGTATAAAAACCTTTTTTTTTTTTATGGGAAAAAACTAAATTTACTAATAGTGGCTAACAAAAGGATGCACAAAAGTATACATGGTGTATACAATAGAACCAAAAGGCCAACTAAAGCTAAAAGATAACCAAAAAACAGCTCCCATGTCTTACTTAGAGCTTAGCCAATCAACAAAGTCCAACATGAAAAAGTGTTATCTCGTAAAAAATTATACATAAAGAATTATTTAATAGTTGATCCACTTTTTTCAATATTATTAAAGACTCTCCAATTTTTTCCTTTTCAAATGATCCAAAAGAAGCACAAAGGAGCAGCTTTCCAAAACTTTTTTTCCTCTTTTTCCTAATAAAATATTTGTGTCAGCTTAAAAGGGTGTCTTACTATGGAGTCCAACACCCATTCTATCCTAAATAAAGTATAAATTAGTTATCATAGCATGACTACTCTTGAACAATGAAGGAGGATGTGATTAATTATTTCTTCTTCTCCTTTGCATAAATAGCATACATTCAGAATTATCTGTCCCCTCCTTTTATGTTGGTCTAACATCAATATCCTCCCTTATGTAGCTTCCCAAGCGAAAAAAACCTTTCCTCACTAGTACTCGAGGATTCCAAGTCGTACTTGTAGGGAACACCTTTGATCTTTCAATAGATAAGGAAGACAAGAAAGATTTAATTGAGAAAATTACCATATTTTGAATTTGGTCAAATCATCTTATCCTCAACATCGCTATAAATCAATTGTCCCTAGCCTCCACCCCATCTAGCTCTTAGTCGCGGATCTATCTTGTAACCTAGGGTTCCTTCCTTTCTTGCTCCCACACCTTGGCTATTCACACAACTTTGGTGGTGGCTATTAAGAATAATGTGGGAAAAGTCTATCTAACCAAAACTTCACTCTCAGCCCATTTTGCATTTTGAAAATGGTTATACATTTAAAGCCTTTATACCCACTTCTGATAGTCTTTCACACTCCCACCCTACATCCTTCCCTCGCTCTTCTAAAGCACCATCCCCTTTCTTCCTTCTCATACTTTCTTGAAATTATTCGCTTCCAATGGAAGTCACTCTCACAAGCAAATCTCCAACACCACTTGCTAAGTAGATCCTTGTTGACATTGGACAATTTTCTCATATCTAAGCCCCCACTTCTCTTGTCCATACAAATTAATGGCCAATTTAGAAAATGGGACTTGCTCTCAAGGGCCCTTGCCCCCAAAGAAAATCCCGTCAAATCTTTTTTAGTCTCAAATTAACCTTTCTTGATATAACAAAAAGAGACGTGATAAATTAGCTAGGTAGAAATAATACTTTTTATCAAAGTCGGTCTTCCTTCTTTTGATGGGTACTTTTTTTCCACATAGCAAGCCATTTATTATATCTCTCCTCTACCACATCCCAAACTTGAGTTGATTTGAAAGGAGCTCCCAATGGAAGACCTAGATATTTTGTGAGAGAGTTCCATGCTAATCCCAAAACCCTAGTTAGATCTTCCTCATTCGCAACCCTTCAACAGGAATCAACTTGCTTTTCTCCAAATCGATCCTTAGGCTTGAGATAGTCTCAAACCATATGAATGTCTAACTTAAGTATTCTTCTTGCTCCTCTATGGCATCACCCAAGATAAGAGTATCATTAGCAAATAACAAGTGAGATGACTCCATTTCCGCTCTTCTTCTATCAATTGAGAAACCCGTGACGAAACCCTCTTCTTTTACTTGGTTTAGGATAGTGGAGAGTGCCTCCATGGCAAAGATGAAGAGATATGGGAATAGAGGATGACTCTATCTTAAGCCTCTAAAACTCTTAAAGAAGCCTCTTGGGGTTTCATTAACCAAAACAAAGAACTAAGATGTAAAGATACACCACTTATCCACTTGGGACCAAAGCCCTTTTTTTTTAAAACTTCTAATAAGTCTTGGTTGACATGATCAAAAGTCTTCTTGATATCCAACTTACATATAACCCCTTTGTCGACACTTTTCATCCTAAAGTCAATGGCTTCGTTTGCTATGAGAATCGTGTCAAAATTTGCTTACCCTCCACAAACACATGCTGGTAAGTCAAGACCATTTCTTCCACCATGCTTTTTAGTTTGTTTGCTAGGACTTTTGCTAGAAGCTTGTATAAATCTTCCCAAGCTTATTAGTCTAAAATATTTTAACTCTTCAGTACCTCTTTTTTACTAGAATAACATTATAAAAGTGGCATTTAAACTTCTTTTAGAAGAGCTAACTCATAGAACTTCCTAAAAAAACTAATCACTTCACTTTTCACAAAGTCCCAACTAAATTGCCAAAAGGCCACAAAAAAACCATCCGACCCTTTGGGTTTATCCCCCTAAACTATAGGTGGAAAACCCTAATTGGATTTTATCGAGTCTTTCAAAAATTTGGAAAACGAGAGCTCATAAGAAAAGTAAAATTTTTTAATTTTGAAATATATATAATTTTTCATGTTTCCCAAGAGGCAGTTGTGCAATCCCCAAGGCTGCTTTTGTGCTTTAATGCGTTTAAGCAGCCCTATTGGGCATCCAAACATTCCTTCCCCCTTTCTCATTTTTCATGCTTTAAGTTGACTCAAGCGCTCCTTAAACATTCTTTGATTTCTTTAAAGATTCAAATTGCATTTTTTTCGTCATTACTTGAACCAGGATCCAAACTACATACCTTACCAAGTTGTACTAACTTTGAGTCTTCAACCTTGCTCTAAATACGATAAGTCTTATTGGAAGTAGAATTAGACCAATGCTTTTGGAACAAAATTGTCAACCTAATCCAGCTATA
The DNA here is from genome assembly GCF_004353265.1 of Vitis riparia. Lineage (NCBI taxonomy): Eukaryota > Viridiplantae > Streptophyta > Magnoliopsida > Vitales > Vitaceae > Vitis > Vitis riparia. The sequence continues at coordinate 277,530 of NC_048448.1, read as the reverse complement.
GTAGCATACCAACAATGTATTCCATAAAATATGTACAAATATCAATAAAGATGCATTTACGTTGTTGAAAATATTTCCAAAAATGTGAATGTTTATACAAACTCGTGAAATTTGTTTCCCTAAAGTTTGGCTTAGGTGACAAGGGATTGGGAGTGAAGGCTTCTTGGTCAGTGCAATATAGACCACCAAGAAAATGTTTCTTACCAAATAAAAGGTGAAATGTTAAATAGAACTTTAGGGAATGTTAAAGGAAATATTTAGGGTCGGTGTAGATAAAATGCATTGTAACAAGTGTCTGATATACTAAAGGGCAAAAAGTTTGCTTCAATGTGGCATATGGAAAAACTCAATAATTAGAATATCATTAATTATATGGTATCCCATTTGTCCACTGATGACAAATTCTTATAGGAATCATCTGGCATATGGACAATTATCTATTCTAACATCCAGTATATCAACAATGTTAATGATATTAAATGCATGCCTTTCATAATGAAAATTTTCCTAGAACTGGAACCTTCTGTTTCCTGTATATACCATCTGGTTAACAAAATGGACTGTAGGCTGGACGCATGACAAATGGGAATATAAATCTAATGGAGATTCTAGATTCTGGTTTATAAACAATTGTTGGCTAAAGTGCAATGCTATGGCTGCATTGAGTATATCTTAATACTTGCTTTATATTTCTTACAGAGGTGAGGCCTGCTGAACTCTTTCTTCAAATGCATTTGCTTGCAAGACACTCCAAATCCGGGTCTGAGTCATCCTCCTGTGTGGAGCCCTATCAGAGCCAACAGAGGTGGGTTCTCCGGGCAATCCATTTGAACCCTTCTTGTTTGAGATATTGGAAGGTTTTGCAGAAGTTAATGCAGTGATTTGCACTCACCACCATTTCATGGACTGGGTGTCGAGGAAGGCTAAACGCTCAAAATCCCATCAGTGTGCTTCTGAGATCAACTCAAGTAGTTACTAAAAAACTAATCAAATTTCAAATCCTCATGAACAGATGTGCTGGCCATTGTCTAATCATATCTGTAAATTATGTCATCATGTTGTTCCAAATGTCTGTAGCTTAGAGCATGGACTCTACATATTGTAGTTCATGTTGAGCTGAAAAGTAGGTTTTAATTGTTTAGTAGAATTGATATATTTTTCAACATTTAATAAAAAGCATAAGGATTTCCTTTAGGCAAAGATGTGGTGTTAATACCCTTTTTTGGATGCTGCACCTTATTCTTGTATTTTTCATGATGTTTAGGCAAAGATGGCATTTATCTAATGTAGGAAGTGAGTTAATTCATATCCTCATGGGTTAACAGGCAGCTCCTTTTTGGTAACAGCTGTGCTGCATTGTGCGCCATTTTACATGTCATGAGGAGTTGCTGAAAAAGTGGTGTGTTTGCATGTGCGGGGCCAGCATTCAAGTAAATACTATATGCTGGAAGCATATCCTCTGAAATTGAAGCTTTTTGAACTTGGGAAGGGGTTAAAAAGGGAAGCTTCTTAGTAGCAGAAAAGTTGAATTGCATGCAAAATTCTCCTTAAATCTGAAATAGAAGCTGTGTCCCATTACTTCTACATTCTATTTCTAACATAGAGAGAGAGAGAGAGAGAGAGAGGTAGCAGGAGTAGTGGCTTGTGAGTGAAATCACCAGAATTATTGCTGGAGGTAAGAAACCAGGCACCTATCACCCATGGCTTAGAAAGCCAGTGGATTGAAAATCATCAAATGAATCCCAGTCCAAGGAGGAGGAGAGAATCTTGGAGAGGACAATCAAAATGTCAGACATGGTTGGGCGAGCATTAAGATCATGGGCAATGCAAGATTTAGCCAGCTGGGCCATTGTGAAAGCCAAATCAAAGGGGTAGTCATGGGTGAGGCAAGGATCAATGAAGCCTCTCAGTTTGTGTCTCACATCATCCCCCTCAAGCACCTCGTTTACTGACACACACAACCCCCTCCCCTCCTTGTTTTGAGAAGGTGCGGCTTCCTTGCCTGTTAACAGCTCCAATATCACCACACCAAAAGCAAAAGCATCCAGTTCTGGGGTAATCAAGCCATTCTCCATGTACTCAGGGGCCATGTAGCCCTGAGTCCCCACCACATGTCTCGTCAGTTGCAGCCGTCCACCTCCCCCCACTTCATTCTCCAGTCTTCTTGCCAGCCCAAAATTGGCGACCTTGCCTCTCATATTACCATCCAAGAGGATGTTGCTGCTCTTCAAGTTCTTGTGTATACATGGGGGATTGGTGAAGTTGTGGAGGTAATTCAGGGCATTCGCCACATCACAGGCTATTTGAACCCTCTGCTTCCATCCCAGAGTAGAACGAATTCGACCATCACCATGAAGCCAGTCGCTGAGAGACCCATTCTCCGCATACTCATAAACTAGGTAGGTGTTCCCCTTGTGTACGCAGAAACCTGAAAGCCTGATCACGTTGCTATGATTGATCAGTTTCAGTATATTGATCTCCTCAGACACGTCTCCTTTCATCATCTTTATGGCCGCATCATCACCCTTAATCAAACCCCTGTATACACAACCCTTAATTCTGTTAGCTTCTCCGAAAAATCCAGCTGCCTTTTGCAACTCCTCATACTTGTACACCGTCAAGGACTCTACTGCGTGACGAATGCCTCCTGAAGAAACAGATAATGATATGTTGTTTTCCATGGAGTACGAAGGCTTCTTCGTGCCTCCTCCAGCTCCCGGGACCGGCTTGTCTTGTCGAGATTGGAGACGGCGGCGAAGTAGACATAATATAATTCCGGAGGGCATTAAAAGAACGAGTAAAGCGGCTCCAATCCCAACCCCAACATAAACCCATTTCTTGGAAGAATCAGCCCCTCCACCGTTGGGGACTACGGGCGATTTTGGAGGCGGTGGAGAGAGGGTAGTTTGGATCCTGGTGGGAGGATTCTTTAGCGGGACAAGAATTGGGGTGAAGGGGAAAATAAGGTCGGAAGAGAGGCTATTGGCATCAAATATGGACTGTATGTCATCGACACCGAAGGTATCTGCAATTGAAGAGATGTAATCGCCCCAAGTAACGAGATAAGTGAGCAAGTAGTTGAAGCCGGCGGCGGTCTGGTTGGCGGTGGGGCAGGCGCACATGAGAGGAACCAGCAGGTCCATACCCACGGAAAGGTTTCGATAGTAATATGGGTTGTGAGCCTTGAGTGCCTGGCAAGTGGTGAGGCCTTGGTAGGTGTTGTTGGCGAGGGTGAAGTAATTCTCGAAATCATACTTCAAGGTGTAGGAGGCGTTGTACTGGTAGAAATGGCCTGAACAAGAACAATTGACCGGCACAATGAGGACAGTGTCCTTGGGGATCTTGTTAACATCCGAGATTTGGTTAATGGTGGCGATATCAGAGGGGTTGGAGTTGAGGAGATAGGCTATGGAAGGTGGGGAGTCGTAGGATGGTGGAGCGGATCGAAAGGTGAGGTAGGAAAGACATGATTTGCGAGGGCCGTTGCAGACGAATCCCTTGGTATTATTAGAGTTGTTGTCGCAGTCAAGCTGATCGTTGTTGAGGTAGGCTTGTTGGGCCTGCAGTCCTGATACCAAGAACCAGTGGATGAGAACCACCCTCCACCACCAACATTTTACATGAGATGGACTATTATTATGCATATTCTCCAGAGTGTACATGGGCATGTGCATCCAAGACAGCATACTTAAATAGTTATAGATCAGGAGAGAAGAGTCTCTAATCTGCAACTCTTGCCGTGCTGTGGAATTCCAATTCAGAGCCTCGTTATTTGACTGACTTGACTCCAAAGTCCTAAGTGCTTATTTGACTGACTTGACACCAAAGTCCTAAGTGCTTTGCCCCCACCTTGACCTTGACGGCTGACTGCTCCATCTATTGGCCTCTTCCTCCCCATGCCCTCACGCAACTGTAAAGGCCTCGCCTCCAATTTCGTTTTTCTTCATCCTCCAACTCGGCATTTACTTGTTTTCATATTTCCCATTAACGTATTTTCTTCTTGTTTTCACATAACATTGATTGATGTATATTACGAACATTCCTCTTTCCAGAAGAAGAACAAGAGGAATAGCCCCGGGCTGACCTCCCCAAATTTCAATCCGTTCTCTACCGTTCTTTGGAAACCATAAAAATGACTTGGATTCCCCCATGACTTGCAATAATACATTTTAAAGCATTCTTTCTCTAAATAATTTTTCTTCCTTTTTCTCTTACCAAGAAAAACCTGTATTTCTACTTTTATGAGATGTTTGTTTCATTCTAAGGTTCTTTGTATGCAGAGCACTCCTTAATATTGGAAATATTGGAAATGTGGAGCGAGGCAAGGAACACATGGATGCGGATGAAGGAGAAGCAGGCAGGGTTTATACTAAGCATCTGCCCTGCATGTAGAAATTAGAATAATATAAGGTCACACCTGACAAGGCCTGAGCAAGAACATAATCTTGAGATTGAGGAATAATTCATCTTGAATTCTCCTGTCTGTGATATGTCTGCAAATGATGGTAGGCCCAAAATATCACAGCCAACATCTACCGCCTGGTTGTGAAGCTACAGCATGTATTCACAGTCTTCAAATTGGAGGGAAAGTTTGAAACACTAGAGGATTAAAACTCCAAATGGTCAGAGAATGCTGATGTTACAACATGTCAGAAAAAAAAAAAAACCCTGACTGGGACACACAGGAAAAAGCAGTGGCATCTTCACCTGCTAGAACCAAGATGACAAGATTAAGGGGAGTTGCTGAAATAGAAAAGAAACGCCATCCATCTTGGAATCAAGATTAAGAAGGTAACACAAGATTAAGATAAGTATGCCCTCCTCATGTCATTTTCTACAACAAGATCAATCAGATAACCCAGCAACTTCATGCATGATCTCAGACCTCAGCTACAAACGATTCCCTCCAACTAGCCTGTCAATTGACAATCTCACTATACTGAATGAATCCTCTCAAAGCTGATTGCCCGGTGGTTTACAGTGCCCAACCAAACTTGACACCCTACATGATTTCACAGCATTTCATCCAAATCTTAAAACTAGATGAAAGAGGAACCATGCAAAGTGAAAAATAACATGTAAGTTTGCTTGAGATGGAAGCATATCTGTCAATTTTACTAATTGCATGCAGAAGTATTCATATGCTCTTTATTAAAACAGAGGACAGTTTGAATTTCCAGAGTGAGTTGTTTTAAACCCCAGCAGGGGAACACGGAAAATACTTTTAATTTCATTGCAATCAATGTAATTTCATCTGGCAGGGCAGCTCCTTCATGCCTACTTTTACATTCCATTTCTAGTTTCTAGAGGGGAAAAAACAATAAGTGCGAGGTGTGACTTGTATCAAGCAGAAGCTCACAAAATCACCACTATTGTGAGTGGATTCGTCTCATTGTAAACTTCCATATAGGATATATGGATGCAACGGTTGCCTATCTACCATGGCTTAGAGAGCCAGAGGCTTGAAAATCATCAGATGGATCCCAGTCCAAAGAGGACGAGAGAATCTTGGAGAGGATAACGAAAATGTCAGACATGGTTGGGCGAGCATTAAGGTCATGGGCAACACATGACTTGGCGAGTTGGGCCATGGAGAAAGCCAAATCAAAGGGGTACTCATGCGCAAGGCAAGGATCAATGAAGCCTCTCAGTTTGTCTCTCACATTATCCCCTTGAAGCACCTCATTTATTGACACGGATAACAACTCCCCTCCTTCTTTCTTTTGAGAAGGCGCAGCTTCCTTGCCAGTTAACAGCTCTAATATCACAACACCGAAAGCAAAAATATCTAGTTTTGGGGTAACCACACCATTCTCTACGTACTCGGGGGCCATGTAACCCTGAGTCCCCACCACATGTCTCGTCAGTTGCAGCCCCCCTCCATCTCCCTCTTCATTCCCCAATCGCCTTGCCAGTCCAAAATTGGTGACCTTGCCTCTCATGTTACCATCCAAGAGGATGTTGCTGATCTTCAAGTTCTTGTGTATACATGGGGGACTGATGAAGTTGTGGAGGTAATTCAGGGCATCCGCTGCATCATAGGCTATTTGAACCCTCTGTTTCCATCCCAGAGTAGAACAAGTTCCACCATCACCATGGAGCCAGTCGCTCAGAGCCCCATTCTCTGCATACTCATAAACAAGGTAGGTGTTCCCTGCATGTATGCAGAAACCTGAAAGCCTGATCACCTTGCTGTGGTTGATCTGCTTTAGAATGTTGATCTCTTCAGACACATCTCCTTTCATCATCTTTATGGCCGCATCATCGCCCTTAAACGAGGCCCTATAGACAGAACCCTTGATTCTGTTAGCTTCACTAAAATACCCAGCAGCCTTCTGCAACTCTTCATACTTGTACACGGTCAGGGACTCCATTTCCATACGAATCCCTTCTAGAGAAATAGACATAGATGTTTTGTTTTCCAGGGATTTTGAAAGCTTGGTAGCTTCTCCCAAGTCCAAAACTGGCTTGTCTTGTCCAGATTGGCGGCGACGGCGAAAGAAGCAAAACATCATTCCAGAGGAGACTAAAAGAACGAGTAAAGCGGCTCCAATACCAGCCCCAATGAAAACCCATTTCTTGGAAGAATTACTGCCTCCACCAGAGGGGACCATGGGGGTTTCTGGAGACGGTGCCGGAGGCGAAGAGACGGTAGTTTGGATCTTGGAGGGAGGATTCTTAAGCGGGACGAGAATGGGGGTGAAGGGGTAAATAACGCTAGTAGAAGAGAGGCGATTGGCATCATATATGGACTGCACATCATCCACACCAAAGATGTTAGCGATTGAAGCGATAGTATCGTCCCAGGTGACGAGATAAGAAAGCAAGTAGTTAAATCCGGCGGCGGTCTGATTCGCAGTGGGGCAGGCGCACATGAGCGGAACCTGCAGATGCAACCCCACCGAGAGGTTCCGATAGTCATAAGGGTTCTGAGCCTTGAGGGCCTGGCAAGTGGTGAGGCCTTGGTAGGTGTTGTTGGCGAGGGAGAAGTAAGTCTCGGAAGCAGATTTCAAGGTGTAGGTGGTGTTGTGTTGATAGAAATCACCTGAACAGGAACAGTTGACTGGGACAATCAGGACGGTGTCCTTGGAGATTGTGTCAACATCGGAAACTTCGTTAATGGTGGCGATCTGAGCTGGTTCGGAATTCAAGAGGTAGGCTATGGAGGGTGGGCTGTCGTACGAAGGAGGGGCAGATCGGAAGGTCAGGTAGGAATGGCATGATCTAGGCCCGTTGCACTGGAATCCATTCGTCTCATTGAAGTTGTTGTCACAGTCAAGCTGGTGGTTGTTGACATAGGATTGTTGGGCCTGAGCTACTGACATCCAGACCAAGAGGAGGAGTACCATCCTCATCCTCCACCACCACCCCCCAAATTTAATGTAAACACGACTGTTCATATTCTTCTCCATTTCCATATGCAGATGCATACTCTGTGGCAGAGAGATGGGGAAGAAAACTTTTTTAACCAGCCATAACCAATCTTCACCCACTCCTCTCACCATCCATAAGGCATATTATACTAAACTAGTGAATTCAACGCCTGCCCTCGACTCCTTATAGTCGTTGCCACTCCGTGTGGGACACGCACGACAGCTTGACCGACGCCAATCCGATTGGACTGTAACGAGTTTTATGATTTATAGAAACAAATATAATATCTTTCCATTTTTCAAATTTTATTTTCAAATTTTATATATATATTCATATTTTTTAATTTAAGTTAAATAACTTTGAACTGAAGTTTTATGATTTATAAAAATAAATATAACATCTTTCCATTTTCCAAAACTTATTTTCAAATTTTTCTTTTTATCAACATGTAGAGTCATATCATAAAAAATATATATATATATATATATATATATATATATATATATTAATTTAAGTTAAAACCTTTGGAACTTTATTTTAAACTGAAGTCTCAATTGTTAATTAAAATTTCATTTTTCAACTAAAATATCAATCATTAATGAGACTTTATTTTTGAATTAAAACCTTAATTATCAATTAAGGTTTCAGTGTAATTTTTTACTTTAAAATTTAATTAAAAATATTAAATTATAAATTATTATTAAAATTAAAAATATATACTTTAATACTAAAAATTTATATGTTTAAACTTGAAGATCTAATATTACTTCAATAAAAATAAATTAATAAATATAATAATAAATAAATATTTTATTTATTAATAAATTAATAATCTTAAAATAATAAAATTATATAATATATAAATAAAATATAAAATTATATAATTTATTAATTTAAGATATTTAATTTATTATATTTTTAATTAAAAATGAAGTCTTGACAATTAATTGAATCATTAACTTAAATTTAAAAAAAAAAAAATTATGACATGGCTCCTGTGTCCTATGTCCTGTGTTGTAATAAATAGACTAGTTTGAAGTTTGAACATGAATTTTGAAATAGATGGAAAGCTTATATTTCTTTATATGAAATGGCTATTTTGCCCAAAACTCCTTCCTGAGGCCTTTGAAGTTGCAAGTTTAAGTTTTAACCCACCTTTAGGCTTCAACCCATTAGCCTCATATGACTCTACCTGCTGTATCACTGAAGCCTCACCTCTAACTACAGAAAAGAGATCTTTCATATTCTCTTGGGAAAGCCATTCTCTTAATCGGCCTGAACAAGACAGGCACCAAGCATCAACAGGAAAGGCAGTTCTTCAATTCAATGGAAGCAAAATAAATTATAATAGCTCCAAACCAAAGGAATTTACGAAGGGTACGACCGGGTAAGCCTGCCTAGAAAAGCCAAGCGTGGAAAGTTTCTTTCATTTTTTCCTTCCTTTCGTTTTTTTTTTTTTCTTTTTTATTTCCTTTCCCTTACATTTTATCTCAACTTTTCTAGGAATTAAACATAGCCCAAATGTTTGGTTATTCACGTGGATATATATTGCTCCACCTCACCCAGTTGGTTTCCTGGTGTTTTACAGTGGATATCCAAACCTGATATCCCACAATATTTCACCTAAACCGGAAACTAGATCAAAACCAGAACAGAAGCCTACCCAACATGCAATCATATCCGTCAATTTCAATAATATAAAGAATAAGTATTCAAATAATCTTCTTATTTTTACAAGAAGCACTGTGAATCTCCTACTAGGACAGAGCCATAACCCCAGGCAGGGAAACACTTTTTATCTAACAAAACTTTTCCCATGGCACTTGCATCATACATTCATTTGGACACTGATAATGATAAGTCAGACAGTGCATATAAAAGACCTCAAGGAATCTTTGATGCTAATACATTTTTAAAATTAGTAATTCAAGAACTGGTTCAGCAGCAGAAAATCTATGCTGAATTATAATTTTATCATCACTCACTTTGTTAATCAAGCTTGTCTTTGCAGAGGCATCGTCTAATAACTGATATAGCAGCGAAAGTAAGCCCAGCCAAGGTGAGAAGCAACACTGCAACATGGAATTGGAAACAGCACAAATCAATCTCGGAGGAATAGGAGCATAGCAAATGCAACAAGGAGATTATGCAGTATAAAAACACTGATACAATTACAGGATTACTTGACCATCATCCAATGTGGAAACACCACCTGGTGGTGGGTTGAAAAGAGACTAGGGACACAGGAGTAGAAAAAACTTGGTTCCTTGTCAGATGGTAGGGCTGTTCTTTTAAACTTTTCTTTACAAGAGATAACATTTATGAGGAAAAGTTGAAGAACAGCATTATCTGTCTTAATGTGTAGGGCATTTCAAAAATAAAAAGTAGGGTTTGGAATACATAAAAAGAAAAAAAAATGTAGTCAGAAGTTAAAATGAAGTGCAGATGATATTTAAAAAATGACAATTTTTAATTAATGTGATCAATCAATGAAGTTCAAACAATAAAAGCATTTTCCACAAAAAAAAAAAAGATTAGCAAAAAATGAGTATAGTAATGTTCGAAAAGAATTTTAAAAACTAGGATAAAAATAAGTCCAAGAAAGAATGGCAGACATGGGTTGCAAAAGATTGCACTTTTCTTACATATAAATCCATGAATAATCTTATTTGCCGATCAAAAAATGGGTTGCAAAGATGTTCTTGATGTCAGCTGAAGAATGAAGAAAATTAACAAGGAATACATGCAAAAGCATAAAAAGATGGGCAATAATGCGCAATATAGAACCACAAGATTTGACTGCAGGATAAAAGAAACAAAAATATATTTGGAATTTAAAATGGAATACAAAAACACAATTAAACACTGCATTTTTCTACAAACATTATTCAATTTCACTAGTAAAAATTTGATATAAAAAGTATAAGAACACAAAAACTAGGATAAAAAATAAGTATAAGAACAGTAGGCAAACATAAGTTGTTTTGATAAGAAGGCCATAGATGCAAAAAAATTCATAATGTAGGACCAAACAACAAAGAAAATTAAAACATAGGGAAAGACAAATAAACACAAAAAAAAAAAGAGCAATGATCTGATATGCAAGTGATGCTTCCAAACTATATGTTAGTGCATACAACCATAAGATTTGACAGCAAACAAAATATAAAATTATATTCATATTTCAAAACAGACTACAAAAAATTAAAAAAGATGCATGGAACTGCCTGTTCTACTGATTTCCATTGGATTCATGAGGAAATACAAATGGTATTAGAAATGCATTGTTTGTGAAAAGTAAATTTCCACAAGTGGAAAAAGAGTATCAGACCAAAAAGAAAAGTTCTAATATAGAAACCAGAGTATAAAGAAAATGCCAGGTCCGTCATCATTTTTTTCCTTTTACAATCTGACAAATCTTTGCTCCTCAGATTGTATGAAGCACTGAAAATTTCATGTGCTGAAGCAAGAGAACAAATTAGGTGAAGAAGCATTTAAAAAAGATGTTGCAAGTATCTAAGACAACTTACTAGCTAAAGCACAGAAGAATAGAATAGCCAGGCGGTGTCTAACAATCCATGGTAGAGTGACTTCAAGAGAGCAGTGCTTCCTATATTCTCCAGGTTTAATTCTGTACAAAGCTCCTACGCTTTGGGCTTGCAGTTCCAATAATGAGGTATTTACACTTAGCACTGGAAATCCATTCACATCTCTTACTTCCATTTTCACTGTGACTGGAGTTGCATCCCAATCTATCTCGATTGCTCCAAAATTTGGCTGGCCTAGAGAAAGTCCAATCCCCTTTTAAGATCAATAAGCTGAAAACCTCATGACATATCCTTGCCAGAAGGTGCATAAACAATAATAATCCCAATGTTAAAAAGTATACCATATGTGCATGATTTGCGTCTGCAGTGTTGGCCCATAACTCTCATTGTAGTTGGTGCTAACCATGCCACAAATCTGACTATGAAATTTAATGGTGGTGGGACTGCCTTCTCAACAGCTTGGGTAATCCCACTAGCTGTTATGTCAAATAATGGATATCCAGTGGCACAGTCATACCTGGTAATTTCTCCAAAATGAACATCTCCACTTATGAAGAAGACCCCATCTCTCTAAACAAGAAAAGAGGAATTGTAACATGGAAAGTTTAAAAAGAAAAAGGAATAACAGTTTTAGATGTCTAGCATTATATGGTTAAATGTTCTCCACTCCCAGAATAAGGGGGGGAAAACTGCCACACACGAGTTTCTTGTGCCACAAAATATGAGATCATAATTGAAAATTGCGGCACAAAATTGGAAATATGCAACATGAAATTGAATTTGGAGTTCAAATAAAAGATTTATCACCTTGCTATCTGCTATCAATTTAAAAAGGCGTTCTCTCTCCTTTGGAAACCGTCCCCAACACTCTAAATAAAATATTGGACCGGTTATTGCTGAAAGATTTGAAATAACCTGAAGTGTAGAAAAATAAGAAAGGCGGACTGATCATGCCAAATTGCACAGTAAAAAACCTCCTAATAAAAATCTAGCTTAACATTTCCAAACAATCTAAGAAGCAATCCATCCAGGAAGATATTATAAATGACAATCCATCTAGGAAGAGTTTGTAAATGACAGCTTGTGATTGCAAAACATCAATAACAAACTACAAGCTGAAACAAAAAACCATGCTTACAGGTCTTTACATGACAACAATGTTGCTTATATCTGAGTGACTCCCAAAACACTCAAAGAAATGCTTATAGGAGTAGGACCTTAAACACCATCAAAGAAATGGTTTTTATTTCTATGTAATCAATTACCTTCAACTCAGCAGAGTAAATCTACGGTGAATTATTGCTATCAATTTCACGGCATTCCAGAATGCTATGACCAGAATTTTCCATATGGGACAGAAACCATATCCAGATGGTCCACATTCTTATTACCAGAATTCAGGTCTATTAAGTAAGCCAAATGAATCCAGTCTACCTCGGGTGATCTAGCCAAGCAAGTTTCAGTTTTATTTAAGCAGGAGAGAGGAAGGCAGAGAGAATCAAATACTTAGAAAACTTCATTCTGAATTCCAACTAGGATGTTCGTCCAAAACGCAATCTAAAATCGGCTACAAAATTGGCAATGTAAAAAATCTCAAAGAAGATAAATTGGAAGGGGTAGACGCACAATTGCTCAATGATGTATTTAACTCCTTATGATGTTTCCTAACCGTAACCAGCCTTAAAAACAAAAATATGCATGTGCTTTGTCATGTAAACAATGATAACTGCATGCACTGTAGCCATTACAATTAGACAATAAATTTATGCAATACAGGAAATTCATGCAATACCTGAATAGAAGATCCGATTATGGTAAGGGCTGATGCAGAGCCCTTCAACTCGCTTTCTAACCATGTCCATTGTGAGCTCCCCAATATGCTTCCGTCACTGAACAGTGGATCTCTATGGTATCTAGTATCTAAAAGAATAACCTGAAGAAGTTCATCATACTCAATCAGAACAAGAGGTCCATGTAGGTCTCTGTCTAAATGTGCAGTCAGTAGTTTGCTGATTGACGTTTACATGGAATACAAATAAGAATCACCAAAAGCAGCTTGCAGATACCAAAGTACAAACACACACACACAGAACCTAACCACTGAAGGTCTGTTTACAAACTCCTATATGAAAGGAATAAAGTATGAGCAGAGTATCTAAATTCATTAGCTTTGATACCTTAATCTGCCTACCAACAGGACCAAATGTGTATGATGTATAAACACCAGCCTGCTTGCGCCTACAATATTGAACCCATAGCAAGTGATAAAACAGCACAACTTCTCCAAGAGAAGCAATAAATTTGTCATTAAATACAAAAGTAAATTACCCTTATCATATGAATCCTTACAGTGCCATCAATTTTCATCTATTTCTCATAGGTTGACACATTGTGTGGGAGTGTAGCAATATCTTAACCAACTTATAGAAGAAAGGTACATAATCAAGAATAATTATCTTGTGAAAGGAGGATAGCTTACCGTGGACTATCTTGAGGTTCATCTAAGAAATCCAGGAGAAGCCTTTGGCTAGTGATCTTCCCATTAAATTCTTTTCCAGCATCATTTAACCCATAGTCATGGTCATCCCATGTACCAATCACCTAAAATACTCATGTATAAGTTGGTTAGACAATAAGAGAAGGTCAGACATAAATAATTTGATCATTCAATAAATGAGCATTTGCCTCCCACTAGGTTTAATTTAAAATTTTTGCATGGCACACCTTAGTATTCTCTAGAAGACGAGAATAACCAGGATTTGTCTTAGTTTTCTTATATCTGGATTGCATTTCCCGCTCTGAGGAAGGAATAAACCTGGGAACATTCTTCCATGGCCCAATAGTCCTTTCTTTTCCAAATAATTTGAAAGGGCGCCTAACATCCCCATAGATGTTGTCACCCAACCAAATAAAAATTTGAGGATCAAAATCAATTATTGCATTCCATATGGGCTGCAAACAAGAAAAGTTTTAACATCAGCCAATGACCATCCAATCAAAAAAAATTCTGCATAGAATATCTTCAAAGATTGCAAAAAAATCCTTTCATGAATGGATCTAAAACATTGATTCATCCGTAAAAGGTAGCCATGATCTGAGAGATGTAAATAAATGAAAGATAATAAAATGAAGCCACCTCAATCCAAATTGTTGAAAATGCAAGTTAAAATAGTGCTCATTTGACTTCAGAATTGAGTGAAATGGATGCCACAATATCTTAGAATTCAGTGTACCATTACAAGATCAGAGGGTAGTAATATCATCGGAGTGAAGTTATATTTTAATTAACTAATTGGTGGGAGCGGAGCACACTCTGTTTTTTATGCAGAATAGGAACTGAATGATGCTTCAATGTATAAAGAGACACAAGCAGTTCACATGTTTACATGAATATAAAAATATAGAGATTCAAGAATTTATGGATGGAAGTTACCATCTAAATGCTCAATATTTGCTGGAAATTGATGTTTGATGAAAATGTAATGGAAAGGAAAAACCAAGTAAGTTGATGGCTTGTAGTTAGACTCCAAATTTGATTCCCAGCAACCAAATTAGAAAATTAAATTCAATAACGAAAGCTACAAGGGTTTGGAAGAACATGACTTCTGTAGCCAATCCCAAAAGGTTGGAAGAAAGCTTCTGCTGAAACAAAAATGGATGGGATACATCGCAGATATAATTTATACATGAGATTTCCCCTTACAAATAGGATGATAATAAATCTTTCTTACTTTTCTTTTCCTTTTTTTTTTTTTTTTTTTTTTGTTCTTTATCTAAATCTGTTGTTGTTTGTGGCAAATAGATGTTAATGTTTCTAATTGTATGAATTACCAACTTCAATAGTATTATATTGCTTAGTCCGGTCAATAAAAATAACAAATGATTTAAACCACTATCCCCACCTCATCGTTGATGAATCATTACCTATGAATGCAATAGAGAATGCCAAAAGAAAAGGAATAAGCACCAAGAACATGTGAAAATAGTAATAAAAATCATTTTAAAAAAGAGGAGAAGAAGAAGAAGAAGAAGAAGAGAGACAAGAAGAGAAAGTGAAAAAAAAAAACAACAAATCAAAGAGATGTGTCGAAAGAAAAGAACAAGCCCTAAACCTGAGGAGCGCTTTGGTTGGCGCATGATCCAAAGGCAATTCGAGAAACAAGAAGAGCCTCTTGAGAAGAAGTAGAGGAAGCGCTGTACGCAATTGGTAGGGCGATCATGACTCGCATCACCACCGACCACAGCAACCACAGTTCCAACACCGACCTTCCCATTTTCAGCTATTTCCAATTATGAACAAGCCAAAGAACCTGCAAACACACAACAAAGCCGTGCCCGAAGGCCAATTGTATTGGCAATTTGGCATCCACAATCTGTGGCAGTTGCAGTGAACGAGAAAAAGCTCCTTCACCCTTCACCCTTCACCCTTCACCCTCGTTGTTATTCCTTCCATTCTTAAAGTTACACAAAAGAAGGAATCCATCAACGACTCTTTTTCCTTTCTTCGTTATTCTTTTTTTCCTTATGAGAGCTACGAGTGAATCGCCCATTTCTATTTTCCATTTTTGGCTTTTTTTTTTTAACTTGTCCGAGTCACATTGCACATTAAAACACGTACCGAGCACGCCTCACTGAGGACCAAGCTTCGGCATCCACCGACTGACCGACCCACCAGGGCATCGCTTCCCTCCAAAATACTTTTATCGACTTTGTGCCCCCCAAAAGTTCCCATAACCAAAAATGCGGTGCTTCGACCCGATTCATTAAACTTCAACCGCTTTCTTGTTGGCCCATGTTTAACTGTTTGTCCAAATTCACGTTTGAATGATTACTATAATATAATTCGAAATGCACATGATATGTGTTTTGAGCCATAATTTGGGCGTTCAAGAGGTCGGCTTACCAGTTGATGCCATGCCAATTTGAATGATGTCCTGAAGAATAACGGGACAAAATTGGAATTTTTAAGGTAGATCTTATGGATATTGGAAATTGGAAACACTTTTAGTGGAAGATATTTCAAAAGTATAGGTTTTATTGTGGAGCAATTGTCCAATTCACTTAACATACCCTTTGCCAAGGTTTGGCCCATTTCAAAACAATTGGCTCACCTAATCAAGGTCGAGCAATCTTGCCATAAACATTTCAATTAATTTAAACCAATAATTTAGATAGACTCATCAACTTTATAGGATTGGTCAAAGCAAGCCCAAGTCTTATTAAACCACTCCTAAAGTATGTTTTCCCCTTTAAAACAGTTTACCTATAAGAGTAACTCATATGGCACAATTCTCCTTTTAGGACTCAATGATGATATTAAGTTTATTTTATTAAACAATCTTAGGCCCACTTTAGCAAAACAAACATTCAATCATCCTCCTATAATTGTAGGGCCAACCAATATGGTTATAACCACTCGATTGCAATGGGCTCTCTCGGTTCGAGTGTTAACCACTTAATAACAACTCTCATTGTCCTGTAATAACTTAAATATTAAACAATGATCTCAAGCATTTAATCAAATATCAAATTATTTAACCATGCTCATATGCAACATATAAAAGGGTGATTGAGGCTCAATCAAGGTGAATTAACATTTTCATTCTTATGTTCATTCTCCTTCTCTTTTTGTTTTTCTTTCCTTATTCCTTTTTGTCCTATTCTTGCACTAGATTAAAGAAGTTACAATAAAATATCACTTAAATCATATTTTATTTATGAATGTTGTATTAAAGCTCTTGAAGCCATCACTAACCTAGTGAGCAAATTATTAAATTTCATTTATCTTGTTCGCCAAATTTAAGTCCATTTTCAATCCTCCAACGACCATATCAAGAAAACAATAGGACAAAAACTCTATTTTATGTGGAAGAGCAATGTTAATTATGGTTAGATACATTTGTGAAGGTTGAAGTAATTTTCCCCTTTTGCGTGAATTTATCTATGGCACACATGGCAAGAAAACACTGTATAAAGCCCATCACTAAGAATGAATATACTTTATGGGCTTTATAAAAGCAAACAACAATTTTGTAAAATGAAATTGGGGCATATGTTGGTAATAAGATTAGTAGTAGATTGAGCATGGTTACAAAGCAAAGGAGAATGTTTTATAAAAGAGTCTCATTTGAGAAGAAGAGTATAAAAACAATTAATAAGATGTTAAATAATATTTTTAGGAGAACCCATTCAAGAAGAAAATGTGACATCATGAGATAAAGAGGATTACTTGTGACATATTTGCTGGTTAAAATCTAGAGGATACTGAGATGAGAGAGGAAAATATTGTTACATATTTGCTAATGTAAAAATCTAGAGGGATGAAATTTGCTTCATATTAGAGAAATTGTGGACAATGAATCAAATTGGTGGTGTAGAATCAATAATCTAAGAAGTCCTAGACGATTGCCTCAATTACTGGGATTCAATGTCATGTCTATTACAATTAGTGGAGGTTAGAGGTTAGATTAAGTTAGATTGGGCTTATATAAACATAATCACATAAGCCCACTGCATACAGAGGTAAACCTCAAGCCCCATTAATTTTGAAAACCTGATGAGTTGGTGGACCTTATATTCACATAATCACATAAGACCGCTACATACAAAGGTAAACCTCAAGCCCCATTAATTTTGAAAACCTGATTGAGTTGGTGAACGACTATGACATTCCTTGTTTTTGAGCTACAAGTTAAAGAGAATCACTCCATGCAAAACAATGTCCTAGATGTTGATGTGAGGTCAATTGAGGTCAGATCCTCCTTATGTTGTGCCTCTCAGAGCTTCTACCCAGCAATGGAGAACTAGGTGAGCTTCTTCCCTGCACAAAGGATGTCTGAACATGTGGTTTGAGCACGCCCCTTCGAAACTTAAGTTAGACACAAGTAGGTCAGACCCTTTCAATGAGATAATGAATAGGTCAACTTAAGCGCGCGCACCTGGTTTATGCTTTAGGAGGGCTTTTTATAGTGCTCAAGAGAAGGCCACTATAGTGTTGATTAGACACTTTGACCTTCTCTGTAATGATGGTTGCCCTGTAGGTGGTAGGGCAATTATTACAGTTTTGGGTGGCTGGCAGGTGCCGTCAGAAGTAATGTCATGATGTAGCTACCTGTCATTTCAACTTGCTAAAGGTATGGGGCGATGTGTGATAATCAATTGACATGGACGTGATGATCAGGAGATATCCCATCAGCCACTTCCATGTCAGATGTAAATGATTACATGTAGCAAAAGGGCCTTGAAGGCTGGCTGGAAAATGTTGCCCGATTAGGGAGTCTGGTGCCATTTGTCGCATGCCTGTGTGGTCCGAGTGAAAGGCTCCGGACACTGTAGCAGTTATCCGGGTAGTACTGAGGAGAGTGACACGTAGAGGGGAGTCCCCACACTAGAAAGTGCAAATCAAGAATGAGGTTTGATTTGTAGCTAATATGAAAGCGATGACAATATGAGGGCATCTAGTTCAACATATGTTTTTCTTGAAAAAATGAAAAGGAGATTTCATTGACCACCCGTCGTATTGGCGGAGGAGGAAACTTATTAAGGAGCCTGCCAAAGGGATTTTTTATTAAAATATAATATTTAAAAAAATGCACATTGAAAAATATTGATAGAAATACGACACATTTTGCCACATGGGTGCAATATAAGCATCATCAGGAATTAAGAAAAGCCATGTTCCCCATTTATGAAAACCCTTTCTTCATCTATCCATTCTCTTCTTCATTTTTCTTATTTTCTGATAACCGTATTCCTTTTTCTTTACCCTAATCTCCTTGACTCGATTCACCCAATTTCTATGATTGTGGGCTGCTGAGGAGGAGTTGTCAAGCTATCGTTTCTTTTTCCTCATTTGATTAGATTATCTACTCATCTTACTCTTCATTCTTGGGATCTTGTTACTGTAGACCATGGATTTTCTCTTTATTTTTGCTTTCTATCACATTCTTTTTCTAATAACTTCATCTGTTAAGTGTTTCATTTCTCCATTTTTCTAAAAACCCTAATCTTTTTTCTACGTTTTCATATTTTTATTTTTTTTTATAAGTAAAAAGTAAGTATATTAATCAAAAAGAGGAAACACCAAAAATCAGTGCCCTCGAAGTATACAGTGAGTATACACATCGTCTTCTCTTACTAGGAGTCTATCCAATCTAAAAAACTTACAAGAGAATAAGGGTTTTCTACTAAGGAAACCTTGACCCAAGACCAAAGATTACATACAAAAGAATATTTCAACCTTTGAAGTGGGAGTTCCTCATTCCCAAAAGCTAGTTTATTTCTCTCCTTCCAAACTGACCAAAATATACATAAAGAAGCCATTTGTCAAGCCCTGTTGCGCATTTTCCCCACAAACACTCCAGTCCATCCAAGAAGGGTTGCATTCATTGTACACGAAAGAGTCCATGATACACAAAAAAAATGGAGAAAAGAAGGTTCCACAGGACCCACATCTTAACACAATAAAGTAAGAGATGATCCACCGTTTCTACTTCGAATAGACAAAGAAAGCACATGTTTGCCACAGAGAACCCCCTCCTTTGAAGTTGCTCCAAAGTTAAGACTTTACCCCATGAAGCATCCCAAACAAAGAAAGCTACCTTTAGAGGCACTCTTACCCTCCAAATTCTTTCGCTATGGAATAGAGAAGAACCTCTCCACTCCAACATAGAATAAAGAGACTTAACTGAGAAAGCACCATCATTTGAAACTGTCCAGATCACTCTATCTTCCTCCTCCCTTTGAACCCTGAAGGCATGGATCTTCTGCAACAAACGCTCCACCAAATCGATCTCCTAATCATTAAACCCCCTTGCAAAAAGAGGAGTCCAGCCATTCTATCTCCAATAGGGTTCCAAACCTCCGAAACCCAAGCATTCTTAGACATAGAAATGGAGAAATGAGAGGCGAATGACTCACAAAGTAGCCCATCTCCGCACCACTTCTCTTTCCAGAATCTCACTCTTTGCCCCTTACCCACATGGTAAGCTAACCTACCATCTAACAGCCACCACTTCTTCCTGATTGCTTTCCAAAGCCCAACACCGTTTCTTCCAATTACATCCCGAGTACGCCATCCTCACTCCTCTTTGCCATACTTAAGGCTAATTACATGCCTCCACAACGTTTCTCTCTCATTAGCATACCTCAAATTCCACTTGCACAAAAGAGCAATATTCATCAAAGCTAAATTTCTCACACCTAGCCCACCTTTCTTTTTTTCCAAGCAAACCAAGTTCTATCTGACAAGGTGAGGTTTTTGGATGAGAGCTCCCCCACCCCATATAAAATCCCTCTGAATCTTCTCCAATCTCAACCTCACTTTTCTTGGCAAGTAAAAGAGAGACATAAGGTAAATAGGAAAGAGTGCTTCTGATTAAGGTGAGTCTCTCCCCCTTTAGATATATGTTGTCTCTTCCACATAGCAAGCCTTTTGCGAAAACACTCTTCAACCTCATCTCACACAGCTAATGAATTGAAAGGTGTCCCTAAAGGCAATCCCAAATAACAAGAAGGAAGCTCACCCACTTTACAACCCAACTCCAAGGCCAATCCCTCTATATCATGCACCCTTCCCACCGGGATCAGGTCACTTTTCTCTAAGTTGATCTTCAACCTTGAATACACCTCAAACCACATGAGAAGCCAACTTAGATAAGTCATCTGATTTTACGACTCCCCACAAAAAACCAACGTGTCATCTGCGAATAACAAATGCGAGATTTGAAACCCCTCACCACTTCTACCTCTCACCCTCCACCCAGATAAGAAGCCCCCACTAATCGCCCTTCTCAACATACTACTAAATACTTCCATGGCTATCACAAACAAGTAAGGGGAGAGAGGATCTCCTTGTCTCAACTTCTTCGTGCTTTGAAAAAAATCGGATGGAGAACCATTAATTAAAACGAAGAATTTCACAGTGGAGATGCACCAATCTATCGACTTTATCCATCTCTCCCCAAAACCCATATTTTTAAGAACTGCCAACAAAAAGCTCCAACTAACATGATCATAAGCCTTCTTTATATCTAACTTGCATAACACCCCTCCAACATTGTCTTTCAACCTTGAGTCCACAGCCTCATTTGCAATCAAAATTGCATCCAAAATTTGTCTACCTTCCAAAAAGGCCTTTTGGGACTCCGAAATCACTTTCCCCATCACATTTTTAATTCTATTGGCCAACAACTTGTAGAGGCTGCCTACAAGGCTGATTGGTCTGAAATCCTTCAGATCTTCTACACATCTCTTCTTTGGAACTAAGACCAAGAAGGTTGCATTCAAAGATTTAACAAATCTACCCCTTTCATGGAATTCCCTGAAAAGACCCATGATCTCTATCTTTACTATGTCCCAACAAAACAACCAAAAAGTCATGGTAAAGCCATCCGGACCGGGGGCTTTATTCTTGCCCAAATCTGACAGCGCTGCAAACACCTCTCCTTCCGAAAAATGAATCTCTAGCCCTTTAGCTTCATTGTTAGCTAACCTCAAGAAAGACAACCCCTCAACACAAGGATGTCATCCCCCTTCATCAGTATATAGCTTCTTAAACACCCCCACCACACTATTTTTAAATCATTCTCCTCCGTATACCAACAACCATTCACTTTCAACTTAGACAACCAATTTCTTCTGCTGTGGACATTCGTCATCCTGTGAAAGAATCTTGTGTTATTGTCCCCCTCCTTCAACCACAATTCCCTAGACTTTTGTCTCCAAGAAATTTCTTCTCTCAACACCCAAGTCTTATAAGCCTCCTTAGCCACCTTCCTTGCTTCACAATCCTCCAAACTCAGAGTTGAATGTTTCTCCAATTCATCCTAGTACTCTACCTATCTAAGAGTTTCACTCTTCTTAGTGTCAATCAAACCGAAAACTTCTTTGTTCCAGATCTTTAAGATATCTTTTAAGGCTCTTAGTTTTGTCTCCAAAACAAAGTTGAAGACCTAGTAAAAAATAAACTCTCCCACCACCTCTTCATCTGATCCATGAACCCTTTTTCTTCCAACCACATGTTCTCAAATCTAAACGGTGAAGGACCCCTCTTCAAACCTCCACCTTCAAGGAGGATGGGAAAATGATCAAAGACTAGTCTAGCAAGGATCCCCTGCACGGCCCCATTGAATATACTGTCCCAATCCTCTGTCACTAAGAACCTGTCCAGCCTAGACTGTGACTGGTCATTTAACCCGCCTCGCCAGGTAAACAGACCCCCCTGTAAAGGGTAGTCCCTTAGCTCCAGATCCTCCACCACTTCTGTAAATCTCCTCATTGAAGTAGAAAGCCCACCCCTCCTACTATACTCCTCTAGATATCTGACCATATTGAAATCTCCCCTCATACACCAAGGGTCTCTCCATAACCCTTTTATTGACTCGAGCTCCTCCCAGAAAACCTCTCTATCCCTACTGTACACCGGCCCATATACTCCAATGAACACTCACCTCAGCTCATCCACACAATTCTTAAACCGACATGAAACTGTAAACATCCCTTCTTCCACCTCCAACAATTCAACCAATCTGTTGTCCCAGAACACCTCCAATTGCCCCCCTAGAGTTAATTGCCATCCAGTCTAAAAAAACTTCCCACCTCAAGACTACGGACAAGCTCCATACTCTTTTCTTTGATTTTAGTTTCCTATAGACACACCATATCCACTTTATTGGATTTTATAATGGACTTAATGACTTTTCTCTTATCACTATCGTTTGCCCCTCTTACATTCCATGATAAAATCCTTATCTTCATTTGCACCTCGATCTAGAAGCCCCTCTAGACATGCCTACAAAGGTAGCCACTCTAGCTCTTTTGTAGCTTACTCTCCACTCTAACTTCTTTAATTCCCTATTGGCTTTTGAAGTCGAAGACTTCGTCTTTCTATACACACCTTCCTTGCTCTTTTGTTCAATTCTCCTCAAAAGGTACAATATTTCCTCCTCAAAGCCTTCTGTCGGCATACCCAGACAACGACTGAACTTCGCAAGGCAACTGGAACTCCAACCTTCCTCTCTCTTCCCTTCTTTCAGATGAAGGGTCATCATCTCCGCTAAAGGACTCTCCAAACCCAATCCAAAAAGGACTATAGCTAGCTCGAACCCACTTGCATCGCCTCCCGTAGCCCACGGAGCCAAATTCCACCATTCGCGGCCTAAAAAGACTTCCGACATTTCTTCACGCAATGGAATCCTACTCCTTGTACCTTCCATTGCCCTAAACAACCCACTGGAATTTCCCTTCATCCCCATCACAACACCAACGGGCCCCAAGAAATGAGAAGAAGGAGAAGAAACCCCAAGCCCCAAAGAGAGGAGAGAGAGTTTGTGGTGAAAGGGGTACCTGGAAGCTTCATCCAAAAGCGCTTCGTCGGTGAGCTTTAGATGGTCAAGAAACGCATCCTCGACACCAGTTTCTCCCACTACCAGGAGCTCCTACTTCATCCCCACGTTATCCCCGACATTCACAAAGAAAGTCCTAGAAGAGACGGGCTCCCCAAAAGGACCCAGATGAGCCTTAGGAATCAAATACCCAAAATGCTCCTTTGACACATTTTCCCAACCCGAACCCACTGAACTTTGGGAAAGAAGACCCTTGACCCAGCCCCTTACTCATTTTAAAATCAGCCCACTTGTGCCTTTAAAAGATACCCAGCCAACGAACTTGGGCCCAGGCCCACTCGCAGAAGAGCCCTCAGCAAGAGCTATAGCCGGCCTACCCCTATCACTGTCTACATGTCTTTGACCACTGCCACATGCCACCTGCACATCTAACCCCATATTTTGAAACTCAAAATGAGGCTCCCGTACTTTAGCTCAAACGCGTGTAACGCCCCCATCTTCATCCCTAACCTCACACCATTTTTTCATCTCCAACCAGGAACCCGACTCAATCTGCAACACCCGCGATGAAGCTTCCCACCACCGGCTAAGCTCCCAACATGAGTTTCCAACCTCCACCTGCAGAAATCCTAGCCATTTCTTCCCCGAAGCTTTAACCAAAATCCTAGCCCACTATAGCTGAGAGAAGAAAGTGGTTCCTCATCCACAGCTACAACCCCCCACAACACTCTCCAATTCTCTTAAAAACCTCTCTACTCCAAAGATGAAGAGGAAGTCCTACAACCCTCACCCAAACTTCCTTAGCGTGGCTCTCTTTCCAAGTGCATCCCACTTCCGGTCCCCACATTTGCAAGAGAAATTCTTTATTCTTGAATCGTCTACTCCCTCTTAAAAGCACCATATCAGCTTCCCATTTATTTTGAAACTCAAATAACACAAGGGCCCCGCCCAGCTTGGAAATTCTCAAATCCCCCTTAAGCAACCAACTTTCAAATGCCCACCTCTTCAAGGAAGGCAGTAGAGGAATGAACTCCAAACTACCACCAAAACAGCCCACTAGACAACACCCAAGCTGCTCCTCCCTACACAACAGATCCCGGTCCCCTAGGTGCACCCTTAAAGAATCCCCTGACTCTCCTATATTCCTTTTCACTACTGAAAACGAACCTGGCTCATTCTCTGACACTACTCCCCACCTTCGCAGTGGTTGGAACAACCGAAAAGCTATTCCACACAGTTGGAGTGGAGACCCCAAGAGCCCTTAACTTCTTAGCAAACATAAACCAACCCCTTACTAAACCATTTCCTTCTGGAAAAACAAGACAGAACTTTTTAGCCTCCACATCTCTAACCGAGTAGAGTAAGAACCTACCAGCCTCATTAGAACGGCAGTCCAGTCTAAACTTTCTTCCTTCTTCTTCCCAAACTTTTGAACGCCTCAAACTTGACTCACCTCTACACCAGGCTTCCATACCTTCCAACAGTAAACTTAAGCTTTTTTCACCAAATCTTATCTAAGAGGAAAAGTCTTTGCTCCTTTCCAAAATAGTTCCTCTCCGTTTACCTCGAACCACTTCAATGGAGATTTCGAACGTCTTAGATTCTACGGCAAACCAGCACTTTCCACCTTTCGATACTCCTCCATCCCAAACCTACCTCCATTTCACTCCATTTCATGCAGGAGTTGTTGGAACATCACAAGACTTTTGGTTTTAGCCTTCATTAACCACAAGATTTTTCACCATTTTTGATTGTTAGCAAGATAAGATTGAAAATTATCTTTTTGAATTTTTCCTCATCTTTTTCTAATTAGGTCTGTATTTATTTTAGAAAATTTTGGAATTTAGGGTTTCTTATTATGCAAGTGGAGGGTCTTGAATATGTGCAAATGAGGGTGGAATGGCACAAACTAGCTCATCCATTGTTTGGTAAAGACTCAATGAAGGTTAGTTTTTTGTTTCCAAAATATTGCTTTCCAACTTTATTTCATTTTCCATTATTTGATTTCAAATTAAGGTAAAGTAGGGGTCTCCAACGGGCGGGCCGGGCCTAAAATAAGAGGCCCGCGGCCCAGCTCGAGCCGGGCCATGCAAGAATGGTAGGCCCGCGGCCCGGCCTATGAGCCCGCGGGTTGGCGGGCTGGTGGGCAGGCCGGACCGGGCCGGCGGGCTTTTTTATTAAAGCCAAAATGAAACAAGGGAAGGGAGAGGGGGGGATTCGAACCCCTCCCCTCATGGTTAAAATTTGAGGCTTTAACCAACTAAGCTACAAACTTTTTATGTTTATTAATGGACTTAGTTATATGTATATAAAAATACAGTATATTATTTTTTAAAAAAAAATTAAAGGCTCCAACGATCACATGACCGTTGGAGCCTTTAGTTCCATCCCATTATTCCCATATGACCGTTGGAGGCTCCAACGGTCACATGTCAATTTTTTTTTTTTTTTAAATCTTCCTATAAATACATCTTCTTCCTTTTCATTTTTTCATCAAATTCTCTCTATTTCTCTCTCTATTTCTCTCACATTCTACAATATTTCAAATTCTTTATTTTTCCATCAAATTATACAATATTGTTGGTGGTGCAAAACAAGCATTGGTGGCTCCAAGAGTTCAAATTTGCTAGGAATTTCTGCATCGGTTCTCTAATTGAGTAACATGCTTCACCCCTACTACTTTATTTTTTTGTTACATTTTTTTTTATATTTATTACTTTATTATTTTTGGCATAATATTTTATCAATAATTATAATATGACAAGTGCTTCTTCATCTAGTCCATGTGATGAAATATCATCAAATAAAAAATTTACTTCAAATATATGGAATTTTTTTGATAAAATATAAATAATTTTAGAAAATAATAAAAAAGAAATAAAAGCAAAATGTAAAATTTGTAATAAATTTCTTACTAGTGGCTCAAATGTAGGCACAAGTCATTTAAAAAGACATCATGAAAATTGTAAAACTAAAAATAATGTAGATATTAGAAATTATATGCAATTAGGTAAAAATGAAAGTGGAAATTTAAAAACATTTTCTTATGATGAATCTAACTGTCGTGAAGAAATGATTGATTATATAATAAGAGCAGAACAACCTTTCAACATGATGGAAACTCATGATTTTGTAGGAACAATTCAACGAGGTATTAATCCTCAATTTAAAGGTTGGTCTGGAAATACAGTTAAAAGAGATATTATGAAAAAAATTTATACACAAAAAGAAATTTTAAAAAAAATTTTGCAAATTTTGAAGGAAATATTTGTTTAACATCTGATATTTGGACATCTTTAACTCACACTGGTTTTTTATGTATAACTGCTCACTACATTGATAATGAATGGAAATTAAATAAAAGAATAATTTCATTTAAATTAATAAATGCTCCACATAGTGGTAAAAATATAGCATTTTAATAAATGATGAAATTATAGATTTAGGCATTCGTGATAAAATATTGACAATAACATTAGATAATGCTGCTAATAATGATGCAGCAATACATAGACTAAAACTATATTGGCAAGTAAAAGAAGATCATGCTAAAATATTTCATGTGCGTTGTTGTACACATATTTTAAATTTAATTGTAAAGGATGGATTAAAAAATGTTGATAGTACATTGGAAAAAATTAAAGGCATTGCATATAGTATTAATAGTTCTCAAGCAAAACATGAATTATTTTTTCATTGTTGCAAAATGTTAAATATGAAAAGAAAAATATAAATTTGGATATGGCCATTAGATGGAATTCCACATATAAACTTTTACAAAATATTACAAAATATAGAAAAGTAGTCGAATTATATGAAATACAATTAATTAATAATGATTGTGAAGCAGATATTTATGCATTAAATGATTATGATTGGCATATTGCGGATCTTTTAAGAGATCTTTTTGAAGTTTTTGATACTTCAACAAACATTTTTTGTGGTGTATATTATCCAACTTCAAATCGAGTTATTACGCAAATAACTAATATTTTTCTTGTATTTCAAAAATATTTAAGTTTTGAAATATTTAATGATACAATATTTGCAATGATAGAAAAATTTAGAAAATATTGGGGAGAAATACCTTTAATTTTTTATATTGCTTTAATTGTGGACCCTAGATTGAAATTTGAAGCTTTGGATGAATGGTTAAAAGTTATTTATTTTAATGACCAAATAAAAATTGAAGAAATTAAAATGAAATAAATTCATTATTATATAATTTATATAACTATTATAAAGAAAAATATGGTAATGATATTAATACTATTAAATTACCACCTACATCTACAAACTCCTCATCTTTTTATAAAGGAGCTCTAGAAATGTTGAAAAGTCGAAAAAAGACAACAAATAGTTCTCCAAATAATACATCTGATTTAGATAAATATCTTAATACTGATACAATTTTATTTGAAGATCAAGAAGATTTTGATATTTTAATATGGTGGAAATCACATCAACACAAATATCTTGTGCTTTCTATAATTGCTCGTGATGTACTAACAATTCCTATGAGTACAGTTGCATCAGAAGCTGCTTTTAGTGCAGGTGGAAGAGTAGTTAGTAAAAAACGATGCAACTTAGCGCCAGATGTTATTGAAGCAGGGATATGTGTGAAAGATTGAGAAATAGCAGATAAAAGGATGTATGATTCCATTCGAGAAACAGAGATGCTTGCCGATATGGAATCTTTAAAATTATCAAGATCTTCATGGATGCATGATAGTTCGTCATCACCGCCAGAAAATAATGACTAAATGTATATTATATTTTTATTTTTATTTTTTGTGGTTGAAAAATACAGATGATTGACAAATAAATAGGTGCCAACCTAGTTGGGATGTATTTATTTTGTAGTGATGTAAACTTTTCCCACATTTTCAAATGTAATTATATATTCAATGAATAAAATTTTGAAATGAATATTTTTTTTTAATAATTTTTATTTTTGTAATTTTTTTTTAAAGGGCCGAGCCGGGCCTAAACTTAGGCCCGCGGCCCGGCCAACCCAAAAACGGGCTCGGGCCCAGCGGGCTTGGGCCGGGCCGGGCCTAAAGCGGGCCACGGGCCGTGGGCTTTTTGGAGACCCTTAAGGTAAAGCATGCTATAAAACTATGCTCATTAAAAATAAATAAATGGATGTTCATGGAGTAATTTGTAAATCTGATTAATGAATGTTCTAAATGCTTGATATTTTAGGTTTCAATAAGTTTTTGTTTGTTTTCAATTTCATTAATGCTATTTGTTTCTTTTCTTTTTCTGTAGAAGGTGCCAATTGAGTTGTTAGTGGTATATGCAAACCAGCTGCTTGAAAAACAGCAATCTGGTTGCCATGCCTTGCTCAAAGATGACAATGTATTTTGCAAAATCCTGTCAGTTGATTTCTTTAAAAAAATTTGTGCTCTGACAATTTTCAAACAAATCATATATAAATTGTCCATTTATTTTTGTATTTGGTGGATGATCTCTCTAGAATATATAGACTCTATTATAAAATACATCAATGCTTGGAACCTGTTTTTAGCATATTTATATAAGTGAGTTGGTTTATTCTTCAAAAAGTGCATCTGCTATATGATCATTTTCACTTGCTGAAACTTTTGAGAATTTCCATGGTGCAATGTGTTGCTAATGAGGGTCTTCCTTAAGTCCATCAGGCTATGGATGCTACAAACAATCAAGTTTAGTATC
The DNA here is from genome assembly GCF_004353265.1 of Vitis riparia. Taxonomy (NCBI): domain Eukaryota; kingdom Viridiplantae; phylum Streptophyta; class Magnoliopsida; order Vitales; family Vitaceae; genus Vitis; species Vitis riparia. Next base: position 248,567 of record NC_048448.1, on the reverse strand, counting down.
TTGATCCATTTTTTTTCAACCCAATAAATTTTGCATGCACTTATCTCAAAATATTGTTGTAAATTTTTTAGTTTGAATTCTATAAGCACATATTATTCTTATGTGGATGTCGGTGAATACATTTTGATTTTGACATTTAGTGTTAAGGTGAAGATTATACATAAATGTTCAAGGATTTTAATTTTATTCTCGATGTGATGTAAGGAAAAATTTCAACTAATTTAAATCAAATTGAGGAGTATTGGGTTGAAATTGAGAACATAAAATTTAATTTTATTCCCAGGTCAATTAACTTCTGCTCAACTCTGTATAACTACTTCAATTCCTACCTCTTATTCTTTTTTTTACTCTAATCATGTTTAGCATCTAGTGATTTGAATAATAATTCTTTAATTATTATGTGTTGGGAGGTTTTTTCACTTCTGGAAAATGCCTTGGGCACAATGTATTGAATTATGAGTTTCATCCCTTGGAAGTTTGTAGTCCATTTTTTATTACTCAGCACTCACTGATGTTTTGGATTATGTGTGGCTTATGCATCTCACCAATGCTAGTTAGGTTTTCAGCCTGGCTAATTAGCACTGATTTTTTGGGCACATCAAAGATTTGCTTACAAACATAAGTAACATCATTTTCTATTGCTTTCATTTCTCATTGTTGTGATGAATTAGGAAAACATAATGTAAGAGCAAGTGTCGTAAAGCTGTTGGGTTTCAAAATATGACTTGTTTTTAGCTTGTTTATATAAGATAGGTGAGTTGTTCCTCAAGTCTACCCTACTCTATTCTAAACCAGTGCTAGTTCCAAATAGCTATAGTCGATTTGGTTGGTCAGGTTCGGGTTCTGTCAATAACATTAGAAACTTCTGAAAATGAGGTTTGGATGGTAGAATTTTCTGGTTTATTGATTTGTCATGAATTTGGGATTTCTATAGATGCTAAGTAAGAGAAGTTAACAATGGCCATACTTGGGGAATTCATATAGATGACTTGACTTGTTTAAACATGAGAAATTTTTCCTTTCCAATAATCAATTGCAGTTTGTTACATAAAATTGTCAAGTATGCCAATAGTTCATTTCCCAAGTAATTGGTTTAAAAGTATTTGGAATTTATTGCAAAGCTTCAAAAAGTACATAACCTTCAAAAAGGATTACAGTGAACAACTCTTGTATCTCCCAATAAGGCTTGTCTGCACTACCCTTGAAGAAATCTATTTGGGTCAAGTTCAAGAATTATCAATATTGATGTGAATATGGAGGAGTTGTAAAGCAAGGTAATGAAATTAGAACTCTTTTTCATTATCATCATCATATAATTCAACTGAATGGTAGTACAACTATCTTAACTTTTGGAACTGGTTTCATTTTCAGCAGGCACAGGCTTATGAAATCTATGATCTTAAACCATTTTTTTCAAGCACTCAGTTATCTGGAGCCTGCTTTAAGTTGGATGTAGAGTGGGGTGTGATGAGGCATTGCCTTGCAAGATGATGACAAAATGTAACTAAATTAATATTCAGACAGTGGAGTTTGCAAAGTAAGCAAAGTTAATGGTCCCAAATCGTTCTGGTTATTTAGATGAAGCAGAGTGGAATTCTACATCAACCTAAATCTCATCGGTTCTTTAATGTATTGAAATTAAACATGATTTCTATTTAACATACAAATTATAGTGATTTGAATGAGGATAGGATTAGTACTGAATGATGGGTATTGAAGTGAATTTTAGCAACTGAACATTTCTCATTTGGTTTTAATAAGTTTTGTGGGTAAGGATAGAAAAATCTTTGGTAAATGCCAAGAATGCATATTAAATTGGGGTAGTCGTTTATTACCTATTTCGTCTAAAATGTGATGCAACTAAGTTTCCTGACCAAGACAATTATACCATAAAGGGGCCAGAGTGTGTGTTACGGTTTGCTTCAAGATGATGCCAAAATGATGGTTAGTTATGGTAGGGGAAAATTGGAGTTTAATATTCCATCTGAGATTGTTACACTAAACATTTTACAAGAATGTGATATTTTACTAGTAATGGACATTTTCATGGATCCTATCTGTAGGGACCACCCCCAAACGCCCACGTGGCAACCCCGCACAGTACCCCTCCATGGGACACATGGCACATAACTCTCTATCCGGATCCCCTCAGGGGGGCATACGGCACTCTCAAACCCACTATCCGGACGATCCTCTCTCTGGTCCAGATGTGTTGTCCGGACCCAGCGCTAGCAACTTAGCCAGAAGCCTTGGCCGTGAAGCCCGGGCCATCTGGTCTACACTGCCAGAAGCACTCTCGATGGGACCATACTGAGTCACTTCAGACAACCTGTCACAGCCCGCATTTCGCCGCCTGCAGAGCGAAATAACAGGAATGACGGCAAGTCTTCCCCCACGATTTCTGACAGTCGCCTGCAGAGCAATGATGGCTCTACCACTACCTCAGCGTCATCATGACAAGCCAATAAGTCTTCCCACCATTAAAGAGGATAGAGCTTCTGACACTATAAAAGGGGGTCTCATGCGAAGAGATGGGGTAAGCTTTCTTACTCAGTAAAAAGGGAAGATTGATTACCAAAGAGAAGGCTAACAAAACCATCGGATGGTGTGTTCGGACAACCTGTCCGGACGTCTTTTACAGGTTGATTGAGGCAGGAATCATCTTCAGTTGAAAAGGAGCGTCCATCTGGAGATCGCGAGGACCCCGGTGACGTGAGGCTTCAACACTATCTAGTTTATTGGTAATAACTTGTGGAAAAAATTTTAGGATAAGTTTTGTTATTGGTTTAAAATTCATAGATGGATAATATTAACCTGTAATGGTTGAGTGTATATCTCTATGAAATTTTTTTATCCATTTGAGTGTGACACTTACTGATTTGAATCAAATATCTCAGTTACTTAATAGAGGTATGCAAATAAAAGCTAATATGTAAACTCATTTATTGAAAAGACGAGTTCTAAATTTTACACTGAACTCGTCTATTGAAAAGACGAGTTCAAATTTTATGCTGAACTCATCTTTTCAACAAACGAGTTTTGAATTTTATGTTGAACTCGTCTTTTCAGTAACTCGTCTATTGAAAAGACGAGTCCTAAGTTTACATTGAACCCGTTTTTTCAACAAATGAGTTTTGAATTTTGCACTGAACTTGTCTGTTGAAAAGACAAGTTTAGTGTAAAATAAGAACTCGTCTTTTCAACTCAGGTCAAATTGTTGTAGCTTTAGAAATATTTTGAGTACAACGGCATTTTAATAAATATTTTTAAAAAAATCATGTAGTTTTGTAGAAACCCCTGCCAAAGCGTGTCAAATTTTATAGGCCACTTGTTGGTGCGCAAGCAACAACTGAAGCGGTCACACACACACCACCCATAGGCCGAAAAGGGCCCAAATGAATGAAAGGAAGATGTGTTGCACGCCCCATTAAAAGTGCGGGAGCGTCCTTGCAGTGGTAGCCCTAATTCGACCCAGCGCTTGGAAATTGGGGCTAATTATAACGTATAAGTTCAAGGAGGAAGTACCCATGCAAGCCTCACTGCTGAGCTTGGGTGCAAAACCACCACTAACATCGCATCAGATCCGTGTGAAATCGCTCTACACTCCCACCTCCTTCAACGATCCTACAGATTCTACCTCCATGGCTGCTATTCCTGCTCCCAAGTGGGCCCAGAAGACCATCACTCTTCCTCCTCAGAGGCGAGGCTGTCACCACATCACCCCTAAGGTATCATCCTCCCAACCTTTTCTTTTCTTTCTTTGTTCCTCCTCTGGATTGAAAAACCTCTTCTTCAGTCCATCTGAAATTCCACCTCCCTAGACTTCCGAATTCTCATTTTAATCCATTCAATTCAATTCCCTAACTTCATCGCTACCGAATTCCCTAAATTTTGCCTTGGGTCTGCTTCTACTTGTTACTAATCTCATAATTAATTTGTGCTATTTTTCTTTTTTCAAAAAATAAAAATGCGTTTCTTCACTGCTTACTTGTCTTGTTTAGAAACGGTGAGAGAGGATAAGTGTTTTTGCATGTTTGAGACAGGTGATAATCGTCCTGAGCACCAATTGTATCCAGTAGATTTTATCTGTTTATACTCGTGTTAATTTAAGATTTTCTTCATTAGATATTGAAGGAAATTGGGCAAGACTTGTCAGGATTCAAATGTGGCCTTGCTCATCTATTCAGTGAGTGATCCAATTCCTTTTCAGACGGCATATGAAAAATCCCCTTTCACGTTCAACATCTGATGATTTTACCTTATTGGGTTGAGCTTTTCCAGTTCAGCACACAAGTGCTTCTCTGACTATAAATGAAAATTACGACTCGGACGTTCGAGATGACACTGAAACATTCCTCAGCAAAATAGTTCCAGAGGTTAATTTTTCCCTTGCTTGCTTTGGCAGAGTAGTTTATTTGAAAAGTGATTTTTATATGGTGTTTGATTTTATAATTTCAGGGAAGATCTGCACCTTGGAAGCATACACTGGAAGGTTTGTATGGGATTCATTTCTCCAAATTAGAGAAAGAGATTTCTTGATCTGATTCTTCAGTTGATTTTCATTTCTTAAATTGGAGAAAGAATTTTGTTTCTTGGGGCCCATTTAGGGAGTTATTCGAGTAAAAGCACTTTTAGCTTCTAGGACTTCTGTTAGTAGCACTTCTATTAGAAACACTTCAATGGAGAATCAGTTAGTGTTCTAGATATAAACAAAAATAAATGGTGTTTTTTTATAGTGTTTTTGGCAATGCAGCACATGACAAATGAGTGATTTTGGAAAAAAAAAAAGTACCTACCAAGTGCCAGTCTAAATGATTTTATAGATTTTTAAAAGTAATTTTAAAACTATACCAAATGCTTAATTTTTGTATGAAAAATGCTTCTAAGCATTAGAAAATACATCTAGTCCTTCCTGAATCACTTGGATGTTATCTCTGATTTCTCATTTTGCATTTAGAAGCAATTTCGGATTTGGAAATATCATTTTCTTTTAAGGGAATATCATTTCTCTCACAGCATAAGATATTTTGGTTTCATTACTTTTTTACCTATCTAGATATATTATATTATTCTAAGCTATGTATTCTTGTTCATAATTTGCTTAGACATGTATATGTAATTTTCACAACCCCGAGGGGTAGCTCAGTTGGTCCGGCCTTTAACTTCAGGGCCCTGCGGGATTAGTCGAGGTGCGCTTAATCTGGCCCGGACACCCACGGTTATCAAACAAAAAAAAAAAATATATATATATATATATATATATGTAATTTTCACTAGATCAACCCATTTCTTAAAATTCACCCAAACAAATTTAAATTTACATGTTACCAAGTTTTCATGCAATTGCAAGAGCAAATTGTAAATCTATATTATGTATAATTTTTTTTTTAAATATCAGGATATAGTAAAACCATGTTCCGAAAAGAGAATCTAGAACAACAATAACAAAGCTACTCCATCGCAGCAGAAAGAGAGATAAAAATTGAGCCCTTTTTCATGCTCTATCCAATACTAAGTGAAACTTGAAATGTATTTACTTCCCGATGCTTTGTTTATTTCCTCTTTGCATGTCCTCCTTACCACAGAATGTTGCACTGGTGCTTTTGGATGCATAAAATAGCAGTTTACATTTTTTTTAAACTTCCTGTATCAAGCCCCTCTTTCTACTTGTGTTTGGGAGGCAATCTAAACATTCCATACCCATTTTTGAGGGAATTTTTTTCCTCAATAGAAGGTATTGCAAGGACTGTGTTGTGAACTTCTTTCCAAATCTCATCAATCTTATCAACCAGTACAAAGCTTTAAACTTCTTATTTTTTAAAGTCAGTGAACATGGATTTTGGTGGAAGCATTTTACTTGCCATGGGTGAAACTCAAGAAAGGAATGACAAATATTAGATAAATGATAAAAAAGGAAAGCAAATAAGAGAAATTGTTCATAAGAAGTTTGCCACAAAATTGATTCTAACCCTGCAACCTTTTCAGGTCCGGATGACATGCCAGCACACATCAAATCTTCAATGTTTGGTTGCAGTCTCACGTAATGATTTCATTTTCTTTGGTTTTTTTTTTTTTTTTTTTTTTTTTTTTTGTCTATAAAATTTATTACCAAATTACCATTTACTTGGTTTTTATTCTTGTGCAGGATTCCAATTACTGATGGACAGCTAAACATGGGAACTTGGCAGGTATTTAAGAAATTTATGTTTTAAGAAAATATAGAAGCCCAAGTATGTTAATCCATCAAAGTTACAGAAGTGGTTTCATTCTGTGTAGGCTGGTAGAAACTATTATGTAGCCAAAAGAGCTACAATGAAAATTCCCAATGGAGAACATGCTTAAATTGAGCCTTTGCATAGCGTCTTAAACCCTATTGCTTTAGATACTCCTGTACTGGTAAACTCAAGAAGTCAAAAACAACTTGGAACATGGACACATCTTCTAAGAAAGTTACTATTCTTTGAATTTTGTTACCTGGATTTGTGTTTTAGCTGTATGTCCAAGGAAAGGTATACACTCCGCTGGATTATTTTGTGTGGTGCCAAAGATGTGAGGCAGATGTCATAAGCCTCAGGAGCATGGCTTAACTTATAATATATGATATAAATATCTATAAATGTGTGCTTCAACATTGTAGATTTTCATGGAAGGATCTTGGGTGAAGAATGGATTCTATTAGCCTATTTTACAATTGAAATAGCTTAATTTTAAGGTTTTTGTAGTCTTATGAGCAGTTAATGCTGGGAATTGGTCGGGAAACTTTCCATCATTCAGAAGGAATCTCAAAGTCACAGTAGTAATTTTGTACATTGTACTGTATGTTAACGTCTTCCTCTCTGCTACTGTGTCTTCTGTATTGGACTGGAAGGTTTTTGCATCCTTTTGAGGTTATACTAAATAGGTGGCCAACTAGTACGAATGCACCATCTCCTCCAGCAGCGAAATCCCATATTTGGATGTTTGACTTCATTAACCATTTTAAAATATTATTACAGCTTGTCCATGTTTCAGCATCATACTGGGTGGTTTGGCATGTCAATATAGCCATTCAACGAATGGCATATCCCTAGGCAATTACTGTTTCATCGAAGTGATGGGTTGTAGAATGAGAATATTGTGTGAAATGCGGTAATACCCTGATATTAAAGCATGAAGTTGCAGAATTGTGAATCCTGTTTCTGTCGTTTCCTCATTTTCTTTTATTTTTTCTTTTTTCATTTGATTATATTATGATTTGATTTTTCGACAATGATTCTTGTTGTGTTGAATTTTCCCACGATCTTAGTCTATATCAGGAAGTGCTGAAGTTTTTCCTCCTTTTCTGCTTCAGGGGATATGGCTGTGTGAGCACCGTGACCGTGCTACTGCACGCAAAGTCGTGGTCACCCTTAATGGAGTATAAGGTGATAAAATTAGTTGTGTTTTTCTTTTATATATGTAAATGAGGTGTTGCGGTCATAAACCGCCCTTTTCACTTGTTAAGATGTTAGTGCTGTGTTCTTCTTGGACTGCTTCTGTACCATGCCCATTACTACTGTTCTCAAAGGGTGGATTTTTCTTTGAAGATTTTGGACATGAATAATTTTAATACCTTTTACAGGAAAGTGGGTCAGATAACAAAGAGAATCTAATTTTGAGCATGAAGATGCTGGTCATTTCTAATTTAGAGTGTACAATGGAAACTTTAATGCGAAGCTGATGAAGAAACTTTGTGAAATATTGATGCAGCATCCACACAATGACATGAATTGTCGATGTTTATAAGCATTGGAGGGCAACAAGATCAACAGTCATGTTCCCATGATTTATTCATTTCCAAAAAATGAAAAGATATTAAAGTTTAGAAAATATATACAAATGAATTTACGAGATGGTGGATGGCTCATGGCTGTGGGTGATGAAGAAGGATTGAGTGAAGAAGAAGACTAGCGCATCATAGCGGAGAACTCCTCAAAGCTGAGGACGCCATCTCCGTTGATATCAAACATATGAATCATGACTTTGCAGTCCTCAATGGTCTTGGACTCACCCAGTCGACTCAGCACTCTCTTCAAACTCTTAGGCGTGATGCATCCTGACCCCTCCATCTCATACATCCCAAATGCCTCCTTTAAGTCCTTTGTCTTCTCCTCCTCCTCTCCGTTTGCCTCCATCAACATCTCAAAATCCTCCATTCCCAGCTTCCCATCTCCGTCCATGTCCGATGACTTCACTGCCGCTTCTGCCTCCTTTGCTGACAGCTCCCCTCCCACTGCTCTTACACAACTCTGCAACTCCTCCGGAGATATTTTTCCGTCCCCGTTCTTGTCAAAGTAGCGGAACACCCGTTGCAGCTGGCTGCATGCCGCTCCCTTTCTCCTGGATAATTTTCCAGAACCAGACTTTGGAGACGAATTGCAAGCGGGAGAAGCAGCCGCATCTTCTCTTCTCATCGTTATTTGCTTGTAAATGAAACCTTCGCCGACAGATTCAAGTGATTGCACCGAACTAATTAAGCTCTTTTCTGCCTACACGCTCCAAGCAAGAATAAGATGAATTGAGAGTGAAAATTTTCCTAATGAGACCCTGTAGATGGATAGGATATATATAGAGAGAGGGGGGAAGGGATAGATATGTGTGATGTCGGATGGATTGGAATTCAGTAGGCGGTTGGCTGATTTAAATCTGTTGAAAAAACTCGGTGGCGGCAGCGCGTCGGGGAAACTTCTTCCATGGTTCGAACACTAAACGACAAAAAACGAGTTTCTCATTCTAGGCTTCCAGGGATATCCTGAAACTTCTAGAGCAGAGCAGATTAAAATACCGTCAGACTAATCAGTCACCGTCATGGATTGGTGGTGCCGCCGACCATCGATAAGATGTTGCTTGCTTACTTTTTAATTTAATTTAAAATATTGATTATAAAAATGCAATAAAACCATAATTTGAAACATTAAAGGATATGAATCATTTTGAAACCAACTATTTTAAGATGGAACACGTCCAAATGAAATTCAATCAAAACTACCGTACCATACAAAACGCGTTTTGCTTTTACTTTCGTACCTCTTTTCAACTCTTCCTTCTCAAGTCATTATTTATTTGTCTTTATATAATCAGTGACGTGGAGCTTAGGGAAACTGGGCTCATCCCAATTCATCCTCACCCTAGGCCTTATCACTGAAATATTCGAATTGCTTTGACTGCCCAAAAAAATAAAAATCATAATAAAGCGATTGTGCGGTGCCAAAACAAATTCTTAAATCCTTTACAACCGTCCAATCCAATCCTCCTTGTTTAAACAAAAAAATCTCTTAACAGTTACTTTAATCAAATATAATTAGCTTTAATGATAATTTTAGTATTGAATAGGATCGAATTCATTGGATGATATTAAGTGTTAAGTTGTTAACAATACCTACACTCAACCTCCTTTTCAACTTTCCACTGATTTATTAAAAAAATATTATATCTTTGTTTGGCTTGTGGAACGGTTTTTCGATTTCATTAATATGACTTTGCAAATTGTTTGGATTTCAACTTTATTATTTTAAAAATACATTTGGAAAAATATTTATCCAAATAATTTCATTAAATGAACCCCTTAGGGTGCAGTGCCAATGTAACCCCAAGTTCATCCAAAGTATCACAGACCAAATCAAATAGAGAGTGGAAGCCCAAATCCAAAATGCTCTAACATGCAAAGCCCAAACAAAATATCCATATGTCCAAGCCCAAAATTACAGTTTAGATTAATTCAGTTAGGCTTAAATTCATCAACAATCCAAATATGATATTGAAACAAAGCCTAAACCCAAATTCAAGCTCATATCCGTAATTTATGACAATAACGCAAACCCAAAAACAGTTATCATGTAAATCAAGATGGAGACCTCCTTAGCATGAAACCCATGGATGGAAAAAGATGATGGTAGAAGGGGTGGTAATGGCTTGAAGGAGTGTGGTGGCCATGAGTGGCTCGGTTGGAGGCAGAGGGGTAACCGACGCATGGAGGATGGTGACGCGTGGTTGCGGTTGTCGTAGGTATGGCCGCAAGGCGAAGATATTGCGATGGGTGGCGACACAGACGAGGGGTGTGGCAGCGTGAGAGGGGATGAAGGGTCTAGATGTGATAATCGAATGGGTATAAAAATGAGCCTGAAAATTGGGTCAAATATCAAAATAAAAAAACCCAAAAACACTAACCAAATAAGTCCTAAAAAATAAAAAGTGTGGGCCAAGGTCTATAAATATATTTTCAAGATGATTGTTATAATCTTCCATTTTGAAATAGTTACAAATTGATAATCTTATCACCTGTGTGTTGTTTGGATGTTTTTTTTTTGTTTTTTTTTTTTAATAAAAACCTTATATATAAAAATAAAATAACTAGTATAACAAAACATAAATTTACTTATATGCTTAAATATTACTTTTAAGACATTTTAAAATTTAAGGTAGTACTTCATTTTTTTTTAGATAAGCCTCTAAAAATCCTTATAGGTTATACAAAAAATACTCATATTTCCTCATATTGAAAACATAAAATAGAACATGTATCAAGATGGACACCTAATTATAACGGATACTTATTTGAAATAGACCCTTAATTATAGGTTATATTATTTTTATTTCATAAATTATTCATTAATCAAATGGTTCTCATAACTAGGTTTTGATTATTACAAAACAAGATTGAAGATATTTAATTGATTAAATCAAGTGTTTTTAGGTTTATTTGTGAAAATTCAAAGAAAGTTCAAATAATTATGGAAAAAAGTGAATACCATAAAGGCTTTGGACTCATAAAGACTTTGAGTGTTCTAAAATAAATTGCAATATGATATTTGTTGGTGCACTTGAGTTTACATCATTTTGCATGCGTTCCAAGGTTTATTTTCATATTTTTATTTAGCTTAAAACAATCATTTTAATAAAAGAATTTGATGAATTATTGTTTTCGATTAAAACCTTTAGTTAATTTATTTTTAAACTAACTTGAAAAATGTTTTTACGTATGTTTGGCTAAGTTGTCGGAAGTTTTAGACCCAAAATCAAATTTTTTTAAACACTTTTCAATACAACCAATTAAGGCATCAAAAAACCAATTAAGACGATTAGATTCAACTAGTTGAGAGACACTTTGTGCACCTTTGACATTTAGTAGCTATGGTATAGCCATGACTAATCAAAAGACGGTCAAATCATTTGCTTAAATGATTAAGGCTTCGAGTTCTAGTGGTCATCTAACAAGTATTAAATGTTCAATAGATAGTGAATTGATTAAACCAGTTGTTCAAACGATTGAAACTTTTACGTGGCTTTTGGAATCTCATAACTAGAAACCTATAGATTGAAGTGTTTTATAATATTTACTAAACATAAAACAATTGCATTCAATTGAAAAACATTATTTTTCATATCCATAGCTCCTTTTGTAGTGCATCAATTTATTAACTTGCAAATCACTTAGTGCATCTATCCTAATCTTTTTATTGTTTTGTGAGTTAAACTTGGTACTAGGTTTAGAATCTTTAAATCATTCGTTATCTACTTATGGGAGAATTTATTCAGGTAGGTTAAACACTTTAAAAAATTATGAAAATCCATTGGAACTTTGAAATCCAAGTATAGAAAATTTGAAGGTATAAGGTATAAAGGTTTTGAAAATAGTAGAACTTTGATTCAATTAAGAGCCGAAGAAAAGTGGATTTAAGTGGCTTATCACACCTCTATTAAATAGTTTGCATTTTTTTTCCTCTCAATATCTCTTTATCATCATTAATTTGTTTCTTATCTCTTATTACTTTTGCATTTTAGTTTACTGTTTTGAAAAACTTTGAATCACCAAATTTGTCCTCTTTGGGGGTGATTTCCTTGATCTAATTAATGATTTTTCACGTTATATTTTATAAATTGTATTAAATAATTAAAAGAAATTTTATATAATATAAGAATTTATAATTACACCCACATGATCATTCTACACATCAATTCTATTCATACGTTCACTTTAAAACATTAATTTTATAGATCCATCATTCTAAAAAATGTTTAATATATTTAAAATATTATTTTCATTATTTGATTTCACACTTACCATTTACTTCTATCTTCTCCCATTTTTTTTTTCTCATACCTTTGTGCAAAATCCTTTTTTTTAGAGTTTGTTTGTTAAAAAAAGTATTAAAGATAAGCTCAAAACGAATTCCGATATATTTTTTATGTATATATTTGAATATAGACACTAATATTGTGATGCATCATAAGAGTATATTTCAGGGCTTGTGTTTTACGTAAAATTTGATAAAAATAAAATACAAAATAGTAGGGTTCAACCTTTTATATTTTTTACACTTTACTTATTCATATTTAAAACTCAACACTTTGTCCTCCAAATCTGTTAAAAAACCACATTTAAACCCCCTCTCCCCACAAACTTACTAAAAATGATAATATCATGTTAAGTTAAAAAATTTGGTTGAAATATAAAGAAAAACGCTTATTATTTAAGTTTAAAGTTATAATGTTTCACGATGATGCAAAAATCATGAATATAAATAAATATATCTTTAAAATAAAAATTTAAAATTGCTTGTTGTCATATTTGAAAGACATTTGAAAAGAATTACTTCAATCAATTATATTAGCATTTAAATCAAAGTGTGAAAAAGAATAATTTTTTTATAATTTAATGAAAGTTTTTAAATCAAGCGTTAAATGTTACACTTTAACAAATTTGAGAGGTAAATAGTTGAGTTTTGAATGTGAGTGTACAAAAGTATAAAACAAATTAAAGATTGAGATTGTAAAATATATTTAACCCCTATTAAAACCTTAAAGTTAAAAGTTTTGAAAAACACTTCCTTACTAAACCGTCAAAACTTAGTCTATGTATATACATGAGAAAAAAAAAAAAAAAAATATTGAATGATAAATAGAAACCGAAATCGAAGATATGTATCAAAATGGAAAGATCTGAGGATGCTCTGTCGTGACGTGGCAACGTGGTTCGATCTGACGCCACTCAGTTATCGTTGGGAGAGCCTATTCATTTGTTAAAAGGCAAAGTAGTATAAACGGGGAGTTTTCTTATTAGAAAAGTAAAATAAAAATAAAGCATAAAATCAAAAATCAAGAATCAAGAAGTAGAAGAGATTGAAAAGGGTGAAGGCAGAGAGGAGAGGAGTGGGGAGGAGAGAGGCATTTGAATGGCGGGCTCGGCGTCTGTGATGGGTTGCGTGGTAGTGGGTCCTCCTCAACCCCGATGGTCCAGCTTCAGAGAGGACTCTCGTCGGAGGACTCCAGCCTCTCGTCGCTCAAATCTCATCATCCTTCGCCCTTCTCCTTCTTCATGTTCACTCGCTTGCCCTACTTCCACTACTTTTCAATCCGTCATTTCTTCCCGACCTCCGTAATTTCTTCTTCTTTTTCTTGTTTTAGGGTTTCTTTTTCTTTGCTATATATATATTTTTAATCAAATTATTATCGCTTTAATCCGATTCCCTTTTGCATTGGAAGCCCTGTCAGTAACTAACAGGAGACTTCTTCCTTTTGAATTTTGCAATTATACATACAAGTATTGGTTATTGCATTCCCATCCCATTTAGGAAGTATTAAACAATTTAGGCTGGTGCTTCAGAGTCTGATTGCTTCAATTTTCTTTAATGGCGTCGGTTTGAAAATCATGGACTTGTCCCTTCAAACTGTCATATAATTCCCAAGTGATGATCAATCATCCGATGTAACTAACTGCTGGGGGTATATCTGCAGCCGTGTTCGCAGTGATCGATTCTGAACACATGTGTTTATTTATGTATATAATTGTTTTAACATTTAGGCAAATGCATTTGTGGATGGATGTGCTTCATTCTCTCAACTCTGGGAAGTAAAAAAAAATTCTCACAATTTGGTCCATTATCCCACTTTTTTTTTTCTCCATTTGAACTCTCATCAGGACTTTGAATTTTTTAGCAGTCCAGTGTTCTGATTTCCAGTTTCTATTTGAGCCATTTCCTGATGTCTTTTCTTCCTTGTATCAATGACATCTTACAAGTTTCAGCCTATGGAAAACCTCTGAATTAATCCTTTCATATAGGGAAACCCTATTTCAAGTGTTGTCTAATCGAAAGCTATTTCTTTGTATCAATGACATATTACAAGTTTCAACCTATGGACAACATCTGAATTAATCCTTTTATAGGCAAAATATCACAAGTGTTGTTTTATTTTATTCATGAGTTTTCCTGCTACCTCATTATGGTCTTTGGAATGCTAAGCATTTCTAGGGTAGTTTTTTTTTTGCTAATTTATGTTTGCGGTGCAAGGTTCGGAGTCATTGGAACCTCTTTTTTACTTTGTTTTTCTTTTTCTTTTTGGATTCTTCTGCATTAAAGGTGGCTACGTGAAGTTGGAAATGGAGGATCAAGATCTTTGAAGAAAAAGAGTAGTTATTGGAATCATTATACTTCCAATGAGCACGTGGTTGAAGCACCTTTATCAAAACAACATAAGTGCATCTCCTGCTTCCTTAACCATCCCCGAAGTTGTTCCAGTATTAAAAGATTTGTGCCAAGAGTCTTCTCTGATAAATCTACATTTCCTTTGTTGAAGCACACCCTTGACAATGTCTCTGTAAGTAAGCCCCTTCTATGGAATCTTGAAATCTTCGCCCAATTTTTACTCATATAATCATATGTTATCTCATTGATATTGGAATCATATGTTATGTCACTGATATTTGTATTGTGAATCTTCGTATGTTGCATGTCTTCCACATTGACCTCATATCATTTAGGCCTGATACGTAAACTTCTTTTTGGAACTCATGGATGCTGACAAAAGTAGGATTGCTTAGGAAGCAATTTGGGGGAGAGCTTTGACTTTGGATCAGTTAAAAAGAAGGGGATGGATTTTGGTGTATGGATGTTATCTTTGTAAAGTTGAGGAGGTTCTATGTTGTTAGATTTTGTGGATTAGTTAGGTTCCCCATAGGGTGTAGTTGCTTGTTTTTGTGCATTTGCCCCCTTCTAGCTTATGGTTGCTTTGTATACATCGTGTATACTTTCTATTTTTAATACAATCTCCTTTTATGTATCAAAAAAAATAGTTGAGGAGGAATCAACTGATCTTGTCCTTCTCCTTCATTATGCTAAAACGAGGATATTGTGGCACTTCTGGTTCTTCTTTTTTTTTTGGATGTCAAGTGGGTGTTTCCTTCTATCGTGGGAGAGACTTTATCAAGTTGTCATGGGACCTTTGTGGCAGAGAAATGTAGGAAGGTGACAAGGTATGGAGGGTTGCTACTCTGTGCTTTTTTTGGACCATTTAGAAGGGGAGGAATTGTTGAACATTGTCAATGTGGAATAAATGGATCAAGATTTCAAAACTCATTCTTGTGCTCTCTTTTGCTTTGGGCTAGGAAGTTTTTAGATGGAGCTCTATGTCTATATTAGAATTTGTTGATTGGTTGGACACTTTTTGATGGGAGCAAGGTGCTTTTTTATTTCTCTCTTCTATTCTTTTCTGTTTTGGCACCTTTGTATAGCCTCTATGGACATTGGTGTGCCAGGCACTATTAATATTATTCTTATTTGCCTATAAAAAAATTAGATTTATTCTGACAAAAAATGGAAATGGATGACTATAGTGGCCATTGTCTGCTAATACTCATGCTATTTTTGCATCATTCCATAAACAGACATATCAGCACTAAGGTTAGTCCTTTGTAGCTTCCTGTTGTGCTGTCAGGCAAACTATTTAAGGCACACTGAGAAAACCCAAAACTGGGTTCATCTTGTACAAAGTTATTGCTGGAACCATGTGGTATGGTTCAGCAACTACCCCGATCGAATTATTTGGTCCCACTCGCTTGACCATCATCCACGGCCATACCTACTCCGCCACCAGATCCTCTTCCTCCTAGGTACAAAGCCAATGCCTACTGCAAGTACCATCAGACAAATGAACTTATATGCATACACACATGTACATGGTAGACACCTGGGAATGTGGGTGTTTCTGTAATGATATTGTTGCTGGTCTTTGGGGTGGATGCAGTAGAAGGTGAAAGATTTCCTCCAGAAAACAGAAATTGCTTTATCTTCAACCAGATATAAATGGTTTCGGACCACTTTTTCATTATAGTCTCTCTCTCTCTCTTCCATATAAAGCACAAAATTAGTGCCTGTTTGATATGATTTATCTTATGTGAGGCCTTCTCTCTCTCTCTCTCTCTCTCTCTCTCTCTTCCATATAAAGCGCAAATTTAGTGCCTGTTTGATATGATTTATCTTATGTGAGGCCTTCAATTAATATGCTGGATACTTTTTTTTTTGTTAGCATCTGCAACAATGCAGATTGTAATCATCTGGGTTTTGTAGTCATTCTGAGGGATGCTTATAAGAAAACTTGCAATGGAACCTATTTTCCTCTCCTCACACTTGTTGGACAAATTCTCTTTGATTGACTATTACCTGCACTTCTTTTTAGGTGAAAAGAGTTCGTGTTCTGAATGCGACTGTGGGTCCAGATGAGCCACATGCAGCGAGTACAGCCTGGCCAGATGGCATTCTAGAAAAGCAAGGTCTGGATTTAGTGGATCCTGAAATAGGAAGAGCAGAATTAGAGGGATTTTTATGTTCTGAACTTCCATCTCACCCAAAACTTTATCGAGGACAATTGAAAAATGGATTGCGGTACCTTATTTTACCTAATAAAGTTCCACCAAACAGGTATTTTCATCCATAGCTTTCTTTTTTTCTGTTGTTTTCAAGGATGGAGCTAGTTTGTGAAATGTGGCATTTTTGCATTGAATTAATCATCCTTGCATTTATATTCATGTGCACATTTTGCTCTCCAAATCATAGGGTAGACTTCATGTTCAAAAAAGCAAGCTTACAATATGCAGATCCCTTTAAAAATAAATATATATGGGATCTTGTCTTCCTTGATTTTATGAATGTAGAAGCTTTCATAAGAGTTTAATCTTGTGTGAGAGAGAGATTTTTATTTTGAAGTGTCTATTAGGTTTTAAAATTTGTACATAGTTACAAATCTTTAAATATTATTGTTAGCATGGTTAAAATTACCTTTGGAACCCCATTTCGAAAAAGCTCATGAAACTGGTGCACAGGAATATAAATGATTCTAGGTGCCTCTTCTTCAAATGAACATTGTTCATTCTACATTGTGCACGTGTTTTGCATTCAGATGCATGTGGTTGAAGCTAAACAATTAAAGTTTGTCCAGTATTCAAACAGTCCTACCTTACAAGGGATCTGTTCACCTCATATACACTTGACCAAAGATTCTTGATCTCTCTTCTACTAGTGCAATCTAATTGAGAACACGTGTCTAAGGTTTGGAAAAGATATGCTCGCCCTCTCTCCTACACGTGTTCATAGTTCAAAAACTAGTTGACAACACACCTCTAAGATATGTTTAATTAGCCTTTGGATTTCAATTATTTTATAAATTTAATGAATTGGAGACAAAAATAAGCTAACTACCATGTCTGCCAATAGTGTCTTTTGGGACAATCATATGCGTGGTCTGATATCAAATAATCTTTTTTATTAATTTATTTGTATTTTATATATATATATATATTTCAATCAGAAACAACATTTTGGTTCATAGAAAACGAATAAAAACTTGGCGACTAAGGCCTCGATTAAGTAATAAAGGGTTGGGGTGAGGATATAGGGGGTTCCAGGTTCAAGTCCCAATAGGGACCCAAAAAAAAGTGATCTATAAAAACAGTACAAGAATGAGCTATCCTAAGGAGAAATCTATGATTATGTTGACTAAAGATGGAAAATTGTACTACAAGTAGAAGTACATAAAATATGTATTCCATGATGTATTATAAATCAAACACATGACTCAACACCACTTTCTTATGATATCAAGCAGTAAAACCTTAGAAGATCACTAGTTCAATATAGGAGAGCTTTTTCTTTTTCTTTTCTTTTTTAGTTTTTTTTTGGTTCTCAAATTTTTATTCATGTGAATCAGATGGACAAAAATTGGAAAATGTAAAATCTAGATCTAGGCAACTAGGCTACATTTCAAATCTAATCCAACATTTGGAGAAACCATTTCAATTAATTGATTGTGCTCATATGTACTCAAAATACAAACAGCACCCAGCCCCAATCAGCTGCCTTCCCCCCAAAAGATATGAATAAATAAATAAATAAATTAAAACAAAAGAAAAATAAAAATGAAAGGAATATCAACCATAGCTTCTACTTCAGCATAAAGTTTGGGAATGTGGGATCACATTTGCATCAACTTAATATTTTTAGGATTAAATCATGTTTTCTAATATATAAATATACGTCTTGAATTTTAGGTTTGAAGCACACATGGAAGTTCATGTGGGGTCAATTGATGAGGAAGATGATGAGCAAGGCATTGCACATATGATTGAACATGTTGCATTTCTTGGAAGTAAGAAGCGTGAGAAACTTCTTGGGACAGGGGCCCGGTCTAATGCTTATACAGATTTCCATCATACAGTGTTTCACATCCATTCACCAACTAGTACCAAGGTCTGTTCAATATTTGTCTTATGGCTCCTTGTTTAGACAGTGAACAATTGAGGCAACCTATTTTCCCTTTGTGCTGCAGTATAATTTTCTTTTATTATTTTTGGTCTTGATAATTGATATTCTTTTTTTAATCCTTGATAGAGCCAAGAAGGAAAAAAAGAGAAAAAAATTATTTACAATTACTACTTGCATCCATTTAAAACATTTTTTAGGTGTAACAGAATACAATTAAAATTTGAAATTCTCCTGTTCTCCATAGGAGACCGGCTGTGTGCATTTTAAGTTTGAGTTATGGGTGTGAATATGGATGTACATTTATGTGCTTCAAATGGATGTATATGGTTATGATTTAACTATTACCTTTATGCATGCTACCAATACATTATACATGTTTTGACAGTGTGTGGAATGACTTTCTTAGGACTCTGATGGAGATTTACTACCATTTGTACTCGATGCTTTGAATGAGGTATGGATAATGGAATTTTTGTATTCCTTTTATGTGACATGCACTGATTTAAGGAGAAATTTTCAATTCCTAGAACAACTTCAATATGCATATCATCTATAACTTGGTTCTCGTGCTATGTTAATGTGGATTTTATTCACTTTCTTTATTTAATTTAATTTAATTTTTTATTTTTTATATAAAAGAACATTTCTTAGCTTAACTATAATTGTCTGGTATGGCTAGCCAATAATGCTCCCTTTCATAAATTCAGATTGCTTTCCACCCAAAATTCCTTGCTTCTCGAGTGGAAAAAGAAAGGCGGGCAATACTTTCAGAACTACAGATGATGAACACAATAGAATACCGAGTTGACTGCCAGGTACTAGATATGTTAATGGATTTATATCATGTCAATATTTTCTTATTGTTGGCTAATATCATATTATATTTTGTTTGGTTCTCTTCTGAGCACAGTTATTACAACATTTGCATTCTGAAAACAAGCTCAGTAAAAGGTTTCCAATTGGACTAGAAGAGCAGATTAAGAAGTGGGATGCAGATAAAATCAGGAAATTCCATGAGCGTTGGTACTTCCCTGCAAATGCAACCTTATACATTGTGGGGGATATTGATAACATTTCAAAGACAGTTTACCAGATTGAAGTATGTTAGAAATCTGCTTAATTTCTCAAGTTTCTTTTTGATAGGCAAATGAAAAGAAATTTATAATAAGTGCCAAAATAAGTGCACCAAATTAATTTCTATTATTTGTATGCATTAGGAACTTCATAACTTCCTTGTAGTTGTAGGATTAGTTTTTCTATCATGAGGTGCTTTCATGAGTAATGTGCACTGTAAGTTTCATGCAGGCCATCTTTGGACAAACTGGAATGGAAAATGAAACAGCTGCAGCGCCTACTCCCAGTGCATTCGGTGCAATGGCTAGTTTTCTTGTTCCCAAACTCTCAGTTGGACTGGCTGGAAGTTTGTCTCATGATAGGTCACCGATTCCCGTAGATCAATCTAAATTTATTAAAAAGGAAAGACATGCGGTTCGTCCTCCTGTCAAGCACAATTGGTCTCTTCCTGGAAGCAATGAGGATATGAAGTCTCCGCAGATATTTCAGCATGAGTTGCTTCAGAATTTCTCAATTAATATGTTCTGCAAGGTAAGAATAGGGCCTATTGTGCTGTTTGGTTTATTTGTTTGTCATCTTGTATTTTTCAGTGCATCTATAGTGACCTGCCTTGTTTTGTTGCATTTCTAAATAATTCCTGGATATTTGGAAGTACATGGCTGCGTGTAAAGGCAAGAAAATAATCTGTTTTGTGGAACACTGAATACCAGCTGCTTTCACGTCGAAGGTGAAATGATAAAACTAGCTTTTTTGGAGAGGACCAAACATTTTTAGCAAACAAAGCCCTCTCTTCAAGGGCAACATGATGCCAGGGCTAAGAAAAAGGAAGAAAGAGGAGGAATATAGCAGTCATGAGAAGTCCTCCTTGTTTTCTTCCTTTTTTCAGTTTGTAACACACCCTAATAGCCACTTCCTCTTCTGAACCCTTAATAGTCTTTATCTTTGCTAAATTAAAAGTTTTCTACCCCTTCAATTTGCTTTGTTGATGTCTTGGAGGTGCCTTATTTATTTATTTATTTTTAATTTATATTGCTTAATTAAGGCTCTATTTTTTATGGTTTTTGAGAATGCTTCTTGAAAGTTCTTTTTCTTTTTGAGGGGGATGCAATCAACCACCATGACTCTACCTTGAATAACGAGTTTAACTCTTCATAGATTTGAGAATGTATGGAAGAATAATGGCAATATCAATTCAAGGCATGTGTATTTTTCAACTTTGTAAGACGTATTTATATAGTGAAAACCCTAATGGGTCAGGTTCGATAGTGGGATTTCTTATTCACGAAATTCCAAAATTAAAAATAAAAACCCAAAAAATCACCCTGATCACTTAAGAGCTTGCAAGGGGTGCTTGAGCACTCCTTTGGTATTTTCACTTTGTGGCCCTTTTCCAGATTGCTTCTGTAAAAAATCAAATCATACCTATTTTCTTGCCATTTTTCATACCAACCTCACTAAATCATACTTACCTGAATGATCACCTGTCTGAATTTATTACTTTGAGTCTTCAATGGCAAGTGTAATCCCAAGGAAGTACGTATAGGGAATCTAGTTATGTTTGGAACAAAATTGTCAATCTAAACTAGCTAATCTAGCTTGCAAACAACTATCTTCACCTAGATTAATCTAGAAAGGATGGGGAGAGGCGACTAGGTTTTTTAACTTCTAGGTGATTTTGTAGATAGGGTGGGATCTAGATGAGAGAGGGAGTAGTTTTTTGTGTTTTTTCTTCCTCTAGGCTATTCCTTTTGATATTCTTTGTATGTGACTTGTGTACTTGGGTGTATAGTTTTTAATTTTTTTTTAAAAACTTGTTGGGTTCTCTAAAATTGTTTAGACCAGATTCAAACCCTAGCTATATCTTCCTATTCAAGTTCAATCCCAGTGAAAGTAACAACAGAAATGCTAAGTAAATAAGAGATCATACATGTGACATACATGGAAACCCCAAATAATCTGTATCTTGGAGGGGAATTAGAGGATTTCTCTGTAGTAAGACTCAAATCCACTAGATATAAGAAGGTAGTTTTACAGGATTAGTGAACTCTCATCTAATCCACGTTCATGGGCTTTTTTTTCACGAATCCACCCTTTACACTGAATCCTCATAACACTGGCCTATTCCAATTGATGTCTCAATGGAAGCTGAAATATAGATAATACTCGTTTTTCCATATGTCAAGAATAGTCTCTAAAGCAAACTTATCATTCTATGTGGTGTCTGGAATAAAATTACTTGAATTTGCGTGCTGGAACTTTATGCAACTCTTTCTGGTGATCAGTCTGCATTGAATGGTGAAGATATACTGCTCAGGAGTTACAGCTATTTCATTTGAACAGAATTGCCATCAATTACTAATTTTGGACTAACAAAATCCTAATGCTTTTCATATTTTTTTTACAGTACTAATAATTTTTGTAGATCATTAAAAATGGACAAGAAATGAACTCACATGCACACAGATATATGTATATGGGTATATTTATGCATGTGTATGAACAGATCTTCTGTATGCATGTGTACTTGTTTCTTTATTTCTTGGTGATCTGTCTTTTATATATATAGACCTATGGAAGTGGATTAGATTAATTGGGATTATTGCTGCAGATTCCTGTCAACAAGGTTCAGACATATGGTGACTTGCGAAATGTTCTGATGAAGAGAATATTCCTTTCCGCTTTGCATTTCCGGATTAATACAAGATACAAGGTGCTTCCTCTTTTTGTGACTTGGTTTAACTCCATCTCCTTCAAATTGTCTGAGATTGTTCCTGGCTCTTAGCATATAATTTAATGATTAAAACTATAATTGTATGCT
Organism: Vitis riparia; assembly: GCF_004353265.1. NCBI lineage: Eukaryota > Viridiplantae > Streptophyta > Magnoliopsida > Vitales > Vitaceae > Vitis > Vitis riparia. The sequence continues at coordinate 226,124 of NC_048448.1, read as the reverse complement.
GGCTTGCACTTATGTGAAATTTGAGTTTGTGTTTCCATTGATTGCTTCTTGGCTTGCTCAATGGTTTCATTATTTTGCCTTCTTTATATGAATTTACTGTCATTTATGATTTGCCCACTTGTTTATGAATTTAACCATATTTAATAATTGATAACCATTTCTCTCTATGAGCTTTGCTTTTTATTTCCCATTATCTCTGTTCCATATGATTAGCTGATTTGTCATTGGCACTACTAGCTTCCATATAGATATGGTGACCAATAATATCACCAAACAGATTCCTGATCTTCGTAATGCCATTTATAACATTTATAATATTTTCTGGATACTTATCATCCCACTGGTGGCATCTACCACAAATATTGGATTTCCCTCAATGTCATCTATGGTCTTTTGTTTATTGTATGATGATCATGATATAATATTATTATATTCTCCTAAAAAACTGTTAGCTTACTGATTAAAAAATTTCAGAGTTCCAATCCTCCATTCACCTCAATTGAGTTGGATCATAGTGATTCTGGAAGGGAAGGATGCACTGTCACTACTCTTACAGTAACTGCAGAACCCAAGAACTGGCAAAGTGCAATTAAAGTTGCTGTTCAAGAGGTTTGTACTTTTGTCTGTTCCCACTCTTTGTTAACACTATAGTTGCTTGCTTCTTCAATCAGATTATTTGTTTGTAATCCCTTCATTTCTCTATTATCACTTTGACCATCTGACTTTGCATTGTTACTATTGAATAGGTCCCCATCTAGGATACTAGTTGCTTCAAGTAGGTGTTTCTTTGAGAAGCTGTGTAGGTGATGCGTTGCTAATATACTATTCAAATTGCAGAAAATCAGGCGCTGTTTGGTATCTTTTTTTCAAAAACAGTTCTAAAAAACAGTTTTTGAAAATTGTTTTTAAAAATCGTTCTTTGATGGTTTTTAGAACAAATGTCTGTTTGGAAACTTGAAATGTTTTTAACTTGTTTTCTATGTTTTTAAATAAGTTTTAAAAATAACTTTTATATATAATGTTTTATTTTAATTATTCTTCATATTTGTGTAATTATTTTTTAAAACAACTCTAAGAAAACAAGTAAAAACAATTAAGGCATTGTTTGGTAATTGATTTTAAAAATAGTTCTAAAAAATAGTTTTTGAGAACAGTTTTATAATGTTTTGTACAATAAATGTCTGTTTGGAAACTTGAAATGTTTTTAATTTGTGTTCTATGTTTTTAAATATGTTTTAAAAATTAACTTTTATATGTTGTGATTTATTTTTAATCATTTTCCAAAGTCGTATAATTATTTTTTGAAACAATCCTAAGAAAATAAGTGAAAACAATTGAAAATAACTTAAAGATGTTATCTGAAAACATCACGTTTTCTGTTTTTAAGAATAGGAATTTCTCATTCGTAATGTCAAACTCTCCACACCCTCAAAACATCTTATGTTCTGTTCTTTCAATAGAGACCACAACAAGCAAAGAGGAGACAACTTCCAAAATTTCATCTGTTTTCCCCACAAAACGCAAGCCTTTGTACAATGAATTATATATGATTTGTTGACTCCTCAGCCTCCTTACAAAGGAAGTACAATGTTGTGGACTCTTCAAAATATCACCGTTACCTCAACTTTGTCCAAAAGAACTTCTGTACTGCAAACCTCCTCTCCTTTGTTTTGTTTTAGCATATAACCAAAAGCACTGTAAAGCAATTTGACTGTCAAAAAGGATGTATTGAGGTCTCAGTTCTGTGCAAATGAGGATGATCTGGTTTGTCGGCATCTTTCTGTTTCTAGTATCTAATATGTTTTGTCTTTTGCAGGTTCGAAGGCTTAAAGAGTTTGGTGTCACAAAAGGTGAATTAGCTCGCTATTTGGACGCTCTACTAAAAGATAGTGAACAGTTGGCGGCCATGATTGATAATGTGTCATCAGTGGATAATTTGGACTTTATTATGGAGAGTGATGCACTGGGCCACATGGTGATGGATCAGAGACAGGGACATGAGAGTTTGGTTGCTGTTGCTGGAACAGTTACCCTTGAAGAAGTAATTTCACTCTTTTTTTTTTTTGATAGACAAAGACAAAGCAAATTAAAAAACACCAAAACAGGGGGTGCACCCTACGTATACAACAATATACAAAAAGAGCCAAAACAAGGTTGCAAAAGAAAGTAAAAACCTAGAGAGATATATGGCTAGCCACCATGCCAATCACCCAAAAAATTCAGAAAAGTGGGAAAGTCTAATCCAAAAATTGTTGAGATCACTCTAGAAGTGAATGGAAAAAGAGGTCCTCAAACTTTGGTCTGACAACTCTTCATCTTGGAATGTTTTTTGATTTCGCTCTCCCCTAATACACCAAAAAGGACAAATAGGCGCCAATCTCCAAACTGCTCTGCTTTTTTTCCCTAGCCCCTTAACTTTCCATTCCTGAAGAAGATTTCTCACTGAAGCCGAGAACACCCGCGCCAGTCCAGAAGATGATTGCAGCAAAGTCCAAAGCTCCCTTGTCTTACCACAATGAATCAGGTTGTGGTCCTCCGATTCTTTGCTGTCTTTACAAAGGCTGCACCTATTGACCATGGAACAACCCCTCTTCATTAACATGTTAATTGTTAAAATTTTTCCCAAACTGCTTCCTAAGCAAAAAAACGAGTTCTAAGAGGGGCATACGAACCCCAAATCTCTTTGGATGGGAATAAAAAGCTATTCTCAGCCCTTAGAGACCTATAATATGATTTGACATTAAACTTTCCCCTCCCATTGTTCTTCCATACTAAGGCATCCTCTCCTTCTCGAACCTTTACCGCAGAAAAATGTTCCAAAAAATGAGTCACCTCCTCTAGTTCCCAAGCTTGGAAGGATCTTCTAAAGTGCACCTCCCAACATCTGCTTCCACCTTCTTGCCTTCCCCAAAGGTCAGCCACTGAAGTAGTGGGCTGCAATTATGAACAGCGTAGGAAAAAGATCCTTCAGCTTAGAATCCCCAACCCAAATGTCCCACCAAAATCTTGTGTGTCTACCGTTTCCAATACGGATACTAGTTCTAAGAAGGAAATCCTCCCATCCTTTTCTAATGTCTTTCCAAAGGCCCATCCCATAAGAATCCCTCACCTCTCTAGTGGTCCAGCCCCCTTCCACCTCTCCAAATTTTCCAACAATGACTTTCCTCCAAAAATCTCCCTTTCTAGGGGAAATCTCTAAAGTCATTTTCCTAGCAAAAGCTTGATTGAATCTCCAAAGAAGTAATTTCACTCATAAAGATCGTATATTAAAATTTTGTCTTTTTTGATAGGCAAACAACAAATATATTAAAAGCACCTAACAAAAGGGCACACAAAAGGATATATGGCATATACAAAGGCATCAAAACACCAAACAAAACAGAGAGAGACACAAAAAGAACTCCCTCTCCCTATTGGCACTGCCATGCTGCTATGATTACTTAAATTTGGGATTTATAGTGTTCTTGAGATCATCATGCTGGGAACTTTGTGTCTCAGACATGAATGCTTGTGGGCTGGTGTCCTTGTTACACTCTAATATAGATGCTTAATCGGGTGGTCAAATTCAAAAAAGGCAAAAATGCAAGATCCACAATTCGCAAAATTTATCACTACCCAATCCTTGACATCTTCTTACTTATCTGCGGATAATGTAAGAAAGAAAAAATCTTTGGGAAGTTTTGAATTGTAGTTTTCATTCTGGTGACTAATAATGTATTATTACTAGTACCAAGGATCATGCCAGATTCGGTTTATTCAGTTTCTTGGCTGTTAATCTGCATGTAAATCTTGCCTTTTAACATTTATAGTGTAATATTTGTTATGTCTTGGGTTTAGGTCAATTCTACTGGTGCTAAGGTGCTAGAATTCATCTCTGATTTTGGAAAACCTACTGCACCTCTTCCTGCTGCTATTGTCGCCTGTGTTCCAACAAAAGTGCATGTTGAGGGTATTGGTGAAATCGAGTTCAAGATATCTCCAATTGAGATCACAGATGCCATAAAAGCAGGTTTGGAGGAACCCATTGAGGCTGAGCCAGAGGTATCTTTCTGTAGAAACTGAGCTTGCTTACCACTTTGACCTTCCATTGCCATGACATTCTGGGGAAAACAACAAGTGAAGACTCTTTTCCTTACTGCATCATTTGTTTTGTTTAATTTTGCAGCTTGAGGTGCCAAAAGAACTGATATCTTCATCACAGCTACAGAAATTAAGGGTAGAGCGAAGTCCGTCTTTTATTCCTCTATCTCCAGAAGTAAATGTCACAAAAGTGTATGACAAGGAAACAGGAATCACTCAGCTCCGTCTTTCAAATGGAATTCCTGTAAACTACAAGGTATGCCTGGTATTAAAATTGCTTCAGGGGAATTATAGGGAAATTAATCTTCTACTTTTAGTAATTATAAGATATATGATTCATTTTTTATTTATTTTTATATGTATACTTGTATGCTTTGTGGTTTTTTGCCCTTTAATATATTTTGTGCTCATTTATCAAAAAAAAAAAAAATGATTCATTTTTTTATATGTATGCTGATACACAGATGTTTTCCAAACATTTTGTATAAATGACACCTTTACATAGGACCAATGTTTTAAAAACCGGACCGGACTGTCTGACCGGTCCAACGGTCGATTGGTCACCGTTCCGGTTCGATCCGGTCATTTGGACCGGATTAGGATCGAACCGGGGTTGAACCGTTTGAACCGGCGGTCCAACCCATAAATCGGACGAACCGGCCAGTTCAAATGATTTAAATTTTTTTTTTTTAAAACATGACGCCGTTTTGGAGTCTTACAAAATGAAAATATTACCCTCTCATTGTAAGCATGGAAGGAAGGATTCCATAGAATTTAAATGGTTTTTACTAAAGCACATGTTGGGCCTGTCTTATGACACAACCCACATACCCACTCCAATTACTGTGGGCTGAGTCTTGAGCCCACAAGACTATGTAATGCCTTTGCTGAGGATGGCTTTTATAGGAGTCATTTGACTCCTTATTCCTCTCATTTTCCGATGTGGGATTGCTAAATATCAACGAAAAAAAACATAAAAAATCACCACCAAGAGGGTTTGAACCTTGGACCACCCTGTACTGTAGTCTACCTAGGACACCACTCGACTACATGCATTTTGTTATCTAATATGCCAAACAAAACAATATATATTAGATTTTAAATTTTTTTATAATATTAAATAAAAATAATATAATATTTTTAAAAATTATGAAATTAGTTGAAATTTTCATTTTTTTATATATTCACATTTAAATATTATACATATTTCATTTAATAAAATTTAAAATATTAATATGATTTAATTTGATAATATCAAAGATATAAAATAATATTATTGATGTTTAATTTATTCATATATATTTTAAAATTTTTATAATTATTTTTAATTTTAATAATATATAAATTATATATTTATGACGTCACTGGTTCGATAGCGGTTCGACCAATGAACCGTGAACCAGTAACTTTTCCGGTTCGATCACCGGTCCGGTTCTGAAAACATTGCATAGGACTTTAATTATTGTCTTTTTGAACATTTTTTTTTGCTAGATATGTTATCCCATTTTTACCTATTTTTTCATGATAAAATTTTCATTTTCGTATCATTTTTAGAAGAGGAGAGAAAAATCACAGTTGATTCAGAGGTGTGGTTTTCCAGATAACCTAATGCATTTGTACCTTCATTACTTTTTAAATTTCAAATCAATTTAAGGATATATTTATGATTTCCATTGATGATTCATGAGACATAATATGACTTATTTTGGAATCATTTCATCAGTGTTTGTATTGATCAAATTCACTATAAAAGAATATGATTGGTTTAGATCATATACTTTCTTCTCTATTATGTGCATATGTTGATGGGAACATGTGCATGGATGATAACTAGTGTCTTTAACCATGCCCATAGACTTAACTTTTATCTTTATTAATGAAATATTAAAAGATATCAAGAAATGAAGCTCGAGGGGGTGTAATGCGGCTTATAGTTGGTGGTGGCCGAGCGGCAGAAAGCTTTGAGTCAAGGGGGGCTGTTGTTGTAGGTGTTCGGACCCTTAGTGAGGGCGGTCGTGTTGGCAACTTTTCCAGAGAGCAGGTACCATAATTTTGTACTCTTTTGTTGATCTACTGTTATTTGATTATTATTTTTTCTATTACTATATAAAGTTTTCTTTGATACTTCTTTTTTAAAACTTAAATACAGCCCTTTAGCATGCGAGACTAGAAATTTTTTTTTTGGTTTTGGTTTTTTTTTTTGATGCAGCACACAATCATCATTAGTTTCTATTTTTAGCTTCCGACATCGTTGGTTTATATTTTAGATTAGTTTCTATTTCCATTAATTTCTATTTTTAGTTTCCTACATCATTAGTTTCTATTTTAGATTAGTTTTTATTTCCTACATCATTAGTTTCTATTTTAGGTTAGTTTCTATTTTCTACATTTTTAGTTTCTATTGTAGGTTCATCATTAGTTTCCTATTTCTTTCCTAGTTTTCCTAGTTTCCCTAGTTTCCAATTGCCTTGGTTTCCTATTTCTAGTTTCCTATTTCAGTTATTTACTTTATTTTTGCATTACAAACATTATTTAAAGGCTCATTGTAATTGTTAGAGAAGAGTTCAATATAAATTTCAGAATTATTCCCCAATTTTCAGATCGTATTGTGATCTTGTGTTTGTTATTGAGTATTTCTTTTGTTTCGTTTTGAAACAAACCTTCCGCTGCACCATTTTTTTTTTTGAGATTTTTCATTATCTAGGGAAGATCCTGGATGTTGCTGCATTTTGTCTGGTTAGTAATCTCTAAAATGCTATAAATGTATTGTGAACTAACATGTTGAAACCCTTTCATCTTCTTCTATAGGTCACCTAAAGTTGTGCTATTTACATTACTTTTTCCTTGCCTATTTCTGATAACAAAAATAACCTTATTCTTCCCTTCATGGGAACTCTTCATATTAGCCCTCTGCCATGCCAAAAAGCACACCACCCCCCAACACACAACACCGCCACCCTTTCCTCCCCCCTCTGCCAACCACACACACACACACACACACAAAGAAAAAAAGAAAGATAATAAAAAAAGAAAAAGTGATTGTCTCACTTATGTCAGTATGCTCCTCCAGGTTGAACTTTTCTGTGTGAATCACCTGATAAATTGCTCTTTGGAGTCCACTGAAGAATTTATTTGTATGGAATTCCGTTTTACTCTAAGAGACAACGGGATGCGTGCAGCTTTCCAGCTACTCCATATGGTGCTTGAGGTAATTTGATCCTTAATGGTTTGATATTGGTCAATCTCTAAATGGGGTTTGGAATTTTCCTTTTATAATTGATCAACATGGTTAGCAAATGTAATTGCAATGGGCCATCTTACATATGCCCTTCTTTTGCTAAAAATATGCTGCTACTTTTTTGTTCCATGATTATGCTTGTTGGTGTGCAGCATAGTGTATGGCTGGATGATGCATTTGATAGAGCAAGGCAATTATATTTGTCATATTACCGGTCCATTCCCAAAAGCTTAGAACGATCCACGGCTCACAAGCTCATGTTGGCAATGTTGAATGGAGATGAGCGATTTGTTGAACCTAGTCCAAAATCATTACAGAATCTGACATTGCAGTCAGTAAAGGATGCAGTGATGAATCAGTTTGTTGGTGATAACATGGAGGTGCTTAATTTTTGCTTTTACATTTTTCATTTTGGGTGAGAATTACATGTGAAAATAACATTTCTTATCATCTTATGGCTGCTTTATTCATTTTTCAGGTAAGTGTGGTTGGGGACTTCTCAGAGGAGGATATCGAATCTTGTATTCTTGATTACATGGGGACAGTTAGAGCATCAAGAGATTCTGAGATAGAGCAACAGTCTAGCTCAATCATGTTTCGGTCATATCCCTCTGATTTGCAGTTTCAACAAGTGAGAAGCAAAGCTAACTCTTAGAATTGATTGATGTCTCAGAAATTAGAATTCTCTGGAATACATTTGAAGTATAGGGTTTATTTACCTACCCTAGTTGGTTCCTGCTTTAGCATCTCCAACATTAGCTGGCCTCCCTGCCTTGCTAACTTATACTGTATCACTATTTTTCTTTTTGGCAGGTCTTCTTGAAGGATACTGATGAGAGAGCATGTGCATATATTGCTGGCCCTGCACCCAACCGTTGGGGTTTCACCATTGAAGGAAAAGACCTTTTTGAGTCTATCAATAATATCTCAGTTGATGATGGTGAGTTTTTATCATAACTGGAGTATGTATTGAATTTTCATCATAGATTAAATTTTGCTGAAGTGGGGATCGGGAGGGGAGGGGGGACCATAATCCTCTAAATATTCCGGAATCTCTGGTAGAAATTCTTTCAAGTGATGAGATGAGACTAAGGTTGTTTGATATATGTATATATAGGAATCTGTATGCATAGTAGGAAGAAGTTTTTCCACTCCAATCCTGTAGCTAGTATTTTTTTTTTTTTGATTGGAAACGACACAGATATATATTGATAGAAAAAAGAAGTACAAAAGAAGGATGATAAATCCTCCCACCAAAGAAAACTAAACTATAAGAAAGTACACAGTAAAACAAGCGAACTCTCTAGATTGGACCATTCCTTATAGAGTACATACCGCTAACCAGTCAAGTTGTAACACATTAAGGGGAGTCCCCTAAAAAACCTTGGAACAGAAAGCCCAAAGAGAAGCAAGGAAAACAATAGAGTCCCAAAGATACTCTGAATTTCTTACTTTATCCTAAAAAATCCTCGTGTTTCTTTCCCACCACACAACCCGAATTAAAGTGATGTTCGCAGCTTGCCACAAAACTATCCACCTCTTAGATGAACCAAAACCATTAAATTTGATGGACATCATGTAAAAAATGCTCCTCGGGGGGACCCAATCCATTTTGGCTAACTGAAATAATCTGTGCCACAATCCAATCGTCAAGGAGCAATATAGGAAAAGGTGATCTGCTGATTCCCCATGCTTCGTGCACAAAATACAAATATCAGGACTAAGGGCTTTGTAGGGTCTTCTCAATTGTAACATGTCATTAGTATTTACTTTCTTGTGTGCTACTAACCAAACAAAGGATTTCACTTTGAAAGGGACTTGAGATTTCCAAATGAACTTAGAAGGAAAAACTTGAGGAGAGCCAGAAAATTGGGATAAGGCTAGAAAGAAAGATTTGACTGAAAAAAGGCCTGAAGAAGATAAAGGCCAAAATCTAGCATCTGAAACCGAAGGAGATAGATGCAAACCATCAAGTGACCGCATGAGGCCTTCTAAGTCCTCTATCTCAGAATTTGAAAGGTTACGACGGAAATTAAAGTTCCAAGAGAAAGACGAGTAGAACCGATAACTGAAGAAATAGGAATATTTTTATCCAAGACTATTCTAAATAGTCTTGGAAATTGGGTTCCCAAAGGTTGGTCCCCCCACCACAAATCTTTCCAGAAACGAATTCTTTCCCCATTTCCTACCACAAACCGAGTAAACAAGGAAAACTCCTGAAAGATTTGTGCAATAGCCTTCCAAGGACAACGATGTGACCATCTGACTAAAGTGTTAGCATCCCAACCATTAGAGTGTGATTCATAAATGCTTAAAATGACCTGATGCCATAGAACTGAACCCTCTCTAGGGTACCTCCACAACCATTTCCCTAAAAGAGCGAGATTCCTTAGAGAAATCTTCCAAAAACCCAATCCCCTTATTGCTTTTGGTTTACACACAACATCCCAACTAACTAAATGATCTCTTTTGCCTTTCCCAATTCCTGATCATAAAAAATCCCTTTGCAACCTCTCGATTTTTGCAGCCATTGAAGCGGGTAACTTAAATAAGGAAAGGAAGTAACAGTGCATATGGGTGAGGCAAGATTGGATAAGAGTTATCCTTCCACCGAAAGATAAGTAAGCCTTTTGCCACCCATCTAATCTTCTTGAGATTCTCTTAATCACTGGATCCCAAAAGCCACACGCCTTGGGGTTCCCTCCCAAAGGAAGACCCGGATAGAATATAGGCCAACCAGAAGCCTTGCAATCAAGCATCTCAGCCAATCTTGAAAGATGATTCTGATCAAGATTGATGCCATAAATATTACTCTTGTCAAGGTTGACCTTGAGCACAAAGATGTGCCCAAACACTAGCAGAAGACTCTTGAGAGTCTGCAGTTCTTCCTCTCTAGTGTTAGAAAAGAAAATGGTATCATCTGCAAATTGCAAATGGGTCACCCTAGTTCTGTTTTTACCCACCCTGAAACCCTCCAACAAATTTCTTTTCTCTGCTCTCAAAAGCATCCTGCTGAGTACATCTGCGACTAAAGTAAACAAAAAAGGGGATAAAGGGTCACCTTGTCTTAAGCCTTGAGATGCCTTAACCCACCCTTTAGCGTTTCCATTCACCAAGACTGCATAAGATACCGATGACAAACAACCACTCATCCATTTCCTCCATCTAGGATTGAACCCCTTCTTCTCCAACATTTGATCCAAAAAATCCCAACTCACGTGATCATAAACCTTTTCAAAGTCAATTTTGAAGACAACACCTTCCTCCCTTGATCGTCTTCTCTCATCCACTATCTCATTAGTTATGAGAACCGCATCCAAAATTTGTCTCCCTTGAACAAAAGCGCCTTGAGTAGAGTGGATGGTTTTGATGTAGAACCCCTCTTAAACGCCCTGAAAGCACTTCGGCTATTATCTTGTAGAGGCTAGTGATCAAGCTAATGGGTCTAAAATCTGAGATTTTCTTTGTCAAACTCTTTTTGGGTAACAGAACTATGAAGGAGGCATTAGTGCTTTGATTGATAATTCCGCTCCTCTGAAACTCTGCAAACACTCTCACTAAATCCTCCTTGATCATGTCCCAACAATCTTGAAATACTGCAATGGTAAAGCCATCAGGCCCCGGCGCCTTATCCCTATCCAACTGAAAATGGCCTTAGAAATCTCTTTTTCAGTGAAAGAGGAATCCAACCTTAACGCGCTTTTTTCCGAAATAGGGGACCAATCTAATCCTTCAACGCTCCAAGACTCTCTTGTAGGACTCGCGTAGAGCTTTTCAAAGTAAAGCAAGATCTCCTCTGTGATACTCTCGGCATTATTCAACACTAAGCCCCTTTCATTCTCCAACACCTTGCTATATTTCCTATTTCGCCTGCCATTAGCCACTTTATGAAAAAACTTAGTTACAATCTCCTTCCTTAACCCATTTCACCCTAACTTTTTGTCTCCAATGGATTTCTTCCCTCAAAATTAATTCTTCTAGCTCCCCTTTTCTTAAGGCTCTTTGAACTAACAGATCGGAAGTGAGACCCCCTACTTGCTCAATGGCATCAAAGTTAGCTAAATCATTGAGGATGCTTTTTTTCTTTTCATTAAGCTCTCCAAAAGAAACCTTATTCCACTCCTTCAATTTGGCTTTAACAAATTGTAATCTTCTCATGAACTTATGACCTTCCCATCCATTTCCTTGAAAACCTTTCCACCAATTTCTAAAGTTCTCCTTGAAACCAGGATGTTGCAACCACATATTCTCAAACCTAAAAGTTGTTGGGCCCCACTTGAACGGGTTGGTATCCAAAACAATTGGCCAATGATCCGAGGTCCTTCTAAGAAGGGCTTCTTGAAGGCCTTGGGGAAAGAGCTGCCCCCACTCATTTGAGTAAAGAAAACGGTCCAATCTCTTACACACGGGAGACTCTTGCAAATTTGACCAACTGAATGATGCGTTTCGTACAGGTGGATCAAGCAATTCACATTCTCTTATAAAACTATCAAAGTCCTTCATGCTTGAAGTTAGGCTAGAACCCCCCAATTTTTCTGAACTTCTCTTTATGACATTAAAATCACCGCCCACACACCATAACGGAAAAGATAGACCATAAATGTCAAAAAGTTCCACCCAAAAATCCTTCCTAAGTGAGGGGCTGTTTGGGCCATAAACTGCAGATATCCAAAGAGGCCTGCAACCGTCCAAAGCAAACTTAACTGAGACCGAGAAGGATCCTATCACCACCTCCTCACTACACAGTTTTTTTGAGTCCCAAATGATCAAAATCCCACCTGAAGCCTCGCCCGCCAGAGGAGCCGCCCATTCCTTATTTCTGACCGTTCAAACACTTCCCACAAACCTTCTGTCACACTTTTCCTTTTTTGTTTCCTGAATCATCACAACATCCGAATTCTCTGACCTTAGAAAATCTTTAACCACCCTTCTCTTATTCCTTGAATCCAAACCCCTGGTGTTCCAACTGATAATTTTCATGGAGAAACTCATAGACCCTAACCCGCCAAACCAAATCCATCAGGTCTCAATTACCTGTGGAGCAACTATTCTTCCTCCTGGAATAAACCTTAATATCCAGAGAGCATAAAACCTCTCGCACTTTAGCCATTTTCCTGGGAGACAGGCCATCTATAAGGAACTCGCCCGATGGGGATGCCACAGTATCATCTGGCTTCCTGTAACCATGTTGGAAACCTTCTTAGGCGAGTTGGGTTTAGACTTACTGGGGGTAAAACACTTGGACAACTGGTTTGATAAAGCAAACTGGTTCTCCTCCTCATCACAGACAGGAATGCCAACATAATTTTGATAAAAAGAGCCAACAACGTCTTTTTTAGAAAAAATTTCAGGAATTACTTGATTTTCCGTAGGAGACTGAGAAAGAGAGACTGAACTAGGGGGATCTGGACCAGAGGGACTCGGCAAAGGAAGTGCCAGACTACAAGAAGGGATAGAAGAAGACTCGGGTGACTGAGAAGGAGGAGACAGACATACCTCCATGTTTTCCACTCCGGGAATTTCGCAAATCCCCTCAAAGATGAGCCCTTTACCTTTGATTTCTGGACTAGAAGGTAAATCCGTGACTGATGAACCACGAAGATCGAACCCCACTCGGCCCAAAAAACCTTCTTTGTCTTCTTCGAAATGGGGATTGCGCGGATCTGCTTCACCTCTTGACGACGAGGTCCCTTCCTCCGAACACCACTTTCGATTCCTTGACAAATGACAGCGAAAGAGAGGACTCGCTCTGAATCCTCGTTCTATCTGAGATCTCGTCCCGAAATCCTCTTCCAAATTGCGAACTTCGCTAAACGACAAAGATTTCCCGAGGAAAAGAGGCTCGCTGTGACTCCAAAGTCCTTGTCGGCGATCAAAACTTGGAGGGAAGAGGGTGGTCCACATCTTCTTTGAAACTACCATCTCTTCTTCTGCACAAAGCCTCTCGTCTGAACCATGGGAGCTTTCCCCTTTCTCACTGCAACATTTTCTTCCCTTCGAGACCGACCTTTCTTACCAGAGGACATCGTTCCTCCTAAACTTTGGCCCAACCCCGACGGGCCTTTTAAGTTACAACCCATGATAGCATTTGAAGGTGGGCTAGGGTTGGGAAGAGACTGGGCCTTTATCTCAAAGGCCCGACCATCCTCTCCAGAGAAAGCCTCGACGCCGGCCCTCACTTCGACTGGACCTTGAGAGCGTGCAAACAGCGGGACCGCCTTTGCAGAAGAACCATCTTGTTGGAGTGTTGAAAACGATAGCGCTACAGTCTCGTGGACTTGAGAAACAACTGGGCCAGCATGAAGCCCACGATTTTTCGTCCCACTCTGGGCCCTAACAGGTTGGGCTTTAAACAAGGGCTCAGGCGCAGTGGGCCCATTGAAGATTACTTCCGCTGGGCCCATAAGACTCCCTTCCCAGCCATTCTCTATTTTGGCCGCCAATTTTGTACTTGAATACCGATAACGTGACCGGGGAAGAAGCCTCCTACTGTAGCACTCATTATCCCTAATGCTACCGCGTAGCCCCTCTGCATTTTTTGACCACTGAGAGACGTAACCTCCCGCTTTCAACAACTCGTCCCTACTATGGAAATGTTGTCTTCATCAACTTCTCCGGTGACTGAAACTGCGACTATGAATGTCCAGGCCTCATCTTCCATCTCTAGCAACGTTGGTAGCACGACATTTGGAAGCATCTCCACCCATAGCTTCGACAAGTCTGCAAGCTTCAATGATTCCCTTGCCACCTTCGTTACCTTCCCCCACTTCTTCAGAATGAATTTCAACTGATCTTCATCCCACAAGTGAAAAGGAAGACCTTTCAATTCTAGCCATTCCTTTCTAAATTTTCCGAAAACAACTATATTTTCACTTGGCGACCATTTCCTCAGGAGAATAGACCTTTCTTTCACTAATAATCTTCCCTGCTCTTGGAACCATTCAACTCTCCTTGCTGAACCCACAAAGAAACACCCTTGAAAGCGGAAATGAGAGTTATAGACACCATTCCTTTCGTACCCATCATATTTGCAATAGCTTTTCCTTCGTGAGTCCAATCTTGAACTTTTTCTTTGCATTCACAAATAACAGCTCTGGCCCATTTTCCAACTGACAACAGAACTCCATTTCTATGTCCATCCTCTGCAACCACTTCTGCGTATGACCGACAACCTCTGTAAATGCCCTTACTCACCTGAGCATCTCCAAACGTCTCATTCGAAGCTCCTCCAGCTTGATTAGAATAATCTTGCACTGAAGAAATCGCCTTCCTAAGGTCTTCCCACCCATTGCCTTTAACACCCTCGAGAACGACAAGGATTAATGGTTTCCTTTTTGTAACAATTTCTGTAATTGTCATGAAACGCCCTCTACTATTGGAACAAATCTCCATCAAGTGAGTCCTAGTCTTGCCCTTAATCTTTCGTATAAATCCCCTGGAAGCCTCCAACTCCACAACTTTGTTCAAATGCTCCGTCAACCAATCCAACTCCTCCTTTCCAAATCCTATTGAGACAACAAAACCTCGGCTCCTTTCTGTTACTGATATCCAAGTCCCCCCATTCGATCCTTCAAACTTTACCTGGAAAGACTTTTTCTCCACTTCAAACTTTTCAACCTTCATCTTCCCAAGAGTATCCTTCCCCAGTGTTATTCAGCAAGAGGTTTTGATGAATGTTAGGCAAAAAACAGGACTGACTAACTTCCTACATTTGCTACTTCCTAGACAACAATAATAAAAGGATACTAATCCTGTAGCTAGTATTGTTTCAATGAATGATTAGAAAATACTATGTTGAAAATTGTTGAAAAAGGTAGAATTTTTAATTGAAGCAACTAGATTAGGACCATAATCTTTATTAAATGTGGTTCCTTTGTAGTTAGTTTTTGTATTAAATTTTGCCATGTCAACTTAAAATGGAGATCAACCCATCATCACAAATAATAAGAGCAATAAAAATAGTGGTTTTCAATATTGAAGAGATGGATTGGAAAAGATTCAAGGAGATTTTCTTTGTGGAGGGGGAGCCTTGGAACGTAAGCCGCATATGGTGAATTGGTCTATTGCTTGCATGGAAGAGGAGAGGGGGGGTTTGGGCATCATAAATTTATCCATCCTTAGTAAGGCTCTTATGGGGAAAATGGTGTTGTAGATTTGTGAGTGAAAGAAATCTTCTTTGGAAATGGGAAATTGTAGGGAGGTATAGGCAAGAAGAAGGTGCTTGGTGTTCAAGAGAGGCAAGGGAGGGTTATGGAGTGGGAGTGTGGAAGGCGATCAGGGGTGGTTAGGATGCTTTCAAGGGTAGAATAGTTTTTGAGATGGTGTCATTTCCCTATGGCATGGTATGGAATTCCTGATTGCCATTGAGAATTAGCTTGTTTGCTTGGGAAGCAACTTGGGGCAAAATTCTAACTGTAGATTAGTTCGAAAGGTAGGATTCTTGGTTGCATGAGCATTCCATTGTTATGAACACTGAAGATAATTTGGTCTGGTTGTTTACGAAGAATGGTAGCTTTTTAGTTAAAGTCATTCTATTCCTCTTTGTCAAATAAGAGGGTGGGGTTGCTTCCCTATGGCTTAGTATGGAATTCCTGCATTCCATTGAAAATTAACTTGTTTGCTTAGGAAGCAACTTAAGGTAGGATTCTAACCATAAATTAGCTCAAAAGGGTTGGAAGATTTCTAACAGATTCTATATATGCAAAAAAGAAGAAGAAACGAATGACCATATTCTTCTTCATTGTTTGAAAGCAGGCCTTTTGTAGCAGTTGATTTATCATCTTTTTGGTAAGCTGTGGGTGATGCACTCTTCGGCTAAGGGTGTTCTTTTAAGATGACATAGGTTTTTTTGTAAGAAAGAAGAGAAAAAAAGTTTTGGAAGGCTGCTCTATTGTGCTTGTTTTGGATCATTTGGAGGGAGAGAAATAGGATAGCTTTGGATAGTTACAAAATCATAGACCAAACAATTAAACATTCCTTCTTGCATCTCTTTTGGGATTAGGTTAGAGTGTCTATTGGGGATCGTTACTTGTCGTTGATAAACTTTGTGGATTGGTTAGGCTCTATATAGGGCGTGGTTGCTGGTTTTTGGGCAAAAAGCCAAATTTTTTTTTTTTGGCCTTTTGGCTACTTTGTATACATCATGTATACCTTCATGCCTTTTCTTTTGTTTATAATCCAATCTTTACTTACCTATCAAAAAAAAAATTGAACAGATCATTGTGGTCTTCCAATCCATATATTTCATTCTAATTCACAAATCAATGCAAAGGTTCAAAGTTTAGATGGGGCTTTTGATTTGCCTCCTCTCTTAGTGTCACCAGTTCTGCAGTCTCAACCTTTTTTTATCTCTACCTTCTGTTTCCATTCCTAGCTCTCCTTTCTCCCCATTCGTGACCTCAAATGGCCTTGTTTCAGAGTCTGTCTCTAATGTTGGCAATCCCAATTTCAAAGGTATGGAGTTCCCTACTTATCCTAGCCAAGAGTTAAAGGGAGCATCTTTCCATAGGTCACCACCTAATAGCTGTACTGAGACTCAATCCCCAGTTAGAGGTCAACCTTTAGAACCACTCCCTTCCTCAGTAGAAGGCTTTCACATAAAGGGTCTTCCACCTAATAATATGGCCAGAGTTCAGTCTGTTTTGGCAATTAAGAACATCCAGATGGTCAAATGTAGTGAGAATAACTTCCTAAGGCAAATAGCAGGGCATGTTATTTGGGTAAGGTTTATATTATGAGGAAGTTCAGACCTGTATAAGGAGTTTTGAGTTATTCCTAGGTTCTGATTTTAAGGTTTTTGGGCCCTTTAGAGTATCGTATGAAGATCATTAGCTGAAATATTAGAGGTTTGGGTTCTAAGAAGAAAGGAAGGATTGTTAAGGATTTTCTTTGCCATGAAAATCAAAACATCAGGATGCTTTAGGAAACAAAGAGGGAGTCATGGGATAGGAGATTTGTGGGTAGTGTATGGTAAGCTAGAAATAAAGAGCGTATATTGAATATATACGTAGGGCGCACCCTTCTTTTTAGGTACTTCTCAATAGATGATTTTGTTGTCTATAAAAGAAAAAGGAATAAAGAGTGAGTTGTCCTTTTGGTGTGTGGGGCATCAGGAGGGGTTGGGATTATTTGGGACTCAAACAAGTTCAATTGTTTAGAGGTGGGACTTGGATGCTTTTTAGTAACAATTCAGCTGACTTAGATGAAGAGGGAACATTTTGGCTTATACTTCGGTTTATGGCCCCAATAATTCCAAACTAGGGAAGGAATTTTGGATGAAGATATAAGACCTTTTTAACCTAACTTTTCTAAAATGGTGTGTTAGCGGGATTTAACGTCATAAGAAGAATCTTTGAAAAATTGTGTGTATCCGTAACTCTTAGCATGAGGGATTTTGATGGATTCATAAGGGAAAGTGAATTAATTGACCCTCCTCTTAGAAATGCATCTTTCACTTGTTTAAATATACAAGGAATCCCTGTTTGCGAGAGGTTGGATAGATTTTTTATATACAAATTAGTGGGAGATTGTTTGATCGTCCTAGACACCAATCCTTTTAAGTGGGATTCGACTCCATTTAGATTTGAGAATATGTGATTGGTCCACCCTAATTTCAGAAAAAGATTCAATTGTGGGTGGAGAGAGTGTGAGGGTAATGGATAGGAAGGTCATAACTTCATGTAGAAGCTACAATTTGTCAAGTCAAAGCTAAAAGAATGTAATAAGGCGTCCTTCAGAGATTTAAAGGAGAAAAAGAAGAACATTCTTACAAACATTGATGCTAGTGAGTGGGAAGGGAATTTGACTTTTGAGCAGTATTGTCAAAGGCAAAAGGCGATGCCAAGACGATAGGGATCCCTTTTAGCTTGAGGCAAAAGGCGAAAATTAAGGCAATCGCCTAACTATAATAAGGCGATAAAATAGTATATATGTTTACTATTTTACCTATTCTATACTCAACCAATATAAATATTCTTCAATATTCAATGCTACTAAATTTTCATCCCCTGTAATGCCTTATAAAATTAAGAAAATAGTAATAATCATTCAAAGTGTTAAATATAATACCCTAAATCATAAGAAAAGTCATACTATTTAGATAAATTCATCATGTCCATATGCATATTCTAATGTTCCAAACATCCAAAAATTAAAATAAGAAACAAAATAAGATAATGAATGTCTTAAAGAAGCTTTAAGCATCATTGTTGTAGTCATCATTGAAATTAAAATTGTCGTCACTTCCATCAAGACTAGATTGGTATCCCTCCATCTCATTATCATCCTCTTCAATGTCCTCTAAATTGCTTTCTTTCTCTTCAAAATCAGGTTGTGAAGTAGCAGCCACTAAATCCCCCTTTAAATTTGTCTTTGATCTTGGTTGAAGTCTAGTGGAAATATTTGCATCTCTAACACTTGATACACTTGCCACTACACACCATGTCAAGCTATCATCCTCAAAAACCAAGTCATCCTCTGCATGAATGGTGGTGTCTTCTTCACTTATTTGTCCAATCAACCACTTGTTACTTTCATCAATATCTACTAATGAGATGGGGTCAATGACGTTGTATCTATCATATCGTGCTTTAAGATCTTGTTTGTATTTAACAAACACAAAGTAATTTAGCTATTTTTGCTCTAGTTTGTTCCTTTTCTTGGTATGAATATATAAACATTTATTAGTAAATGTTACCACAAGCCATATTAGTTATAACAACTTAAGTTACTTAACTTGCTCAAACACACTTCAATTACGTTCACAACGCGATGCACTACAAGCCAAGCTAAGAATCTTTATGGCTAGTTGTTGTAAATTTGGGGTTGTGTTGCCATATAGTTTCCACCATTCAGCTATAATGTTTCAAATGTAAACAAAAATTAGTAGACTAGCAAGTAATATTTGATCTAATAGCTAATGTGAAAAGAGAGAAAAGGGAGAATTCCTAATTTTTGTTATTAAAACGGATAATAATATACATTGGACTTGGGTATATATATACATGCTAGTGGGACCCACAATACATTAAGGAAAACAAGGAAAAGTAAATAACTGAAATAACTGTACACTATCTAACACTCCCCTTCAAGCTGGAGCATATATGTTATATGCACCAAGCTTGTTACAAATGTATTTAATTCTAGGACCTTTGAGAGATTTAGTAAAAATATCTGCTAGTTGATCATTTGAATTGACAAAACTAGTCGCCACACATCCTGATGCGATCTTTTCTCTAATGAAGTGACAGTCAACTTCAATGTGTTTGGTCCTTTCATGGAAGACTGGATTGGATGCAATATGCAAAGCGGCTTGGTTGTCACAGATGAGCTTCATCTGTTCATCCTTTCCAAATCTCAACTCTCGAAGAAGATGTATCAGCCATATGAGTTCACATGTTGCCAGAGCCATAGCTCGATACTCGGCTTCAACACTAGATCTGGTCACTACATCTTGTTTCTTACTCTTCCAGGATATTAGGTTACCTCCAATAAAAACGCAATACCCGGAAGTGGAACGTCTATCTATGGGTGAGCCAGCCCAATATGCAGCTGTGTAACCAACAACCTGGGTATGACCTCTGTTCTCGTACAACACACCTTGACCTGGTGTGCTTTTGATATATTGAAGAATGCGGATTACAGCATCCCAATGGCTATCACATGGTGACTGTAGGAATTGATTAACAACACTTATAGGAAAAGAAATGTCTGGACGAGTAATGGTGAGGTAGTTCAGTTTATCTACAACACTTACAGGAAAAGAAATGTCTGGACGAGTAAAGGCTCCTCCTGGTATAAGTTTGACATTTTGATCCATAGGAGTGTCTGCCGGTTTACAGTCTAACATACCGGTTTCTTCCAAGATGTCTAAAGCATACTTCCTTTGGGAAAGAACCACACCGGAACTGGATTGAGCTATCACAATCCCTAAGAAATACTTGAGTTTCCCCAAGTCTTTAGTCTGAAAGTGGGTGAAAAGGTGTTGCTTTAGTTTCTGAATACCATTCTGATCACTGCCTGTAATGACGATGTCGTCCAGATAAACTACCAGATAAATACACTGCCCTGAAGAGTTATGATGATAGAAAACGGAATGGTCTGCTGTACTGCAAAACATGCCAAACTCTTGAACAACAGAACTAAAACAGCTAAACCATGCTCGAGGAGATTGTTTCAAGCCATATAGAGAATGGTGTAACCTGTACACTAAACCAGACTCCCCCTGAGCAACAAAACCAGGTGGTTGCTCCATATAAACTTCCTCAGCAAGATCCCCATGAAGGAAAACATTTTTAATAGCTAACTGATAAAGAGGCCAAGAACGCATAGCAACCATGGAGAGCAAATAGACGAACATAAGCTATCTTGGCAACAGGAGAGAAAGTGTCACCATAATCAGAACCATAAACCTGAGTATAGCCTTTAGCAACTAAGCGGGCCTTAAGGCGATCAACCTGACCATCAGGGCCAATCTTAACTGTGTAGACCCAACGACAACCAATTATAGATTTACCAGAGGGTAAAACAACAAGATCCCAAGTGCCATTGGAGTGTAAAACAGTCATTTTATCTACCATTGCCTGTCGCCAACCTGGATGAAAAAGAGCCTCAGGGGTGCTCTTGGGAAGAGAAACAGAAGATATGGCAGAAACAAATGCAGAATAGGGTGAAGATAATCGATGGTAACTCAAAAAATTGTAAATGGGATACGAGTAGATCGAGTACCTTTCCGAAGGGCAATGGGTAAGTCAGCAGAAGGAGGCAGAGCCGGGGCAGGAGAAGCCGAAGGGATAAGAAGTGAGTCAGCAGGTACCTCGGCCAAAGAAGGAGGAACAACGACATGATGACGGCGATGATAAACCTGAAGTGGGCGGGAAGGCACTGCATCAGGTAGGGAGATAATGGGAAGGAGTAAGACTTCAGAAACATGAAGAGACTCAGAGGTGGAGAAGAATGGTGAGTCCTCAAAGAAGGTGACATCAGTGGAGAGAAAGTAGCGATGAGTCTCAGAGGAATAACAACGATAACCCTTTTGAAGTCTGGAGTATCCCAAGAAGATGCATTTTGTGGCTTTGGCAAAAAGTTTGTCCTGTCCAAGAGTGAGAATATGAACAAAGCAAGTACAACCAAAAACACGAGAAGGAAGGAAATAAAGTGGTTGGTCAAGGAAAAGAAAGGAATAAGGAATCTGATCGTGTAATACAGATGAGGGCGTACGATTAATCAAATAACATGCTGTAAGAATAGCGTCCCCCCAAAAACGAAAAGGAACATTACTATGGAGAAGGAGAGTACGGGCTGTCTCAACAAGATGTTGATTCTTACGTTCAACTACCCCATTTTGTTGAGGAGTATGAGCACAAGAAGACTGATGAAAGATCCTATGTTGGGACATAAATGAAGTAAATAGTGCAGAAAAATATTCCCTGGCATTGTCACTGCGTAACACACAAATAGAAATATTGAACAGGGTTTGGATTTCAACATAAAATTTCTAGAAAATGGAGAACAACTCAGCTCGATTTTTCATTAAAAATAACCAAGTACATCGAGAATAATCATCAATGAAAGTGACAAAATACTAAAATCCTAAAATAGACGTGGTCCGACAAGGACCCCAAACATCAGTGTGGACAAGTTCAAAAGAAGACTTTGCCCGATTATTCAAACGCTTTGGGAACGAGACACGAGTATGTTTCCCAAGTTGACAGGACTCACACGCAAGCGACGACAAAGATGAAAAATGAGGGACCATTTTTTGGAACTTAGATAGACTAGGATGACCCAGACGACTGTGGATGAGGAGGGGAGCATCAGTGGAAATGCAAACTGCAAGAGTTGAAGGCGAGGTGAGGTGATAAAGGCCTTGAGACTCACGTCCTATGCCAATCGTCTTCCCCGTACTCCGGTCCTACAAGGTCACAAATTTATCAGAAAAAGTAATAGAGCAGCTAAGAGTACGAGTGATTTTGCTAATGGAGATAAGATTAAAGGAACACTCAGGAGTATAAAGGACAGAAGTGAGAGGTAGAGAAGGAAGAGGATGTGCCAAACCAATGCCTTTAGGCACAGTTTGAGAACCATTAGTTAAGGTAACAGTAGGTAAGGCAGAGGTAGTAGTAATAGAAGAGAAAAGATCCTTATTACCAGATATGTGATCAGAAGCGCCAGAATCTAGAATCCAAGGTCCAAGAGAAGATGTGTGGGCAGCAGAAGTAACAGAAGCTGACTTGGTGGCCTGATAGCGGAGATAGTCATCATACTCACTGTCAGTGAGGGAAATACCCTAAGATGTGGAGGAGCTCGGAGGCTGAGGCGGCTGAGGATCAGATGACTGGGCCACATGGGCAGTGTGGGGAGGCCGCCCATGTAATTGATAACACCGATCACGAGTGTGGCCAAGCTTATTGCAATAGGTGCAATGAGGACGTTGGACTCTATTTCGGTTACCACTGCGTCCTCCTCGAGAGTTAGTTTGAGAAACTAACACAGAAGAATCTGAAGTGTTATCAGATGACAAAGTCTGAGTGGAGGAGATACGGAGGAGGCAAGCACACACATCATCCAAGGATGGAACGGAGGAACTGCCAAGAATCTGATCGCGGACGGTCTCAAGATCTGGTCGGAGGCCAATAAGCGTAAGAACCATGAAGAACTTGTCAATCTGTGTTCGTCGATCCCCAACATCAATAGTAAAAGGCATCACGGTCAAGAATTCCTCCTTAAGAGAGGCAATCTGGCCAATATAAGTAGATAAATCCATGTCTTCTTGTCTGACATTGACAATAGAAGAAGCCACCTTATAAAGACGTTGGATATCATTCGTGTATAGCCCTTTCGCCTGATTCCAAAATTTAAAGCATGTTTTGTAGGCTCGAAGATGAAACAGAATCTTAAGATCAACTGATTGCCATAACACACTACATAACTGTGCATCTATCTTCCTTCATTGTACTCTGTCAACCTCAGGGATATTGCCTCCTGCGTAACGAGGTGATCCTCATAACCTTGACCCATAAACCAAAGCTCCACAGAGGCAGACCAGGACAAATAATTTTCACTGCCAACCAATTTCTCCGAAATAATCATAGGAGATCCAGATATAACAGAGGAAAAAATGGAATTTTTAGTAGCTATATCTACTTATCTGGAGAACGAAATATGTTTGGATTGAAGAGAGCCCTAATACGACTTCAGATCGCAGTTGAAAGGAGAAAAACCGAGGATCCGCGACTGTGAGAGACCAAATAGTAAAGAAAAACAAATGTGGCACTACTGGAAGGGTAGAAGAACACTTCCTAAGACACGTGCAGGGCTCGGGGTGGAGAGGAAGTCACTGAAGGTCGTCGGAAAGGCTGTTTAGAGGGTCGACGGAGACAAAAAAACCCAAAGAAATGCACTTGTAGGGCTTGGATGGCACAAGCATAGATGGAGAGTGGCTAGACGGCGTCAAGCGAGGCTGAAGGTAGAAGCGCGTTGCCGGAAAGTGCTCCACGCTCCCTCACGCGCCGGCGCGTGAGGTTCAAGCCGTCGGAGCCGGTGCGTGACTGAGAATCTCCCTCCGGTGCTTTGACAAAACTTGAAGATCTCCTCCTTGCACATCTGATGGTATGGTCAGTGTTGGAAAAAGATTTCGTCGGAAAGAGTCGCCAACAGTGAGGGTTTTCTGACGGTGATACGGTTGACTAGAAAGCTTTAGGAGATGAGAAAGGTGACCGGAATGAAACACGGTAACTGAAAGGTTTCCTAGAATTGATTCACAGATAAACCGGAAATAATTAGAGTGTTTTTTTTTCCTCCCTAGGCTCTGATACCATGTGAAAAGAGAGAAAAGGGAGAATCCCTAATTTTTGTTATTAAAACTGATAATAATACACATTGGACTTGGGTATATATATACATGCTAGTGGGACTCACAATACAATAAGGAAAACAAGGAAAAGTAAATAACTGAAATAACTGTACACTATCTAACAGCTAACAAAATAAGTAATGTAATATCTTATTTAGAAATATAAACTTTCTTAAATTACTTTATAGTTTATACCTGGAGCTAGCGTCTTCTTTGATCTAATGGCTATTGGAATATCGAAGAGACCTTTTACGTTCTTAGAAGTCGACAACTCACGAATGATCTTATCTTGCACATAAATGTCAGAAACTAATCTATTTATACAAGAATATAATCCTGATGTCACTTCTTCATCAGACTCCACACGAGGGTTGTCCTAGAAAAATTCAGGGTTAAGAAGTGACCTGTTGCATGCAAGGGACGATGGAGTTGACATTCCCATCTCTTATCAATGATAGAGAAGATCTCCTTGTACTTATCCTCATTGTCGTTAAATGACTTTTTGATAGTCTCTTTACATCTATCCATAGCTTCATATATGTACCCCATAGTTGGTTTTCTTTCATTGTCAACAAGTTGAAGAACTTTAACAAGAGGACCCATCACCTTAAGAATATAGACAACATGATTCCAAAATGAAGGCATCAAAACTATTTTTGAGACTTGTTTTCCCTTTGCTTCCTTTGTCCATTTACTAGCTAACCACTTGTCAAAAGTGAACATCAATATCAAATTACACTTTTGCATATTGATACTTTGTAGGGTAAGAAAACATGTTGCAAATCGAGTTATGCCTGGCCTAACCAATTCTCTTTGCTTAGTGAACTCTCTCATCATATTTAGCACTCCCACATGATTGTAGATGAACCCATTCAATGCGATGGCTTTAGTCAAAGTCCTCTTAATTGTAGGAAGTTTTCCAATATCTTCTAAAATGAGGTCTATGCAATGAGCTGCACAAGGTGTCCAATACAAATGTGATCGTTTTGCCTCAATGAACTTTCCTATATAAAGTCAAAATCATAAAAACCATAATAAATAAAAATGATTAATAATATCTTAAATTCATAATATAATGTTTCAATTCAAATGGCACAAATAAATCCTAAAGAACATCAAATAAAATCTTACCTGCCAATACATAGTTAGATCCATTGTCAGTTATTACTTGAACAACATTCTTCTCCCCAATGCGCTCCACAAATTTGTCTAATAATTCAAATGTCTTCTCCCCAGTTTTCATGAATGAACTAGGCATCGATGGACTCCATAAACATTGTTCCAACTAGACAATTTACCAAAAAATTCATCAAAGTTTGATTTCTTCTATCTGTCCACCCATCAGACATAATAGAAACTCCATACTTCATCCATGCAACATTATGATCTTTCAATAAATTTTTTGTGTACTCCACTTCTTTATGAAGGATTGGAACTCTTAATTCATGATAACTTGGAGGTTTCATATTTGGACCATATTGTCCGATAGTTTCAACCATCCATTTAAAACTATCTAAATTTGCACAATTATCTAATTATTCAAAAGTTCACATTTTGGTTTACAGTGCAATTATTTTTAGCATTCGTATTGATTTTTTCTCAAGTTTTCATGTAGTTTTAATTCCATTCTTAGAAATTTTTAATTCCATGTTCTCTGTCGAACTATGATTTAGCTCCTCTGTTTGCATCTGTTCAAATACTTGGTGTTGGTTCTTGAATGTTGGTGTTCCTTTTTTTCTTTTTTTCTTTTTTTCTGTGGTTACCTGTGAACTGTAAATTAAGAGGTTATAGGTTTACGGAACATGAATTAGATTTCAATAATAGTACCACAGATGTGTTAAAGCTGGTGGTGACTTTGTAGATGAAGAGCCACAATCTGAGTCACTCTCAGAGATGAAGGATTGCAGAAAGGATCTTCAAAGAAAACTCCGCAATCATCCACTTTTCTTTGGCATCACAATGGGGCTGTTGGCTGAGATCATAAACTCTAGGTAACTCGACCTGCTCAGCTGCATCTAGTTACATAGTATTGATGTGCAAACATGTTTATGTGTTAATATGTTCATTAAAATCTGAATGCTATATTGTTAGAACCTAAGTCATATTGTACAGCTTGATTCCCAACTAGAGTGGCCCATAACTACTTCATGGATAATAATAGCCAGTTCTGAAATCTGGTTGAGTGCATTTTCCTCGTAAATATTGTAGCCTTTTCAATTTCACTAATCAATGCAGTTCATTTATTTCATGGGCATGCTAGCGGTAACATCATCATTACTTACACATGGCCTGTTGATCCAGTATATAGATTATAAGCCCTGTTTGGGAGAGTTTCTCAAATGTTAAAACCAACGTTTGAAGGTCAAACACAACTTGTAAGAGTGTGTGGATAGAATTCTCAACCATGGGCTCCATACTTTCAAATATAATTTATCCGTGTTTTAAAGAAGTGGGTAAACAATCACTTTTACTTCTGTTTTTTATCCTATTAAATACAAAAGTTAAAATGCTATTCCAAACAAGACTATAATTATTACTCTATAGATTTGCCTCTGATATTGCGACGATAGTTCTATTAAAAAGCCTTTCAAGCTAAAGTGAATGTAATTGGTAATACTTAACATGTGTAATGTTCCATGGTCTCTGTACAGGCTATTTACAACAGTCAGGGATTCTCTTGGATTGACATATGATGTATCTTTTGAGTTAAGTCTCTTTGATAGGCTTAAGCTTGGGTGGTATGTGATATCCGTAACATCAACTCCAGGCAAGGTGAGGGTCTAGTTTCCTTGTATATGCATAAAGTTATTATTCTCCATTTCTGATCCCTTCACCAGATTTAATCTAATATACAACCAGGTATATAAAGCTGTTGATGCTTGCAAGAACGTCCTTAGAGGTTTGCATAGCAGCAAGATTGCCCAAAGGGAGTTAGACAGGGTCAGTTTTTTTCAAGTATCAGAATACTTTTAATGTTAGTTTCAGCTTTAAAGGACTGTAATTGGTAGCATTCAATATTTAAGGTATAGAGTTCCACTGAAGCAAAATATGAATAAAGTCATTTTATGAGAAGATAACCTTTTCTGTAATTCTAAATTTATGTGCTTATCAAAAATGGCTCAGCAGCTTCCAAGTCAATCTGTCTGCTGGGCAATTGTTGTCTTCTTTGTGGGTCTGTTCTAATGTTTCTTATTATATTGTTGTCTTGATGTAGTAAAGTTTATCAATGCATTTGTTCTGTAATGACAGGCAAAACGGACCCTGCTGATGAGACATGAAGCTGAAACCAAGGCAAACGCCTATTGGCTGGGATTGTTGGCTCATTTACAAGCTTCTACTGTTCCAAGGAAGGTAAATTGCGAAAATACATGAAGCTCAAGCTCACATTCTTTTGAGTTTTTTTCCACATAATTGGAAAGAAACAGATCTTAGACTTTGATATGGATTGTCAAACATTTTGCAATATGTGGATGGTCAATCTTTTTGGAATATAAAATTTGTCATTTCTGTCACTTTTTCATGTATATATATATATATATATATATATATTTGGTATTTCTGAATAAATATATTCCCTTTGTTCCTCTGTGGGAGTTCAGGACATATCATGCATTAAAGATCTCACTTCGCTTTATGAAGCTGCCACTATTGAGGACATATACCTTGCATATGAACAGTTGAAGGTAGATGAAAATTCCTTGTATTCATGTATTGGTATTGCTGGGGCTCAGGCTGCTGAAGAAATTTCTGGTAAAAACTTGCCTCTACAATCTGCTTTTTAGTTGCGATATTTTTGGTTTGTTATTTGATGCTTCTTATTCCTACTCCTTTGTATTAATGAAAATAACTTAGGTCCTACTCACTTTTTGCACCTGATATAAAATATGAAATTATTGAAGTTTAAACCGTCATTTATTTTCAGGATCATTACCTGTAGATTTTTCTTTCTGATGTGCCATCATTCTAGGATTAATACTCTCTACTAGTTATGGTTCTTTAAGCATTTTCTCTTCAGTTAATATACTTATATTCCTTCTCTCACAAAATCGATTTTTTCTGTACAGTAGAAGAGGAAGAGTCAGATGAAGGCCTACAGGGAGTCATTCCTGCAGGGCGTGGTTTATCTACGATGACACGGCCAACAACATGACATTCCTGGATCACATGATTGCTGTATTGTTCTGATACCGAGCAGTATTATGAGGTACGCTTGTGGTTGGCATGGGTCAATGCAAAGAAAATAGAGCGCTCGCTGTTTCATTTGATTTGGACCTTTTTCTCTCTCCAAATCTTGAGTCTTATAAATCAACAATGATGAAAAAAACTTGCCCTTCTAATAAAATGCTGTGAGAAAGGGCCTTGGAAGCAAATACTAGATGCCAAGGCAGCTTCCGTTTAAACCCCTTGACTATGTGCTCAGATTCTCACTTCTAGTTATGGAGAGTCTTATGGCTTCTGTTTTATGTTTTATCTGTCCTAAAGTGAAGATGAAAGGTTTACTATACAAAATCTGACTGGTGATGGGATATGATGAGAAAGGAAAGGTTGTTTCATTAATTCTGGAAAAAGAGATGGTTAGATGAGGGGCAAATAGAGCAGGGTTTGGAGTCCGAACTGCAATGTTGGACTTTTTAATTCGTTTCATTAATTCAATTTAGATGTGTTTTATGAATTCACCCAAACCACTGGTCCCTTGTATTATGAACATTACATACAGCCTTGGCATTTCATTAGCTGTGCAAACACTAGGAATTGTGCTCTGGCTTGTATTGTTATTATATGCTCTGCCTAGCTTAAGGATTGAACTTGGCACATTTGGCAGATGGGCTATAGTGGGAAGGTAATGGCGGGGGAGTTGTTCTTGCACGGCTTGATGAGACAGGTGTATGACCGTGAAATTGTAGCAGAGAATAACCATTTGGAGCTTCTACTCACAGCTCTCCTCGGACCGTGACTATCCAACCTGTTTTAACGTATCCATATACAGTGGTTGGATTTGCTTCATTTCTCTTGTTTACTGTTATTGTAATTTACGTTACATTATTATTGAGAAGGGCAAATGTACCATAAATGAGAGGTCAGTCTTCCCCTTCATATAAATGCTGACCCTGAAGTGTAATTTGATCACAGGACCTTGGTATCTTGAAGTTTTTTACCAGCAAGTGTTTGTTAGCTTTAATTATCATTTACCCGTTGAAAGCCCAAATTTGTATGTCAGTCCTATTTATTTCGCTTATAGAAGTAGTTGTTTGATATCAAAGTAATTCGAAGGAGAGTCCTGTAATATCTAATGACATGTCCAGGCCATGGCAATAAAAGACAAGTTGATCTGTATGACCACAAAGTAACTGACCGTTAATTGGACAAATTAATGAACATATAAGCCTTCAATGTTTAGCATTCTATTAGTTATATGCCCAAAATGGCATTCAACTGTTTACTTCTCTGTTCATAACAAAAATGGAAAAAATAACATTAAATGCTCGGAACATAAGCTTAATAAGAGGCAAGAAGTAGAAGGGTTGTTTGGAACGTCATTAAAAATGGCTTTTAAAGAATGGTTTTGGAAAACCACTTTTAATTGTTTTTAGGAATAAAATTTTTTGTTCACCACTGAAATGTGAAACAAATTTTTAACCTATTTCTAAAATATCATATATTTTCATGAAAATATCTTATGGTCTAAAAGTTTTTAAAGTATTCTTCATAATTTTATTATTACTCAAAACATTATACACAACTAAAAGTAACTAAAATTTATTCCAAAAAAAAACAACCTTGGTCTTTTAAGTTAGAAAAATGTTAGTATGTCTTAAGCTTCATACTAATTCTCATCAAAGACTTTAGATTCAGGCACTAAGATCCAAACCTAGGCTTTATTTATAAAACCCAGAATCCAGATGCTCCCTACCAAATTTTCTAATGAAATGTGATGCTTTCTATCGACTTTTATAACCTACAAACTTTTACAAACAAAAATCAGTCTAATTGGAAAGATATGACCTATAAAAGAGATTATCACCACCAATGATTAGAGAAATATATGAATTTTCGAGAGGATAATATGTAATGTGACATATCAATGATACATGCTTAACAACTGAGAAGAATAATTTTTTATCATTGTGAAACAGCACAAGTGGAAGTAATAAAAATAAAGAACTAAAGAAGAATCTCTTGTGCTGCAAGGTTCAGCCCAACTTTAGATTTTCTCATTGCGCTGCAAGGTTCATCTAAACCAAGAAGGAAACATTACATCTATAAGTCTTCAGACTAACATACTGAAAAGAAGTTTCTACTGCAACCAGCTACTCCCACCAAGATTCCTTGTCTTTCTACTAAATAAAAGCAAACGAATTAAACAAATGTTTTCTCCCCTCTCAAAGACATCACTCCCTTTAAGGACTACTGGCTCAACCCATTGCGAAAAGGAAGAAAATGAGCAAGGGTGGTTGGGAGTATACAAGCATTATTACTATGGCCAACTTGATGCGTTCAACAGAAGTCATCAAATTCTACATATAATACCTCATTTACCAAATATATAATGAAATGCGTCACATATTAAATTTGGAAAGAAGGCAGAATTAGAAATATGGAGACAATACATTCATCAATCAGAAAGAGATCGGGTCACACATCTGAGCCAGAGGGAGAGAAAGAGACACAGGTTAGACCATACGTTAGATCATTCCACCTACCACAGAAAACCCCAAACAGAAATGTATGAAAGAAGAAACCTGCAATTTAATACATATTGGAAACAAACAGCATCTTTTTCAATGCTTTGGTGACTAGTCATGCCACGCAAAATCTCCTTTGCCTTCTCTCAAGCTTCTCCCTCTCCTATAGTCAATTTCTGCATCAGAGCTTGATAAACCCAGATGATATTTCCTGCCAATTTTGGATGCCCCCTTGGGAAATATTTCCTCTTCATCAGTCAGAATATGCTTACCAGGTGTACTTGATCCAGACTCATTCCCAGATTGCCTCTCTGATTTATGATCTGAAGGAAACAAGATGCAAGAATAAAAGGAGCTGAGTGAGATGGAGCACATAAACATCGTTATTGAATAGACAGGGTCTTAACATAATACTTAACCTGAGAATAGGACTTAAAGTGCCTCACGTTTTGAATTTCTCAAGTAAGATTGAAATTATTAATATGATAGGAACAAAATAGATTAGAAACCATATAAATAGCAGAGAATACGTAATGCCCATTCTGACACTATTGAAGTATATGCCCCATTTGATTGCTGAGAAACAACAGGAAGATAAATCACTTGGGAACCATATTAAAGGCTGGATTTCAAGTTGTTGATATTGTAAGATTCCAAATTTTCCTCTTCCTTTCCCATGATTTTCAACAATCAAACGGAGCAATAATGTATTTTAGATCAAGTAATAATGGTTCACCTTCAAAGGTTTTGCATGAGGGAAGCCCTTCACAGCATCCCCCCTCATCCACCAGACCTGATTCTGATTTAAGGCTTTCCTCATTCAGCAAGTTTGTTTGATCTTTAGGTCCTTCATGTACCACTGCAGGTACTACATTTTCTTCCATGTCTGGTTTATTAGAGGTAAAAGGTGTCATGGTAAATGAGTCCTCCAATACATCAGAAATCTCTACATATTGAGTAGTGGTGATAATTTCATCTGCGCTGAACCCAAAGGATGCTCTATAAGCTTCTATTTCCTCCACATCTTGCTTACAATTCTTGTTGTGCCTGTTCTGATGCCCATTTCCACCACTAGAGTAAACATCTGATTCCCTGGAAAGACTCAGCCTCCCACCAGAAGGAAATGGAGGATATGACTGCTGAGTATGATCCAAATAAAATTGAGCAAATGTGGCAGGGCAGAAGAAATTTGAATCTTGCGAGATGGAGGAACTAGCTGTATCCAGCCCAAATAGCCTGCCAGATCCATTCCTTGGATATTTAGCATTTTGGGGAGAAATTGAAGGATCCCATCGTGGGGGAAACTCACGTTCAGGGAAAGACGATGATAAACAGTCACCTGGGGTCCTTGAAATAGGTGATATGAGACTACTGGCAGGGCTTCCAGGATAAAGTGAATATGTTGCTTGAAGATCATTGGCAGCAATGTAATTTGTCTTGCCAGCACTTTTAAGATCCATGGAAGATGAAAGGAACTGGGCAAAAGGAACATCTGGGGAAGAGGGGGTGGTTAGATGAGCCAACTCTGGTGGGGGAGTGAGAGGGGCAGTAGATGGCTCAGTTGTGAAGGTTGAGAAAACAGGAGGAGAAACCAGCTGTGTCTCATGGGCATACGGTCCAGTTGCAAACATTGTGGATGAAGGACCTTCAGGTGAATTGGCAGACATTGACAAAAAACAACTGGGTGACTGTGCTGTTGAAGGAAGTGCAGAATTTGTGAAGGATGCTGGTGAAGAAGGAGGAGCTAGAAGAGATGGTGCCAGTGCCGTGGTCTGGTTGGTCAACCCAACTGCTTGAGGTCCATTTGGCTGGGTTGCCGATGCATTGCCCTCTGGAATACGAGATGCAGGTACAATACGCTTTCCACCTTTTTGTGTACCAAAACAAGACAATCCACCCCAACATCCTCCCCATCTCTTCTGCTGTCAAAAAGATCAAGTGTTAACCTAGCAACAGCCATTTTAAGAATCATAAATGCATAAAATCAAATTGATGCATTCCTAAAACCGGTTTTCATTTCCAATGCAAGGACTTCCCTGATGGGGAATGAATTCAGCATAAGATCCAGAAAGCAGCTAAGGATCAAATTTAGAGTTTACTGAAAAAGGAACCACCCAAAATATTTTGTTGACTCAAAAAACTGGAGGGAGGGAGAGGCACAAAGCAATTGCTGGATGCCAAGGAATCAAGTGCTATTAAAGTTGCATAGCGAGGGAATGTACATCCCATGAGAATTGGACCATGTCATTTCATTTTCCATAGTGTTTGAGGGATAACCTCTGGCATGGAGCCATTATGATTATTAGCGAATGTTTTATTCCACTGCAAGATTTATTAAGTGATTGAATTTTATATTAGGTTTTAAGTCGCATTTGGCAAGATCTGATATCTATTATTGGCTTTTCGTAAATGCAATGGAAATTGAAAAGTCAAGGATTTAAGATGTGTGTGCGTGTGCGTGTGCATGTATCCATAGGCCTGAAAGCAGTTGTATTTCATAGCAGCTCAAACAAAAAAAAAATCCAAAACTACTATATCTTTAATAATAATAATAATAATAATAATAATAATAATAATAATAAATCCTTCTTTTAAAAAAAAAAAAAAAACAAAGAAACTTGGGCAAAAGACAAGTGCAGTTCTGAACCTTAAAACACTTTTATCTTTGACTCTAACCTCAATCCTCCTTCTTTTTTTTAATGTCTAAATTTGTAAATCTAATTCACAAAATGTGGTTCTAGGCCTCTCAAAGGGAGAAAGAGCCAAAGAAAATGAGAAAAATGGGGTTTGTGACCCCTATTAAAACTGCCACTGCATAACCAAATATGGTACTAGCAAGGCCACTAAAACTGTGGATTTTAATGGGACTAATATACTGGTCCTTGATGGTGTCAAAAGCCAATGGTATTGATGCAACAGCCATTATGGTACCAATATAATGGCAATCATTTAAAGCAATGTTATCAACCACAAGACAGGATTTATCTAGTTATATTGTCTTAAGAGAAACACAAAATTGCACCTACCATGATATCTTGAAACCAATTAATATCCAACATAATTTCAGCTTCTCCATGTTTTATCATAACCTTCTTTCGAAAGTTTACATCTACCAAGTTTTCAGAATTCTGACAGGAAGCAAGGTCTGCTTCACTCAACCTTTTCTTTTCCCTTTTTCTCACTCTAATCAATGATTTTGAATGTTTTTTGCGAAATTTTCAACTATCACTGAGACAAATAAAATATAAATAATCAAGTCAATCAATAGTCTCAAGTTTCTTGATTGCCTTCAAGTATTTCAAATGGGAACATACATTATATCCATCAACAGAACTTCCCAATACAACTCCATTTAACATAGAATGAAGTTCCAAGCATAAGCAAGTATAGGTATTGAAAACCACTATTCCCAAATTCTTAATAGTTACCTCAAGTTGGCCATTGGCTAAGCATGCACTAGAATAGTACAGTTCTAAATTTTTGCTGTTGCCAAGTATTTTGATGCTCTTAGATCAGAATCAGTACATGCCTTGGACAAGAACAGAGTCATCAGCTTGTTGGAACTCCTTCTGACCAAGTATCCCCCCCAACAAGGGCACACCAAGTAATTTTATGCTATTAATTCTGTCCAATTTCCCAGACAACAAAACTACACTCATGGTTGGGAACGATGGTATTTTACAAATATATCCACATATGTGCAGAGCCTAGTAGAATCAAATATATAAATTCCCTTTTACATACAGTGCCTGTTAATAATTTAAAGTATAATAATAAAAATAGGCAAATTCTTACGTCTAATAAAGGTTAATTTCAGACACATTTTGTATGATGCATTTTTGTATTGAGTATTTCATGAGGCCTATTACTTTCTTGAGGATGTAAAATTTTTGACATCTGATCAATGGCACACATAAGAAATGAATCCTATACCATGTATTAAAATGGTTTTGAATTCTAACCATACAAAAGTATATATAATTCCATTCATTCAGATCATTGCCCTTCAGTCATAAAACAAAAATGCATACTGAGATGAGGCAGTGTTGTATTCATAGATATTGTCAAGTCACAAATTATGAAAGCTTCGATCAGCTAGGTGCTTCCAACCTTACATTACATCACTTCAGCCAGTGCTCGCGAGGCTAAGTTCATGTTACTTTCTCCATGAATGATGTAGAGTGCTCACCCATTACACTTCACAAGTGTTTGGAGGAGAAATAGTTTATGTTTTCTTAGGAAGGCTGGGCATGTGTTCTATTGTATGTCCTGTTTTGTTGTCTTAGCACCATTGGTGCTTCATTTCCTTGATTGCATAAATGACATTGATTGTAAATGTAATTCAATTCTTATTAGGAGGCACACTGCAGAAAACCATTTCAATCGCCAAAATTCAGAATCCAACAGTCATTAAAAAATCAACTTCACCCATGAGGTAAGAAAAGTTTTAAAAGGTAAGAGGTAAAATAAAGCTTTTTTTCTTCTTTCATCAGAGGAGGTGCAAACTCTACCAATAAGGTAAGCAAAGTTTTAAAAAGTGAGAAACAAATGCAAAGCATTTTGTAGTCCCATGAGGCACAAGCCCAAAGCGCAAGGTGTAAGTATAAAATTTTATTGTTATACATAAAATAGAAAATACACCAGTATAACAAAAATGCACAGAAATAGTAGGCAAAACTCATAAGAAACTTATTAGACATACTTAGCTTCAAGATGAGTGTGAGTATAAAAATTATTTTTTAACCATTTTTACTGTTTGAACTAATACAGTTATACAGACAAATTTGAGTGTGACAAATATATTAAAATATGAATGTTAACTTCCAAAACAAAGGCCAAAAAGGATCCCATGTTCAACAGTGAATTCATATGGATTATATTTGGCATCTGTGCAAAGGAAACATAAAAATAAAGACAAGCCTTGAGTTATTGGGAAAATGGCATACACCTCATGGTATGACCTCTGGGCTAAAGAGCATTTTGAAATTATGGAAGGTTTTGTGACTAACAAGGGAGGAAAGGGAGTGACTCAAAACCATAGTCATACTAGATCACCTAATGAATGCAGCCCAATCAGTTTTCAATTTTCTCTGCAAATGACATGCTGCAGCACTAAGTAGCCAACAGTTATCAATCATCAGCACTTCAAGGAAGACTTGAAGAAAATACAGACTTTCCATTGCATTATGCCACGACATCCACACATGACTGTTTCAGTTTAATATTCACTAGACAAACTCATTTTCCTCTGATTTTGCAACACTTGAAGAGTCACAGAGGTGAGAAACTAGTGTTACTTCTATGCCCTTAACAGGTTCGGTTTAAAGAAATTCTCAGTGGCCATGATCAAATTTTGCACACATGAGCATTATACTCCTAAAGGGTGTACAGGAAAGAGTGCTACCAGTCAAGAGCTAAAAGACTCTTGGGTGTCCATGGGCCATGACCAAGATTGTGGTTTAATGAGTCTAAAGCAGTCAATAATGCATTCCATAAGACAAACCGAGGAAGTATAGTAAAGTATAAGCATTATCAGGATGGAAAAGAACAGCAATGCCATGAAGAGGTTGTAGAAAATGAGGACCGTATCTACATGACAAAGAAAATACCAAAACTACTAGAAGGAATTGCTAATGCGAATTGCAGATCCATGGAATTGAAACACAATAAGATCCCAAATACTTCTGATGCAGAAAGGAATGCATATAGTGGGGACTTGCTACTGAGAGACTTTCTTTCATAATTGGGTTTCTTTGCAAACAAAGAGTTGCAATAGAATCCCATCACCATAGGAAAAGAAAAGGAAGAAATGTAACAAGGAAATGGAAATCCTAAGGTTCGTAATGCAATTTGGGATAAGATGGCTCCAAAAGCAACAAGTCGCTGTTGGTGTTGGTGTTAAATCAGAAGACCCTACAATATTCCCATAGCAATAACTATTTTGAGGTTCAGATTTTTGACTTTTCCTTTTTTTTTCTTTTTTCTTTTTTTTTTTCTGAGATACAGCTCCTAATTCATGTTGTCCCTAAGAAAATCGAAAATGATACCATTCTTGTGGAAGGGTAAACAATTGAACCATGTTCAACATCGATTCCTAACAATAAAATTATATCATCAAGAAAAGAAAATTAGGGATTTGGCAAAAGATGACACAAAAATTTGTAAGGAAATAGTTAGGACAGACAATTGAACTGAATATTTGGACCAGCTCCAATTAATTAGGTTTAATTTTGATTTTGACAACTCAACTAAGCAAAAGCCTTAAAAGGCAAGGAACTGGGGTCACCCGATTTTGCCAATTTATAATCATAATAATAACAATAAAGAGCTATGTTTTCCTTCATTTCTCCATCAGATCTGACCTGTTCTGCTAACGGATGCATATCTATGAGGGGAAGTCATTAAGAGACAGTAATGGTCACAAAACAACAAGTAGTGTTGACTGAAATATCACAAGTTTTAGAATAGGGATTTTTCCTTAGGAGCCCCCAGGCAGAGAGGCGGGATAGAAAGATCAGATCTGAAGACAGAAGAAGACAAGCATTAGCATTGGCATTCTCTAAAAGGAAAACCAGGATCAAGCAGTGAAGACGCCCACGGATCTGATCACAACTTCATAAATGCAAAACCCCGCGAATCAACCATAAAACTAAGCAAATCGGAAAGCATAAATAGGAGTTAGAAATTGAGAAAGATGCGGGGCGACAGAAACACGTACCCGTTCCCGTTCGCGCTCCCGTTCCTGCTGCGGGAATCTGTTTTGCTCCGACCCCATACTAGTCCACTCCACTCCACTCCACTTGCTTACTGCTCGCTCTCCAACTCCACCATTCACATTATATTTCTTCCTCCTACCCCCAACTCTCTCTATGTCATCCGAACCTTAATCACAAGCTGACACC
This sequence comes from Vitis riparia, assembly GCF_004353265.1. NCBI lineage: Eukaryota > Viridiplantae > Streptophyta > Magnoliopsida > Vitales > Vitaceae > Vitis > Vitis riparia. Next base: position 188,369 of record NC_048448.1, on the reverse strand, counting down.
ATACAGATTTTCCTCTCCCTTTGAGAGAAAGAGATAGATACATACATACAGAGATAGATAGAGAGAGATCTATAATAATATTAATTAATTGGTTAAAAAAATAAATTAATAAAAAGGATGTTAATCAAGGACAAGGAAAGACAAAAGTGAAAAGGATTGAAGTGAGAGAAAAGAGAGAGGGTGCTTTTAGAAATAAAATAAATAAAAAAATAAAAAGAAAAGGAAAATATTCTAGGGTTAGTAGAAATGGAGGGAGTGAGAACTGAGAAGAGGGGAGGGGGAAGAAGAGGTTATGCAGTTGGGATTGGAGAAGCCATTAAAGTCAGAGCTGCTGCTCCGGAACAAGTGCGAATCAGAAATCAGAAATTCAGAATTATGTGCTCGCGTGCCATCACCAACTCAGATACTACTGCGGGCTGCCTTCACCCTGATTACATTATTATGTTATTTGACTGATTTCTATGTACACACGCATTTAGTATAACGTTACATAATACATACTACACCATCCCTCTATTCCCTTACCCATATACCAATTTCTTTCTTTCCTTTTCTTTTTTTTTCCCCCAATTTTCGAGGCATCTGCCTTATTCTACTTGTTCATCTCTTTACCATACCATCTCTGCATCTCATTCTATTTCTAAAATGATATCTCAATTTCGTCCTCTACTAGAAACACTTCAATTTGATTAGATTCAAGCGTCACGTTGGATTATGGAAATTTTAAGTATCCAATAACAATTGGAATATGCATTTGAAATCGGGGGAGGGTCCTAAACCCGAGGCATCCAATTCGGGGCTAGAAGGGGAAATAAGTCAATAACTAATTAGTCGATAAGGAAGCCTTTTATTTTTAGGTAGGGTAGTATTGCCTCGGGGATGGACTTATTTTTGACCGGGCCTCCCATTGGAAATTCATCAAGCTGTCAGTGTATGGCAAACATATCGGTGTATGTACATGTATAATGTTACTGTATGGATGTCACCTCAACCCAATTCAACCTGTTGTTTTCAGGGTTGGGCTGGGGGATTCTACGCTTCCAAGCTCATGTCGGCGGAGGTGCCACCTTTTTTCAGCATGATGGCCCAGGCAAAACCCAATGCAGCTAGTGTTGTACCTATTGCAAAATCAAAATGTGACTGATGGCTACAATTTCCATCCCCAAGCCATATACTATTTTGTTTTCTCTGCTGTAATCAAACACTTTTCTATCCCCTTCCTTATTATGTGATAATGAAAAATATTCAACTTACACCTTTGAAACCATACACCCCGGAGTCCACATTTTGGTAGGTTGAGTTGAGTTGGGTTAAGGGTCCCCAAGACCCGGCATGAATCATGATGGCCGCTGAAGAGACCCAATCCAGTAACGTGTGTTGGTGTTTGCCCATCCGTATGGGTGGCCCAGGCCCAACCTTTCGCTTTCCTGCTTTTAGATAGACTTCGATCATTATATGGAACTCCTTATGGATGGCCCAGGCCCAAATTTTTTATCTCTTCTGTTGTGCGTTTCCCAAATATCTAGTCACTTGTTATGGTTGTCTCCTTGTCAAAATAGTAGAGTGATTTTTAATTTTAATTTTGGGATTATTCATCATTTAATAGAATTATGGGTCGAGGTGGGTTCCACTCCACAAACTTCATCATTTATTTTTCAATGAAAAACGAATATTCAAATTGTATACTGGGGATTTTTGAGAACGTAGAAAACCAAAATTCCCAACTTTGGGCATTTTTACATTAAATTACTACATGTAGAATTTAAACAAAGTAGTCCCGCACTATTATTACCCGAGAAGTTATTACCGCATACCGAAAAGTTACTCCAAACACCATAAGTAAAATACCAAGTTTTGGTTATTTATATGCAATTTTGTGAGACATAAGGATCATATCCTTTTTTTTTCCCTCTTCTTTATCTATATGTTTGGAAGGAAAATGTGATAGAAATAAAATAGAGAGAAAAAAAGTAAAAGAAAAAAAAAAAAAAAAATATATATATATATATATATATATATATATATTTTTTTTTTAAATTCAATAAATTATTTTTATATATTACTTTTAATGTTTTTTTTCATGTATTTAACTTTTATAATAAATAATTTAAAAATATACAAATATTTTTAATAATTTTAATTATATTTAATTTTTTTTTACATTTTTTGTAAATAAACCAAACCTAAGAAAAAAAAATTTCTTAGTATTTTTTAGGAACCTAACATATCCTATGTCAATCTTGTCATTCACTGTTGTTGTTTATTTTCAATTTGGTAAGTTTTCTTGCATGAATTTCAATCATTACAAAATTTGATTGTAGTTTACGCTAATTTTAAATAACAATGTCCTTCAAATTCAAATTTTACAGCAGCCATGGGCTTTTGTAATATTCAGTGTGATGAAAATGCTTATACAGTGCTAACAATAAATGCAGACGCATCTTGGTGACAGTATTTTTCCTATTTTAAATTATAGTGTAGTGTCGACCTTGTTATATAAATCAGGTCATATATATATATATATATGGTTAAATAATTAAAGAACCTGTCACACATTAATTGATCAGACTGTAAATATATATATATGCACATTTATACAAATTTCATAAGATATTATTAATTTATTATAGATGACTGATCGTAGGGGGTGATGGTGATAAGTTGAATCAAGAAAATTAGATGAATTAATAAATTTGAGTTAGAAAAAAGAAAAGGAATCGTATCATTCGTATGCAAGGAAAGGGTGGGAAGGGTAGGACTTAGGACTTAGGAGAGCTTGAGACATGAAAGACATGGGCAAGTGTCGGCAGAAAGCATAATGGCATCAAAAAATAGTCCACAATGTGAGTCAAGCATGCAACGGAATCTCGCATCAGACGTCCTGTGCGGCTATGCCCCAGCTGTGAGCTGTATCACTCTTCACTCTTCTCTGGCGGGACCCCCTCTGTTTGCCTTTTCTCTCCAGTTGCCAATTGCATTATATTTGAAAAAAGGAATACAATGAATCACGAGTGTCCTTTTGGAGCTTCACCCATAAAAAAAAAAAGAGGGGGGAGGGGGGTGTTTAGTTGAATCATTCAATTTTACTCCCATTTTGGCCAAAAACGAAATGATTTCATCATATTTCTAACTGCGCTTCCCCACACTCTTTTGTACTCTTCTATTCTGGAGTTGACTATTTCAACATGCTAAGGCAAGATGAGAAGAAGGTGAGGGGGTGCTTTCACCACTTGTCCACTCCAGCCGTCCGATTTCTAGGTCCCTGTTTTGTTTTTAGAAGAAAACTTAATATGCTGTGAAAGAAGTAGCTGATATCACAAATTTTCTTTTCTTTTATTTTACCATTTTGTTTACTAGTAGGAGGGAAGATTTGAAATGCATTTAGTTCATACAAGTTCTAATAAATATATTATGATTATTCCACAATTACTCGACAAATACACTAGAGTCCTAGACCACCTCCATTCCACCTAATGGGAGAACCAATTTGATTAAATGAATATACTAGAGAGAGGGCAGATGATTCCACCAAAGGCCAAAGTCCAGGACATGCCACCAACCGTTCCCTTGTCCTCTTTCCACCGACTGAATAGCTAGTGATGCCATCAACATCCTATACGCATTCACAATTTCTTAAATACTAAAATCCTCCATTATATTCACATTCACCTTTCCTTTTTATTTTTTATTTTTTTTATTTTTATTTATCTCAAATGGTAGTTGGACTCCCCAAAATTTTAATCTCTCATGCACATCCCCTTTCAATCTTCTTCATTTCTCCACCCTTTCTTTTTCTTTCTTTCTTTTTTTTTTTTTTTAATAGAATTTTTATACTAAAATGCCTACACTAATTCAAAGGGAAATGAGACAGTTTGTGCGAGTAGTGGTGTATCATTTTAGACATTAATTTATTAACACTTTTTCCTGCATTTCTGAAAAGAATGTAGGAAGCTAGAAAAATGACTACTTGGGATAAATCAGATGGTGAATTCTGATTACTTTTATTTATGACAAAGTTGAATATAAAATAACCAAGCAAATATAGAGCGAAAGAGATTGTGGGAAAATATTAGAAATATTTGATTAAAATGGGGTATGGGAATGATTTTCAATTTATTTCATGATCACTTGATGCATGCAAGGAATAAAAGTGTTTAAATCATTGCAACCATTCAATTCTAACTAGTTTGAGTAAGGGTAAGGAAAAGAAGGTTGGGTTGTATGAGAATGATATTTGCTGAAGGTTGATTAATAAATCCTTAATTGGTGGAATATTGAATTAGGATTTTAATGGCGAACTGGATACAGATAAGAGGGTATATATGAGTGTGGCAAAAGATGGCAATCATGATTAATATGAATGGGGATGAATCTGATTGGCATTGCAAGGAAAGAGGGGAAAGAGAGGAAGTCAAAGGAGAACCCAACCAAACCTATGTAGCTGGAGCGAAGGATGGAGAGAAGAGAGATGATAGAGTTGAAGAGCGTCATGTGCGGAGTGGGGTCGGGTGTGGTGGAGGGGAACAGCTAGCAGACCGTTTGGCGACGTGACTGCCTAATTCCACATGTGCCGCCCCTTATTTTTCTGCACTTAAATATTCTCCAATTACCTCTTGTTTGTTGTTTGGTCGCTGTTTCCCCTCATCTTCAACTTGTAATTATATTTATTAATTGAATCCTCCTGTATCACTTTCGTTTATTATTATGATTTTGTAATGACAGTTGTTGATCATTAATTTAATTATTATGTGGCCTGTTGGAGCCTTGAGGTCAAAATGACTCGATGTTAAAAGAAATAATGAATGTTTGAACTTTGAACTCGCCATAGCGTAGTCGTTGGCTGTCCTTGTTTTAAGTTTTAACCCTTGTAAAAACGAAAACGTAGGCTGGGGGTGTCGGCGGAAGAAAATGGGGGAAAATGGTAAAAAGAAAGTTTATGAGCAGAGAAACTGACCTCACTATTGCTCCACTGTCTCTCCCCCTCTCATGATCTCATCTTCTCCATCCCTTTTCCCTATTAGTTTATTCTTTTCTTTATATTTTCTTTTGCCTTTTTAGCATTTGGCATTATTGAAGCTAGATTGGTTTTTATGGAAATCAAAAAAGGGAAAATTAAACGAAATTATTGAAGTGGAAGTTGAAGTTGAAGTTGAAGTTGAAGTTTGAAGTTGCTTGTTGATATATATATATTATATCTATTTTTTTCTTTTTTAGTGAAGAGAGGTAGGCTTTTAATGGTTGTTGATTGAGTAGAGAAGCAAGGAATGATAAGAGAGAGAAGGAAGCATAAAAGGGAAAAGGGAGGTGCTTTCAATTGGTAAATCAGAAAGAAAGAGAAGCTTCTGGTCTGCCCCAGGCAGAGGGAGACGGAGGAGAAGACGCTGTGTTTTTTGAAGATCGGCTTTGGTTTTGGGGACAGATCTGGGAGCAGAATTGAGTTGTAGTGATCTGTGAAAGGCCAATGGAGGCCAGTGCCGGTTTAGTGGCTGGCTCTCATAACCGCAATGAGTTGGTCGTCATCCGTCGCGACGGTGAATCTGGAGTAAGTTGCTGCCAAATCTGCTCCTGTTTTAAGTGTTTTCTTCCTGCGTTATTTTTATTTTTCATTACATTAATACTCCCAAGTGTAGACAATGTAATGGTTATGAACTTATGATTTGCTGCAGCCAAAGCCGTTGCAGCAGCTGAGTGGACAAATCTGCCAGATATGTGGAGATGATGTTGGGCTAAATGTGGATGGGGAGCTGTTCGTGGCCTGCAATGAATGTGCCTTTCCGGTTTGCAGAACTTGCTACGAGTACGAGCGCAGAGAAGGAAGCCAAGTGTGCCCCCAGTGCAAGACTAGGTTTAAACGTCTCAAGGGTACTCATAATCCATAATCCCTCTCCTCTTCCCCGCTCTTTCCTGCTCTCTTTCTTTCTATCTCACTTCTCAATTTCCTCTTTGTCGGTGGGTACCTGGCGCTGCCAGGTTGTGCTAGAGTTGAGGGTGATGAAGAAGAAGACGACATTGACGATGTGGACAACGAGTTCAATTTTGAAGGGAGGGGTAAAGTGGATATGCAGGGTGCTCTTGCTGAAGCAATGCTTCAGGGCCACATGACCTATGGCCGCGCCTATGATTCTGACCTTCCTCATGTCTTTCATACCATGCCCCAAGTTCCTCTCCTTACCAACGGTCAAATGGTACATCCTTCTCCTCTTCAATTTTCTTCCTTTTTTTCTTTTCCTCTTGTTAATTTTATCTCTGACATCTTGCTTGTTGCAGGTTGATGATATTCCTCCTGAGCAACATGCTTTGGTCCCTTCTTTCATGGGTGGTGGAGGCAAAAGAATCCACCCCCTTCCTTTCTCAGATCCTAACCTTCCAGGTAATTCTTCTGGATTAGTTCTCTACTTCCCTACTCTTCCCTCCTTTCACCTGTTTGCCCATTACTTGCCGAGATCTGGATCATTTCATTCTCTCTCCCTCTTTTTTTTCCCTTTTGTTTTGCAGTGCAACCCAGATCCATGGATCCCTCCAGGGACTTGGCTGCATATGGATACGGAAGTGTAGCTTGGAAGGAAAGGATGGAGAATTGGAAACAGAAACAAGAAAAATTACAGATGATGAAGAATGAAAATGGCGGCAAAGATTGGGACAATGATGGAGATGGGCCAGAGCTGCCACTGTAAGAAAATCTCTTCTCACAATGAAGTTGCTAAGAATGATTATCACCCACAACATCTTCCACTCGACCAATTCTCTTTTCCACACGCTACTTCAAGGGCAAAAAGATTTCTTTTAAGTTGTATCTTTTGATATTTCTTTTTTTCTATAATTCAATTGTTTGGATCTGCTATCTTAGATTTTACTGCCATTATGCAAATTATAATCGCTGCTCTTCAATCAGGATGGATGAAGCAAGACAGCCATTGTCAAGAAAGTTGCCTATTTCGTCTAGCCAAATCAACCCATACCGAATGATCATCATAATACGATTGGTTGTCCTTGGTTTCTTCTTCCATTATCGAGTAATGCATCCTGTGAATGATGCTTATGCATTGTGGCTAGTCTCTGTCATCTGTGAGGTCTGGTTTGCTCTTTCATGGATTCTTGATCAGTTCCCGAAGTGGCTCCCAATTGACAGGGAAACTTATCTAGACAGGTTGTCCTTGAGGTGAGTATTCTGCCAACTTCACATGTTCATGCTAGTTCATAGTCAGGCTGTTGGATTGATTTAGAATCCTTTCTTATTCTTGTTTGTCTGTTTCTTTGTCCTTGAGGTATGAGAAGGAAGGTCAACCTTCTCAACTATCTCCGGTGGATATATTTGTGAGTACAGTTGATCCACTAAAAGAGCCTCCTCTGGTGACTGCGAATACGGTTTTATCCATTCTTGCTGTGGATTACCCTGTTGACAAGGTCTCTTGTTATGTTTCTGATGATGGTGCTGCTATGCTGACATTCGAAGCCTTGTCAGAAACATCAGAGTTTGCAAGGAAGTGGGTCCCTTTCTGCAAGAAGTTCAACATTGAGCCACGGGCACCCGAGTTTTATTTTGCTCAGAAGATAGATTACCTCAAAGACAAGGTGCTACCTTCATTTGTGAAGGAACGAAGAGCAATGAAGGTAATGGGTTGTTAATCACTGAGTTGAGTTGATTCTACTGTCCTTCATCTCCATCCTTCATTGGCTTGTCTTGAGGATTTTGTGTTTACTCTGTTATTTATTGAGATTACAGAGAGAATATGAGGAATTCAAAGTTCGGATCAATGCTTTGGTTGCCAAGGCACAAAAGGTCCCAGAAGAAGGGTGGACAATGCAGGATGGGACTCCATGGCCTGGGAATAACATCCGAGATCATCCTGGAATGATTCAGGTACACAATTTGAAATTCAGTATATTTAGTTTTTGTTGAGACCCATTGCAGTTGGGCCTTAACATGTGTTCTTGGATTTCTATAGGTTTTTCTTGGTCAAAGCGGGGGTCATGACACAGATGGTAATGAATTGCCACGATTGGTATATGTCTCTAGAGAAAAGCGACCTGGGTTTAATCACCACAAAAAGGCTGGTGCAATGAATGCTTTGGTAAATATTAGTAAAGCGACAACTGAATTCCGTATGTTCTTATGCAGTCTACAAAAATCTTATAATTTTTACCTTTATCTTCATTGGCTTGCCCATCAAATAGGTCCGAGTCTCTGCTGTGCTCACAAATGCACCATATCTGTTGAACTTGGATTGTGATCACTACATCAATAACAGTAAGGCTCTTAGGGAGTCTATGTGTTTCATGATGGATCCATTGCTTGGAAAGAGAGTCTGCTATGTTCAGTTCCCCCAGAGGTTTGATGGTATTGACAAAAATGATCGATATGCCAACCGAAACACTGTTTTCTTTGATGTGAGCATGCACTTCTTTCATATTGCCTCATTTCTTCTGCTGTTCTTTTCTCTGTTCTCATAACATCAATTATCTTGTATGCCAAGACTAATTTGCAAACTCTACTTTCCAGATTAACATGAAAGGTTTAGATGGCATTCAAGGACCCATATATGTTGGGACTGGATGTGTGTTCAGAAGGCAAGCGCTATATGGTTATGATGCTCCAAAGACAAAGAAGCCACCGACAAGGACATGCAACTGCTGGCCAAAATGGTGCTGCTGTGGTGGAAGGAAGAAGAAGAAGAAGACTAACAAGCCTAAGTCTGAACTAAAGAAGAGAAATTCTAGGAAGGCAGATGCTGGAGGACATGTTCCTGTGTGTGCTTTAGAGGGTATTGAAGAGGGAATTGAAGGTAAATATTTTGCTTCTAAAAGGGAGGTGTTCAACAATTTAGCCATCCAGCTGGTAGTTTTAGCACTAACATACGCAGCACTGACATTTGCTAGTTGGTTTAGTTTAAACATATTACTCATCTCCAGCTCACACCAAATTTATCCAAGTTGGCTAGTCTTTGCTGATAAATTTAGGAAATAATTCTCATTCTTCTGCTGGAAATGCTAATTCTAGTTAAGCAACCAAAGGAAAATTTTCTAGTCATTGTCAATTTTACTATTTTTGGAGGCTTCTTTCTGATAACTGTTTTCTTTATAATTCAATCACACTGAATACTGCCCATCAGTCTCTTCTTCTGCCATTTAACTTAGTAACATGCAGGTATTGAAAGTGAAAATGTGGCTCTCATGTCTGAGCAGAAGCTGGAAAAGAAGTTTGGACAGTCTCCTGTATTTGTTGCCTCTACGCTGCTAGAGAATGGTGGCACACTAAAAAGTGCCAGCCCGGCTTCCTTGCTTAAGGAAGCCATTCATGTGATTAGCTGTGGCTATGAAGATAAAACAGAGTGGGGAAAGGAGGTATATATAATGTTTGGTTCCTTCCGTTCAAATCCTTAGCTTAACATGATTGTTGCAAAGTTCTCTTCAAATTTGATGGGACTAACTTGTTCTTCCCATCCAGGTTGGCTGGATATATGGCTCGGTTACGGAGGATATCTTGACGGGCTTTAAAATGCATTGCCATGGATGGCGATCCATATATTGTATACCTTCAAGACCTGCATTTAAAGGGTCTGCACCCATCAATCTTTCTGATCGTCTTCACCAGGTCCTTCGGTGGGCTCTTGGTTCAATTGAAATTTTCTTGAGCCGGCATTGTCCCCTGTGGTATGGGTATGGAGGTGGTCTGAAATGGTTAGAGCGTCTGTCGTACATAAATGCTACTGTATATCCATGGACTTCAATTCCCCTGCTAGCATATTGTACCTTACCTGCTGTCTGCTTGCTCACTGGGAAATTTATTACTCCAGAGGTATGAAACAGCGTTGCTTCTTATTATAATTTTTCTGAAAGTATCCTTTAGATGCATATTTGATTAAAATCATTTATTTTGTTTGTAATGTATTACTCCAGAGCTTAGCAACGTTGCTAGCTTGTGGTTTCTGTCACTTTTCATTTGTATTTTTGCAACTGGTATCCTGGAAATGAGATGGAGTGGAGTTGGAATTGATGAATGGTGGAGAAATGAACAGTTTTGGGTTATTGGAGGTGTTTCAGCACATCTGTTCGCGGTGTTCCAGGGACTTTTGAAGGTGTTAGCTGGTGTTGACACAAACTTCACTGTGACATCAAAAGCTGGGGATGACGTGGAGTTCTCAGAGCTGTATGCTTTCAAGTGGACCACATTGCTCATCCCACCCACCACACTGCTGATAATAAACCTGATTGGAGTTGTTGCTGGCATCTCAAATGCAATAAATAATGGGTATGAGTCATGGGGACCTCTGTTTGGTAAACTCTTCTTTGCATTCTGGGTGATAGTTCATCTCTATCCTTTCCTGAAGGGTTTGCTGGGTCGGCAGAACAGAACCCCCACGATCATTATCGTGTGGTCAATTTTGCTTGCCTCCATCTTCTCTCTTTTGTGGGTTCGGATTGATCCTTTTCTGGCCAAGTCAGATGGCCCAGTTCTGGAGGAATGTGGATTGGACTGTAATTAGTAGTGCATATTCTGTTGGGCAATTTGTTAGTGGGGTTTTTGACAGATATCTTAAATTATACAAAAGAAATCTTTGGTGTGATGGGGTCCACCATCTGTAGATTTTTAATATGTGTTGGGGTTGGAGGAAATGCTAAGGGGTTCAAGATTTGAGCTGGCTGGCGGCGGTTGCGGTGGCGGTGGCAGTGGGTGATGGTTAGAAGCTGCTGCTCATTTTTTTATTGGTTTGATATATACGGGGAAGAGGAGGTAGGGTGAACCACAGTATCACAGTGAATTATTGTTACAACTCGTCTCTCTCTCTATTTTGTTCACAATAAAGAGTGGGCTTTGCCTTGTCCCGCTACGTGTTACATGTATCTACGAAGGCAAAATTCTGTGACATTAGAAATTTGTTTGGGACTTCTTGTTTGCACTTTATGTTACTATTGCTGCCAGACGCACCTACCTACATCTACATCATTTCATTTTGTAACGGACAGGATAAAGAAACTTTTTCACTTGGTGTTTGGGATTGTGATTTTCTTGGAGAATTTTCAGATTAAGCCTACCGAGTAGAATGGGAATGTCTATGCCAGGACATCTCGCAATCTATAAAAAGAGTACATGTCAAAATTTCCTTTTGTTGAGTTGCCTGGGTCTTCACAAAGTCGATTCCGTGGGTTGGATTACTTCTTTTTGCGATCATATCAAAATGTCAAGCTTCAATCTTATACCACCCTCCTCTCAGCCCACTTCCGAGCCTGGTCGGGCCTTTTCTTACTTTTCCTGAAACGTGATTTGGCGGCCGCTGGCTCCATTGTGCGCTGGGGCGGTGTGCACCGATGATGGCTCTGGCCGGTTTGAGCAGCTTACAACATCGTTTTTTAATCCGGTCCGCTTAAAGTATAGCTTCATTCAGCATAAATGTTCACGTGATCAAATCACACTCGTTAGAACACTCAGTTCTTATACTGTTTTTATTAGCGGCCCGGATCAAATCTAAACATTTATGTCACTTATAATGTATTGAGAAAAAAAACCACAACTCTTCAATCTTAAGAAAAAAAAAAAAAAAACACATATGAGAAGCTATATTTGATAGAAACCATGATTTACGCAGCGGAAACAAATCATGATGAAACAAGTATGGAGGCAAGCCAAAACCATATGTAAAAGACTGACCTTTTTCTCTGCTGAAAACGCCCACAATCTCTTACAATCTTCTGCTGTTTACCTTATCAATTTCCGGACTATGATTTCTGAGTGGGCAGAAAAACAATAGATAGGGTTGTGTCACTCTCTTTTCTGTTTCTAATATATCTCTCTTCGATGGGAAGAAGACCGTTTTCTTAGAAACTCTTAAGCGTATAATTTGCTTCAAGAAACAGATATAAGCGTGACTCTCCTTCCCTTAAAATGCTCATTTTAAATAAATTAGATTATCTATTTTTAATTAAATAAAGTTTAATTAAAAACTAATCTATCATTTATTTAAAACACATAATTCATGTATAGTCCAAACAATTAAGGCACAGCAGGGACCGCAGGAATAAAATTAACAAGGCTACTAATTATAATAAGAATTCATACAAGACCAGTATATTCTCATTATAATTAATCACAAATTATACCACTAAAAATTCATGATTGAACTCCTTATTAATCTTACAATTCCATTTCATAATAATTTATGTTTCCCACGTTAAGATTACAGATGCTATTTACATCAAACAAATTACTGACAATTTATTTGAGTAACAATAGATCTTCAAGATTGTCGCTTAACTTAATTCATGTGTCGGATAAAAATCCACCTGTAGGGTTTACACTATGAAACCTTATAAGCTTACTTAAAGTGCATCATCAATCTCTATATCGAGACGTGGATTCAATCATTATTTAATACATCGCAAACATAAAGCGTCTTTGTCCAACTCATCGAGTCTTATTGCTCCAATAAATGAAACTTACTCTTTAATGAATCAAAACACAAGACATTTTATATTTGCTCATATTAATTAAATCATGATTAAAAACTTAAATCTTATTTCTAATGTCCTAGAGAATATGTTTTAACAGTCAGTACAAAACATCCATTCTCTACTTGGTCCAGTTAGTTATATATAAAATATACTAACACAATTATTATTAAATTATGCCGAAAGATTAATTTATCTAATGCAAATCTCCAATTAAATACAAAGAAATAATTGTTTATAGAATGACATCATAATAACATACTATTAAATTCACGCTTATGCATGGTTAATAGTATATCTCTATCAATATTTGCATACACCAAATCACTCGATGCATTCACCTTATCTATGCATTTACTTTAAAACGTTAATCCTATTAATGCATCTACCTATAAGTGAGTATTCTTTTCATGCACCTGGGGATTGCCATGAACAGGAAAGGTTGAAACCTTTTCTTACATACCCGCTAGGCTACCCACTTCCGAGGGGAACTCACCTTTGCTTGCATCTTGGTTAAGCAAAGCTATATTTATCTACAATAAGATCGTTAAGTGATCTAATATCCGTTTGCCCTTTAGGGTACATGCATATAGTATCTTAGGTATAATGGAAGCAATAAAAATTAAAACTTTGCCCCGAAGGGAGTATTAAAAATCATACATGGGGTTTGATTTCTCCCAAACCCAAATCCTAACCATGAGATATCTCCAAACTTGATAATTTTTCACCTATCACTCCACTCTACTTATGTAGAGTGGTGCCACACCTTGAAAGGAAAGAAAGAAGGAGCTTAGGTATTTGGAAGACTAATGGTCTAGAAGTTTATAATCTAAACCTAAAACTCATAGGGTCATATAGGAAAATCTTTAATTTCCTTGAAACCTTTATGATAACAAAGATTGCGAGTTCAAGTAGAGACCATTAGGACCTATAAGAAAATATCAGCTCCTTCATAATTCAATTCTGAAGTTGACTTACCATTCCAATAAAGTGAATTAATTGCACTCAATATTCTATGTCATTACATTGAAATTAGAATGAATTAAATCCCATTTAGTCAATTCTTTTGGTTTCTGACCTACTATTCACTTCATGTAGACTCTTTTGGAACCGATATTCATAATCTAATGAAGTAGATTACATCAACCTTTTAAGACTACTTCCATAATCTTTCAGTCTTAAATTCTCTTATTATATGATCAATTAACATATTTTAACTCATTAAGAGCATATGTCAAAATCTACTAAATGAATTACTACGGTTCTATTATTGGCATCTTATATCTAAGCAAAAGAAGCAATAACAAAATTTTCAAAAATTGATCTTTTAGGGTTAAGTACTAACCTTGAATCAAAGTGTTGAAGAATTAAATTAATGTCGTCGGAAGTATCATAGACCCATGATCTTTCACTCGATGACTCTCCTTAATCTTGGCACACTTTCGATGAGAAGGAAAGAAGGATGAAGACTATGACTCTCTTTCTCTTTGGATGATGGAAAACAAAAAATGATGAAAACCCTAACCTTTAAGGGGTATTTATAGGGTTTCTAGTTAGGCTTAAGTGATTTGAGCCATATAAGTTTGAGTCACTTAATCTAGCTCAAATTAGATCCTAATTTATTAATTAACTCAACATAACCTACTAATTAATCAATTAACCTAATTTAAAGACCTTATTTACTTACTTTTGTGCAATCTTGCGTAATTACCAAAACGTCCTTATACACAAAAGTGAACCATAGCTAATTCGACGCTTATAACTCTTGTCAACAAGGTATATGAGCTCAGAACGGGGACTACTAGGACCCATAGGAGTACTGGCTTTCTTAGAATCCAATTCTAAAGTTGATTCAACATCCTATTATAGATAATCAACTGAACTCCATTATCTTATATAAATAACAGGGACTACTAGGACTTATAGGAGTACTGACTTTCTTAAAATCCAATTCTAAAGTTGATTCAACATCCCATTATAGAGAATCGACTGAACTCCAGTATCTTATATAAATAACAACAAGACGCTATATACTTGAGTCCTTGATTTGCTATCAATTGCATTTAGTCTCCCCATGAACTAGTATTCATAGTCTAACAAAGTGAAAACTATCAGTCTTTTATGACTATTTTTATTATCTTTAAGTTACAGATCTTCCTATTGTGTGTTGAACTAACATTTTTTAACTCTCAAAGAGCTTATATTAAGTTCCACTTGAAGAACTACTATAACTATAATTTCGATGAACACATCTCCTTAGGATCACATAAGGGGACCTCTGTATTAATCCTATGAGATATCATGGTACCTTTATTGAGAATACCTATTGTTATTGATTTTCATCAACAATGATCTAATCCATATGGAATATATGATAAACTTATTATCTCACCCATAAGTCAAAACCACTAGTAACTTTAGCACAAATTCAATATTCTCTCAAGGTTGAGAGAGAACAAATGAAGCAGCTTAATGAGATTATGACTACTTGATAGCCTTAAGTCATCAATCGCTATAAGTTAATACAAATGTGTAACCATACGTACTAATGCACTTACCATGGGAAACTCATTCCGATAGCTAAGACCAATCATCCTTCCAATTAAGAGATAGTGCACTATAACTTTTAACGGGTTGCCTAGACCCATGAACCAAATGTGAACAAGTCATTTAATTGCAAGGAACCTATGACTTGGATCTTCCGTACAACTTCTAATGCACTCGAATCATATACAATACAAAAGATGTTAGGTGACAATGCTCATAAAATATAATATATGAAATAAAGATAAATAAAAATGAAACTAGAATATCATTAAATAAATAACAAATTCCAAATTTGTTACATCATGTCATACTTTTAAGGGCTCTATCTTAACACCTACAAATTTTATGATCACAAGTCCTAAAGATCACCTAAGTGGATGTAGTACTATCTCAAACTCATTAGATATCATGATATCTTTCTTAAAAATACCTACTGTTACCTATCTTAATCAAGTGTGACTTAATCCACAGGGAATATATAATCACATTAGGGTTTTTTTACTTATAGGTCGAAACTATTAAAAATTTCAGTATTGACTTAATATTCTCTCAAGGTTGAGAGCCCATAAAGCATAGTAACTTGGTGAAATCATGATTACTTGATAATCAATGTCATGATTCATCATAAGTCATATCCAATGTGTAATCATACACACTAGTACATTCACTTTAGGAAACTCATATTAATGATTAAGACAAATCATTCTTCTAATCAAGAGGTAGTACACTATAGTCTCAAATGGATTGCCTAAGTTCTTAAATCGGTTGTAAACTACTCATCAACTTGTAAGAAACTTATGACTTGGATTTTTATTGCATTTCCTAATACACTCAAGTCATATACAATGTAAGTAATACAAATTAGAATGCTCAATTTTTTTTTAATGAATTTAAAAGATAGAAAAATAGAAACTTAAGTTTAATTTTGTTATATTATGTTTTACTGTTAATGACTTTATCCAATAAAATACCTCCTATATGACCTATCTCTCTTTATCTTATGTTCCTCTCTCAACCCACCCTTCATTGGAAAAAGAAAATGTTTCTTTATTTTCAATATACTTGAAATACAATTATCATTATTTTCTTTGACACCTATCTTCTAATTTCAATTTTTTTTCTTCTAAACAACAAAATCTTCACATAAAATCCTTTCTTCGAAACTTGTTTGTTAGTACAAAACCATTTTAGATAAGTTCAAAAGCTAATTTAAAATTTTTTAATGCATTTTTTTAATCCATGTGTGGATATTAGATTTGTACTACATGAATCTATTTTAAAAATAATTTAGAAGTGAGAAATTTTGAAAAAAGTGGAAGTGAAATAAAAAAAAAAATGTTTCCAAATATCTTTGCAATTGATCAAATTTTACGCATTCCTTTCAACAAAAGTCCAAGAATGCCGAAAAGAACCTTTTTTTTTTTTTTTTAATGAATGTTTCAGATTTCAAGATGAAAGAGAAAAAATAAAAATAAAAAATCTATTTCATGGTGTTCGAACCTATAAGGCCGGACATTGAAAGTAATTCAGAAGTATAGTTTTGGGCGCTCTTAAACATGTCTAGAAGTATAGTTCTAAACGCTTCAAAAGTATATTCGGAAGTGTCATTTTGGATGCTCTTAAGCATGTCTAGAAGTATAATTCTAGGCGCCCTTAAATGTATCCAAAAGCATAGTTCTAAATGCCTTAAAGATATCCAAAAGTATAATTCTGAACACTGCTAATCTTGAGCTTTGACCCAAAATACTAAGTTTTAAAAAAAAAATCCATAAAGTACCCCCCTATCTAAAATAATGTCCAATTTAATGTGTCTGCGCCACGTAAATTGCCACGTCATAAAACCGTAGTTGGTAACTACGGTTTTATTTTTTAAAAATAGTCAAAATCGTAGTCACCAACTACGGCTTTAATTTTATATATATATATATATATATATATATATATATATATATATATATATATTTAACTTTAATTTTTTAAAATAAAATATTATATTATTTTGATTTTATATTGATTAAAAATATGTAAGTGGTGTAATAAAAATATTTAATTTTAATTAATCTCATTATTTAAAGAATAGTAATATATAAAATTAAATAATTGATGTCTTTAATTTGATATAAAAATATATTTTGATAATTTTATGAAAATATTTGGCATTACACTCAATATAAATATAATTAGTTATAAATATACTATTTTATACCCTCATAATGAAGAATATTATATTATTTTGTAACTTTGTGCAAAAATTAAAGGCAATTATACACTTGTTCAAAATATAATATGACTTCAAGTGGGTAAATAATTGGAAAATTACTTAAATACAACAAAAATAATTTTTTTTTTCCATTTTTCTCCTTTCAAAATGGGATCAAAATGGAATGGAAAGGCTTAAAATGTTAAACTTAAAATGCTAACCTAAAAGAATTTGTTTTTCCACTTCTTAAAATATAGAATTGTAGAAAGAAAATACCTTTGTTTTTCCAATCAATTCATTATTTAGTTTAATTGTTTTAGTAAATAGATGAAAATGCTTTTGAAATATTTTTGTAAATTCATTGATAATAAGAAAAATGTTTTTTATTGGGTACTAATGGGAGTTTTGAGCAAAAATGATTTCTTTAAAACAGAAAATTCATAAAATAATTTTATTTTCAAAATAATTTTTAATGTGATGTGTGTCTTATTTATGTGAGTATTCACATTACAAAACTATAATTAGTAATCATGATTTTTTATTTTTTATTTTAAATAGTCAAAATAGTAGTTGGTGATTATAACTTTAAATTTAAACCTAAAACCAATTTTTTAAGTTCAAATTTTAAATCATGTGAATGTTCAATTTTTGAAAAATTATTTTGATTGGAGGTTTAGATTGTAATTTTTTTAATATATTATTTTTTTCTATATCAATATAGTGTTGTTGTAACTAATTAGTTATAAATATAATTAGTTTAAATTTAAACCTAAAACCAATTAGTTTAAATGAATAAAACTAATCGGGAAAGGGGGAAAAGGTAAAGGAAAGTTAAAGCCGTAGTTAAAACCATAGTTGGTGACTATTTTTAAAAAATAAAACCGTAGTTACCAACTACGGTTTTATGACGTGGCAATCTATGTGGCGTAGACACATTAGATTGGACATTATTTTAGAAAGGGGGATACTTTATGGATTTTTTTTTTTAAACGTGGTATTTTGGGTCAAAGCTCACTAATCTTAAGGGTATTTTATTTATTTCAAGGATCATATTTATCTTTAAAAAATAATAATCTAAGTGAATGTATAGAGATATCTAGTGAATGCAAATATAAACACTCAAAAAATAAATAAATAACGTGCTAGAAAAATGTAATCATGGTCAGCTTCCAAATAAAAACACATCGCTAAAGCTGCAGGATTTTCACCCAAAAGAACAAAATTTATCCAGTTGGACGATGGATGTCTACATGGACCAAACCAACTAGATTAAAAGTTTATCTAGGTTTTTTTTTTTTTTTATAAAAAATATTATTATTTTGATACGCAACTCTAAATATTAAACATTATTGCTATTTTTTTATTCCAAAGAGTCTGAGGAAAAGAAAATAAAACATATAAAACGAGAAAAAGCAAAAAGAGGATTTATGAACTTTTCTTTATTTGATCATTTATGGTAAGAGAGTTAAAAAAGGAAAATTAAAGTTTTTAAAAATGTCCTTTGTCCATTCAAATAAAACCTATCCGCTTCAGGTTTACTTGAATAAAAATAATCTTTAAAATAATCATAAGATTCATAACGGGTACAAATCTTTTGGGACATCACCCAAAATAAGCCTATCGGATGCTGCCACTAGACTGAAAACAAGCACCTTTAGGACCTCAGACGGGAAATTCATGAAGGTGGATTAGACTAAACCCTTCCACATAGGCAGGAGCTATACCACAAGCATACGGCCGAGGAGAAAAAGGGCAAAAAGAGTCCAGACCTCATCATTGCCAATAGAACACAGTGCTATAAAATAACTCCGGAAAATATGGACAGCTCAGAATAATTCGAAGACAAATTATTTTGGGGATACCACTCCTTTTTCCTGCTCCAGCAACGAGGCCAAATCAGAAAGCACCCAGAAAAGTATACAGAACCCTGGGCAGAATGAAACCTAACGGCTGGAAGAGCCTTAGATAGGGGATGCAATTCTCGAGTAGTTTCACGAATGTTCAATATTTCCCATAAGAGTTTTTCTGCTTCTCCCTCGAAAAGCAGACAGGTTCTTGTTTCTTCATAAATCTTCCATCAAAAGTTCCAAAGTTGACTTCAATCTGGTGGTAAATCACTACAGTGCAGGAAGATGGACTGAAGCTGCCAGTTCCGCTAACTGTTTCCCACCAAGGTTTGATACTAGTTCCATGGACATGAAGTGTTTAGGAAGATTTTCAAATTCTTCCTCCTTGAAATTGTAACTTTGTTCAAGGTTTTTTGCTTCGACCTCTGCTGCTTCAGCCTCTGCAAGTAGAAGATTAGCTTCTTCAAGGTCCCCCAACTCTACAGCAGCCAACCTTTCTGCTTTAGCAGCACCAGCCACTAAAAGCAACCTCTGGAATCTAGCCATTGCCACCTCTTTTTCCTTGAACAAAATCAATTCATCAGCCTCCACCAGCCAATTAACAGTGTCTTTAATTTCTTCCTCAAGCTTCCCAAGCTCTAACATGGCTCCATCCATTTTAACCTCTTCACCTTCTTTTTCAACACTTAATTTCTTTGCTTCAGCAGCTACTCTTGCTGCTTCTTTGAAATTTCTTGCAGCTGCAGCAACTTTCTTTTCTGCTTCCAGCTCAGGGACTATTTTGTCTATGAAGAAAATTCTTTGCTTGGAGGATGCTATTTCTTGTTGAATGCTAGACTTAGTTGATGATAATTCCTGACAACAGATAAGTGGAAGATTCAATCCATAGGTTGCATATAATAGCAAAGTTTTTGAAGGGAAAAAAGTGGCAGTTAGACGTCCTAGGTTCATCAATTTGCTGTTTCAAGTGAAAATGAGAAGTACAGTTCCTTGTGCAGTAGTAGTAGTCACACGAGACAAATGAAAACATATATAGACAACAAATATGCAATAGAAAACCTCATGGCCAAGTTCCCTGGCAAGAACCAATATCCTCTTGAAGAGGAAAAAGGAAAAAACAAAGCATAAGCCCATAAAAAAGGGGAAAAGAGAGAGAAGCAATAAACATACTATTAACAAAATGTACAGGTATTTATAATACAATGCCACTACTGATTTGACAGTTCAACAAAATTGAGTAAGAATAGTTATAAATAATTTAAATTAACTTGGCAAGTGGAATCACAAGGATTTAAAGTTTCACTACAAGGGGTGCCAATGTGATCAGCCATTACATATTTTGTGGAGGGCACCAGTAGTATCACTTCTGCCCCTAGATTAGATTAGTGTTCTCCTCTATAACTTGAAGAATCACTGTAGAGGAAATTGAAGGTTTTATCTTTATTTGATCCATGTTGTTTTTGAAGCCTTTGCTTATCTTTCTTCGTCTTTCATGGATATTAGTATTAGGAGGGTTTATTACCGCTCCTTATTTCACCTTCTCCTTTCTTGCTTGCATCATTATGGTCCCACAACTTGAGGCAGATGTAGAGAAATTAAAGAGAATATCAGGTTTTGCTCAGTTTGGAAAATGCTTTCTAGTTTTCATTTTATATTTTTATTTTCTGAAAATAATTTTTGTTTCTTATTTTTTCTTTTCTAGAAAATGTGAGTGAGAAAAGTAAAAACTGTTTTTAAATAATGAATATCATAAAATCTTGTATAGCATCGAGGTTTTACTTGGATGGAAAATGGTTGTCTCTTATTCTTTTTCATATTCTTTTCCTATTTTTTTATTTTACATTACTTATAATAAAAAGTTTTAATCTCCTTATAATTAAATCCATTAACGTGATTTAGTTTCTAATATAAAAAATATACTCAATACAACCTAAAGTTAGAATAGTACTTGTATGATGATATTTGATTTCAAATTTAAATGGGATCACCATAATCCATTGCAATTTGATTGCAGTAGTTACCTTAGAATGACCCTAAATCAATTTTGATATCAGATCAGAAATTCTTGACTTTTTGTTTTTAGAGAAAAAGTTTTAGACTTGAAAATGTACGTTAGGAGTGGAACAATTTATGCAACCATGACTAACGGCTATAATTTTTTAACGTTGTTGCTAGTAGCTATGTCATAAGCAAATCAAGAGAATTGCTGACATAGTACCAACTTCCAAACTTGTGTTTTTTTTCTTTCTGCCAAGAAGGATGATGCATTATGGTTATTGATTGAGGCAACAGTTTGAATATAGCTCTGTTAGAGGTTTGTTGAGAAGCCTAATCTAAATGGAGAAGCATCCAACCCCTTTTTCAGGAACATAGGTAAATGTTTTAGTAAGTCTCTCTCTTTTTTTTTTGATAGGTAAAGGAATGTATATTAAAATTAGAAAAGGAAGCCAAGTACACCAATGTGCACAAGACATATACAAGGAGCACCTAAAACAAGCTCTCCAAAAAGAGCACAAAAAACACTCAAGCCCTCAACAAGACCCCACTCACTCTACGAAATCAAACAAGGGCATTGAGTCTTCCCTTATGTATATGCTAACCCAAGAAGAGAGATTACAAAGAAACAAAATTTTTAACCATTGGTCATTTTGTTCCTTATCTTCAAAAGCTCTTTGATTTCGTTCCCTTTAAATTATCCAAAAAATGCAAAGAGAAGTAGTGTTCCACACCTTTTTTCTTTTATTCTCAACAAAGGAGCCTTGCCAACTTAAGAGCAAAACCCTCACTGAAGAAGGGATCACCCAAGACACCTTAAATAAGGAAAACAATAGGTGCCAAAGAAGCCTTGCTTTAGAGCAATGAAGAAGTAAATGATCAATAGACTCCCCCTCTTGCCTACACATATAACATCTTGTTGGAAAACCGAAACTGCTATGGAAAGAAATAACTTTGTAAAGTTGTAAATTATTTATTAGTTGTCAATCTTTGTATTTTTAGTAAAGTAATTATTACGAGTTATTCTTTCCTTTTAATCAGTGATTTAGTTTTCTAATTTGAAGGATTTGTATATGCTGTAAACTCTATAAAAGAATAATCTCAATGAAAGAAAATTTATTCCCGTGAATCCCTATTCTTCAACTTGGTATCAGAGCTAGCAATTTGCTTGCCGAAATCCTCCTTCTTCCTCTCTTTCAATCCCTGTTCTCTGAAACCATGTTGGATATTTCAAACTAGTCCACTACTGTTCCTCAACCTTCTCTGAACAATCCCATCATCACCGATTCTTCAAAAATCAGTCCTACCACCTCAGAATCTCACTCTGTCCAAATCACCACGATTCACTTCAATGGTGACAACTTTCTGAGATGGTCTCAATCAGTTCGGATGTACATCAGAGGACGTGGAAAGATGGGCTACCTGACAGGTGAAAAGAAGGCTCCTGCAGTGGATGATCCGAACTATGCCATATGGGATGCTGAGAATTCCATGGTGATGACATGGCTTGTGAATTCTATGGAAGAAGACATTAGCTCTAATTACATGTGCTATCCAACAACATAAGAGTTTTGGGAGAATGTAAATCAAATGTATTCTGATTTAGGGAATCAATCACAGACTAATGAGGCTGAGACTAGCCCCTTCACCATTGAGCAAATGGAACATCTTCTTGCACTGCTGAAATCCAACTTGACATCCGATACTTCTAGTGTTTCTTTGGCACACACAGGTAATGAATTATATGCTCTATCTTGTCGTTTTAAATCTACTCCATGGATAATCGATTCTGGAGCATCCGACCACATGACCAATTCCTCAAACATGTTTGAATCCTATTCACCGTGTCCTGGAAATAAAAAGGTTCGGATAGCTGATGGTAATTTCTCACCTATTGTAGGAAAAGGTCTAATAAAAATCTCTGAGGGAATAGATCTTAAATCTGTTCTCCATGCTCCTAAACTTACTTGTAATCTCTTGTCTGTTAGCAAATTATCTAGAGATTCTAATTGTTGTGTTATCTTCTATGAATCCCATTGTATTTTTCTGGACCAGAGCTCGGGGAAGACGATTGGCAGTGCTAGGATGATCGATGGTCTCTATTATTTCGAGGATAATTTACCTAGTAATAAAATTGCTCAAGGACTAAGTAGTATTAGTTCTCTTTTTGTTCCCGATCAATTCCAGATTAGGCCATCCTAGTTTCTCTTATTTAAAACATTTATTTCCAGTGTTATTTCAAAAGGTTGATCCTTTATCATTTCAATGTGAAAGTTGTTTATTGGCAAAGAGCCAACGAAAAACTTACATTCCAAAACCCTACTATGCATCAAAACCATTTTATCTTTTTCACAGTGATGTTTGGGGACTTTCAAAAGTAACCACAATTTCAGGAAAAAAAAGGTTTGTGACCTTTATAGACGACCATACACGTCTTTGTTGGGTATATTTAATGAGGGAAAAATCTGAAGTCGAAAGGATTTTTAAAGAATTTTACGGAATGATTGAAAACCAATTTCAAACAAAAATTAGTATTTTGAGATCTGATAATGGGACTGAGTACTTTAATAAAGTTTTGAAACCTTTTCAAACGAGAAAGGAATTTTACATCAATCCTCGTGTTCTGATACCCCTGAACAGAATGGAATAGCTGAACGTAAAAACAAACACCTGTTAGAAGTAACACGGGTTATGATGTTTTACATGAATATTCCAAAATACTTATGGGGTGATGCCATACTAATTGCTTCATATCTAATCAACAGGATGCCTACAAAAATTTTACAGTATACCACTCCTTTGGAGTGCTTGAAAAATGTATTTCCAGAATCTCGAATTAATTCTGAATTACCCTTGAAAATATTTGGTTGCACTGCATATGTACACATTCCAAAAAGATTAAGATCTAAGTTAGACCCAAGAGCAGAAAAATGTGTTTTTGTAGGATATACTCCTAATAAAAAGGGTTACAAATGTTTTAATCCCCTTACAAAACGTTTTTACACAACTATGGATGTTTCCTTTATAGAAAATGTCCCATATTTTACCAAAAATTTACTTCAAGGGGAGAAATTAGTGGAACCAAATTTTTGGGAAATTGTTGAACCTTTGCCTAGTGTAATTCTTGATATCTCTCTTGAAAAAGAAAATAAGGAAACTAAGCCTACTGAATCCGAATCTGAAATTGGTCTGTCAGAAGAAGAAATACTACGAATGAAAAAAAATAGAAACAATCTTGAGCCTGTGGTTTATTCAAGGAAAAAAGTCCTTGGAAGAAGTAAAGACCAGCCGATCATCCCAGCACATGGTCAACCAAAAGCCCTGGGCAATGACTCTCTAAATGTCTTAGGTAACCCTCCTTCTATTCCTACTCATATACATGCTTCTTTTTCTTCTGTTACTGATCTAAGTTTACCATCACACTTTGGTCCAAGTCCAGAAATATCTGCACCCGAACTCGGTTAAGGATTAGCCCCAATTGTTCCTGCACAGGACCTTGACCTTGATCTCCCTATTGCTCTTAGAAAGGGAACCCGAGCTTGCACTAAACATCCCATTACCAAATATATCTCCTATAGTAACCTTTCTGACAACTATAAAGCATTCACTACAAATATTTCAAAACTTGTGGTACCTAGAAATATTCAAGAAGCACTAGATGAATCGAGTTGGAAATTGGCAGTGTTTGAGGAGATGAATGCCTTAAAAAAGAATGGCACTTGGGAGGTTGTAGATTTACCAAGGGAAAAAAAAGTTGTAGGGTGCAAATGGGTGTTTACAATAAAGAGTAAAGCAGATGGAAGTGTTGAGAGATACAAAGTCAGACTTGTGGCAAAGGGTTTTACTCAAACCTATGGGATAGACTACCAAGAGACTTTCGCCCCCGTAGCTAAAATAAACTTGATTAGAGTTTTGTTGTCCCTTGCAGTAAATTCCAATTGGCCCTTACACCAATTGGATGTTAAAAATGCCTTTCTTAATGGAGACCTAGAGGAAGAAGTGTTCATGAGTCCTCCACCAGGTTTTGAAGAAAGTTTTGGAGTTGGGAAAGTGTGCAAATTGAAGAAGTCCTTATACGGACTTAAGCAGTCGCCTAGAGCTTGGTTTGAGCGCTTTGGCAAAGTAATAAAGCATTATGGATATACTCAAAGCCAAGCTGATCACACGATGTTTTACAAACATTCAAATGAAGGTAAAGTAGCCATCTTAATTGTGTATGTTGACGATATTGTGTTAACTGGGGATGATTGCAATGAACTAGAGAAGCTGAAGGGGAAACTTGCTGAGGAATTTGAGATTAAGGGCCTGGGGGCATTAAAATACTTTCTTGGGATGGAGTTTGCTAGGTTCAAAGAAGGTATCTTTGTAAATCAACGGAAGTATATTCTTGATCTTCTTGATGAGACAGGTATCTTAGGATGTAAGCCTGCTGAATACCTATAGAGCCGAATGTAAAACTGCAGCCTACAAAAGCCAAGAATGTGAAGGACTGGGATCTTTATCAGAGACTTGTTGGGAGATTGATTTACCTATCCCATACATGCCCTGACATAGCATTCTCAGTGAGTATGGTTAGTTAGTTTATGCATGGGCTTGGACTAGAGCATTTTGAAGCTGTTTACAGGATTCTAAGGTATCTAAAGGGAACACCAGGCAGAGGTCTTCTGTTTTAGTCACGAGGACACCTACAAATTGAAACCTACACCGATGCAGACTGGGCTGGAAGCATAGTGGATTGAAGGTCCACCTATGGGTACTGTTCATTTGTAGGTGGCAACTTGGTTACGTGGCGTAAAAAACAGAACATGGTTGCTAGAAGTAGTGCTGAGGCTGAGTTTAGAGTTGTAGCTCATGGGATTTGTGAGATTATGTGGATAAGAAGATTACTAGAAGAGTTAAAGATGACAGGTTCATCTCCTATGAAGTTGTATTGTGACAACAAGGCAGCAATTTCAGTAGCTCACAATCCGGTTCTCCATGACCGCACCAAACATGTGGAAGTGGACAAACATTTCATTAAAGAGAAGATAGACAACGGATTGGTCTGTATGACCTATATCCCTACTGAGGAACAAATGACTGATGTCTTCACCAAAGGGAGGCAATTCGATTTTCTAGTTGGCAAGCTAGCTATGGAAGATATCTTTAAGCCAGCTTGAGGGGGAGTGTTGGAAAACCGAAACTGATATGAAAAGAAATAACTTTGTAAAATTGTAAATTATTTATTAGTTGTCAATCTTTGTATTTTTAGGAAAGTAATTATTAGGAGTTATTCTTTCCTTTTAATCAGTGATTTAGTTTCCTAATTTGAAGGATTTGTATATGCTGTAAACTCTATAAAAGAATAATCCCAATGAAAGAAAATTTATTCCCGTGAAACCCTATTCTTCAACTCATCTATTCACCCTCTCTTCTAGAGATTATCTAAAGTTGGCACTCTTCCCCAATTAGCTTCCCATGCAAAAAAGCTGACTTTGGATGGTACCCACGGATACCAGTTAGCACTCTCTAGGTGTCCCTCATCTCTTGCTTCAAGGGTCGCAAGAGACCAAAAGAGTACTTAAGGGCCTATTTGAGAACTATTTTTGAGAACAATTTTCTATTTTCTATTCTTAAAAACAAAAAATAGGATGTTTTTAGAAAACACCTTTTAGTTGTTTTCTAAGAGTTGTTTTAAAAAATAATTATGCAAACATGTAGAATAATTAAAAATAAAACATTAGATATAAAAATTATTTTTAAAACATATATAAAAATATTAAAAATGGGTTAAAAAAATTTTAGGTTTCCAAACAAACTTTTATTTTACAAAAATCAGACAACAGTTTTCAAAAATTGTTCTCAAAAACTATTTTTTAGAACTATTTTTGAAAACAATTACCAAACAAGCCTAAGGGCTCCTTTTCAAAGGGTATGCCTTGACCGAGGAAATTCTCTAGCCCAAAACCAGGGCCTCTAACACAATTGTTGGGCTAAGCAAAGAACTGGAGGCCCAATAAAGTCCTTTTTAGACCCATAAACACCCCAACCCCCCTTTAAAGGCCTGTTCTACTTCTTTTGTGCTAAACTAACACTCTCCCGGCCCAACCCAAAAAAGAGAGGGCAATTTAAAAACCCAGCATCCTCAACTTTCCTGTTCAAATCTAATAACCCTCAAGCACGCCATGAGAATACGCTTTCCTCTCCCTCACTCCTGCCATGTCCTTCCAATCAAGAGAACGATTTTCCACCACCTTTATGGCTCGTGGACTACCACTACCCTCTTCCCTAACCTCCTGTACACCTCCTTTTGAAACGAATAAAGTTTTCCATGGTGGAACTTCCCACCAAAGTTGCACTGTGTAGCATTCAGACCCCACAAGCACTTGCAGGGAGCTAGGAGTCTTGCTTCCATCAGGTTTTACAAGAACTCTGGCCTGGGTCTATTGTGATTCCGAGCAATATCTTCATCCACCTCTGCACCGATCTCCTAACATTTTGAACAGCTCCAAGCTCCACAAATGCAATAGATGTCCTAGCAATCTCACCCACACTTCTTTGGCATGAAACCCACTTCTAAAGAATCCTAAATGCGGGTCCCACCAATTTAAAAACAACAACTTTTTCCCAAATCTTCTCAACCCTCTATTGAACACAGAAACTGCCTCTGAGGGATCTTCAAAGTCTAAGAGAACCAACCCCCAAGCGAAGACAAAGACACTCCTCTCAACTGCCAGCTCATGACAGCCCAATTTTTTAGTGCTATCAAATCCAGGACTTGGCCCCCCAAGTTCTCCCCATCTGCCTACCAAACAGCATTTTAAAGACGTGATCCTTGAGAGCACCACCTTTTTGTCTAACTGTACCCATATAGCCTCCCCCACTTCCTTTAAAACCTTCCGAGTTTTTTCTGCATAAGACTCATCCACAGGGAGAATAGTCTTACTTCCCTCCTCCGTCTGCAGCTTCCCACTAGAACCTCCCTTAAGCCCAAGAGATGGAGGAACCACCCCAAGACTGGCAGTTTGCCAATAAAAGTTAGCCATATTCATGGATATCCGTGACTTTTTTTATTGAGAAGTCTAACATGATGGTTACAAAAATACTAACTCTTATGCACAAGAGGCATATGAAAATTCTCCATCCAATTAAGCAAGTTCCACCACATCCAAGAGGCAGATGATCAACCAACATCTTTGAAAAGAAAAGAAAAAATAAAAACACAATCAAATACTCTTAACAAAGATATTTCTATTTCCACTGTTACTTTTCTGATCCATGATTTGCAGAATTCACATCTCTCACATCTTTTCTACTTCATGTTTATTTTTTACCTACTTTTTCTTTAATTTCCTCAAAGTTCATTCTCAGTTAGTTCAATTTTTAGAACTCTTATGCTTTTGCTAATATGATATATTCCTTCCAACCAATTTTATATTGGAAATCAAAAGCTCATGCCAAGTAAATCCACATGGCTAGTAGTTAATAAGAAAGTAAAAACCAATTATATGCTTCAAAAGGAGAGGCCTCCAAAGCCCTCTGTCCAGAACATTGTGTTATGTGCTTGGGAAATATTGAAACACCTAACCATCTTTTTTGCATTGCACATTTAACTTTGGGACTCTTCCATAGGTTGCTTAACTTATTGAAATTGAGTGGTCGCCACCCAAAAGTGAGAAAAAGATGATTATTTTCTTCAGGGGATTTGGATGTCTCTTGAGGGTGGGGCCTCTAGCTTGAGGCTAGCCTTGTTTTTAATTTGGATTTTTTAATGAGAGAGGAAGGAAATGATCTTTGGAGCTAGATGAATTATATGGAGGTTGTGGGATTTGGTTCATTTCTATTCTTTTTTAAGGGCCTTGATGACCAACATCTCTATTGGTACTCCATTAGCTTGTCACTGCTAGATTGGAATTATAATTTAGGCGGGAAACTTAGCATAAGTGGATTCCACTTCCAATTGGCTCAATAAATTTAATCTAGAACAACTTAATATTAGATTGTTTAGGAATCATCATGAACCATGCTAAGAGCTTTTTCATAACCTACTAGCAAAGGTGTAGCTATTAACCCAAATCCATTGTCATTTTGCGGGTATCCAAAAGGAAAGAGGCTCATGGAAGTATAATAAGTGTATCCACCGAGTTATTGATGTCACTAGTGACTTAAGATATTCTTTTTCTTGGGCTTCACACTTTGCTAATCACATAGTAGATCATTTAGCCAAGCAAGGGATAGAAGAAAAACACGGATTGGAGAACTACAGAGAGAAAGCCTTCCTCCTTCCTCAACCCCTCTAGTGCTATCCTGAGTTGTTTCTGAGTTGGGAAAGCAAACCCTTTGCCTGAAGGCAATTGAAACTTGATCCTTTTTTAGGCTTGCTTTAGCTAAAGGACCGATCAAACCCTTATTTATGGGCCTTCCAACCTCCATTGTAAAACCTTTCTTCAGTGTTCACGTCACCACCTGCCATGGTAGACCCATCCTAGTTTCAGATGGAGATGAGACCTTTTCAGCATTGATAATGATTGTTAGAGGAGTTGTCAATGCTTAAACAGGTAACGATGAGATGAATCAAGGTGGGATTCTCATCTCTGATGGTTGTGTCAATGATGAGGGGCTTGGGGAAAATTGAAGGGCTGGAAGGTTGCCATACTTAAGGCCACATGGGTGACGTTGGGAGAAGGTGGAGGACAATTGCACTCCACGCCACTCAAGTCAAATTTCAAATTTCAGATTTGTTAATACTTGTAAAAAGGATTGAGTCCTTTGCAAGTTAGACAACTTTTTAATCAAATGGGTTGGGTTGGTAAGAAGATTTTAATAAGAGGGAAGCAAGCCCAATTTTTTTTTTTTTTGATAAGTGGGAAGCAAGCCCAATTACTTAAAGGAAGCTCAAGTCATGAGATGGGCAAAAACACCATGGGGAAGCAGATTGAAATTTCCTCAGCAAAAGGAAGACATTAAAAGATAGGTGCCTAAATTTCTTAGTGGGCCAAATTTGCACTTTGGGCTAGCCTTCATTGCTTTTAAAGTTTGGCCCATTTGCTTCCTTCTTTCTAGAGATCCAGAGCATGGTTTTCTCACCTCTAGAGAACCAAGTATCACATGAGTCGTTGACTCTAGTGCCATTCCCAGACAACTTGAGGCTACATGCAAGCAATATGTCGTTTTCTTTTAAAGGTTTGTTCCAAGACAAAATTAATGAAGAGTTCTATATTAAGTATGACAAATTCATTTTTATGGGGTAATGAATTTAAAAAAAAAAATGACTTAGAATTTCACTAGACCTTGGAAAGTTGTCTCAATTTGAGGTCAAGTTTTTGACAAGTTGGAATGAGTTGATGAGGATGCGACTCTTCAGGTTTAGTCACGAAAATGAAAAAACCAAAAAACAAATCCTAAGTTGATTCATGGTTTGTAGTTGTTGGTTAATTAAGTCTAATTTAAAATTTGGTTGATATAACACACTTTAATCTTATTTATAATTTTAAAATTCTTATTTAGAATTTGGCAAGTCTTGTTAGTGGAAAATTGTCTTATTTATACTTCACTTCTACAATTTGAAAGGTTTAGGAGTTTTTTCTTTCTGTTTTTTGTTTTGTTTTTTTTTTTTGACAGGTTTAGGAGTTCTTAGGAAAGAACTTAAGAATCCTAATAGATCAATGCAAGGTCTTGTTGGATATTTAAGATTCTCTAAAGCCAATGAACAAGGTTAATTATTATAAAACAAAAATAATATAATAAATGATGATAATTTTTGTGTCTTTGCATCATCTATGGGTAACTACATTATTTTATCTTTTAATGGAAACACCTAGAAGGCCAAACTCTGAAGGTTTTTCTATTAAAAAACTACTTCCCTCTCCCCCTCTCTCCCACCCAAACAAACCCCCCCCCCCCCCCCCTCTTTTTTTGGTTTCAAGAAAAGAAAACAAGTTTCTTATAGGTTAAACAATATCCAGTCTTGTGCAACAAGTAGACATTTTTGAAAGCTAAGTGGTTGGAACAAATGGAAGAAACCACACAACAGGATCGAGAAGAGATACTAACCTGAAGAGAAGCTCTAGCGGCAGAAACCTCCTGTCTGAGAATTTGCACTTCCTCAGAGAGTTTTTCTTCAGTCTTCGCAAGCCTCAGTTTATCTTCCCTGGACTTCACAATGGACAATGCAAAACTCTTTCTTAGACCAACAACTTCTTCATATGCTTTTGCTTCATCTGCAGAAATCCTAGCAAGTTCCCTAAGTTTTGCTCCCCTTTCTTCTTCCTCAGAAAGCAAGTCATCAATTTCCTTTTTCTTCATTGATAAAGCTTCACTCTCCAATTCCGTCTGAGATAGGCTTGATTGCAAATTATCATATTTCATACTGATGCTTGAATGCATCTCTTGAAAGCCAGAGACAACATCAGCAATTCTTTTATCAACAGCTTTGATGTTAGCATCATTTTCTGCAATCTCATCTTCCTTCTCTCTCACCAAAGCAAGCAATTTCTCCAGCTCATCCATCAGCGTATCTTTTCTCTTGCAAAGAAATTCTCTCTCTCTCCTTTCATCTTCAGCTGCATGCTCAATGGAATCATTCAATAACAAGCGTGTGTCACTTATTAAATGCGATTCAATTTCTAATTCCAACTTCCTGACTTCCAAGGCTTCAGTTGATGAAAACCATTGGTCCATTTCTTTTGAAGACAGGAATTGTGCCCTCTTGGAGATTTCATTTGCATTGTTAGCAGCATCCTGGGAAGAGGGAATTCGAATGTCAGGAAATTTGCTTCTGATTAAATCAACATCTTAAATGAGACTCGCAACTGTATATGAAACTATCTTACAAGCAAGAAAGCATCTGAAAAAAATCCATTATTCCTGAGCCGGCTATCATCTTAGTTGTTAATACACTATTGGGTCACATTTTGAAATAAGTTACCTTCAAATTATGGACCTAATTGACTGTCTGTTCTAAAATAATCCAAGTTCATCATATTTCAAAGAGTCCATTTTTTATTGGTATGAATTTATCCAGATTAGGATTAAACCATCCAACTTTCCAATTGCAATCCCTATTCTTTCCCTATCTTTTTTTTTTTTTTTTTTTTCCAATCAAAATTCTCAGTAGTGCAACTTTTATTTTTCTGCTTTTTAATAGAGATTCTTTTGACAAAGTTCAGTATAAAGTTTGGAATTTTCAGATTTGAGAATGATGTTCCGCATTTAGCTAAATTAAATGACGAGTCATATACAACCAAAACAAGGATGAATCATCACGCTCACCGTTGCGAATTGTTCCAGCAAAGAAACGCATTCTTCCTCAGCTGTAATCTGTCGCTCTAGAACCTCCTGCATCTTTGAATCTATAGCATCACACTCGGCTTCTGCATCCCTCAGGGCGGCAATAAAAGCTTGTTTGTCCTTCTCTGCTCCAGCAAGGCTCTGGCTCAGCCTCTCTGCCATCTCAAAATCTTCAGCCTCGCATGCTTCCTCAAGCTCCTTCTCAAGTTCCATGGACTTTGTGGATGCTAGATTTAGATTCTGAGCGGCTTTTCGTCTCCTCCTTATGGAATCCTTCCTTGATGCAGAAATTGAAGCAGCCAATTGCCGAGCATGGTGGAGCTTTTCAGAAATGATGGCCCTGACTCGATCAAAGTTGGCTTCAGTGGAAGTGGAACAGGTAGTCTTTTCTTCCTCTAGTTGTATTTGTTCCTGTTCGTTCTGTTGTGGGAAAGGCTTGAATTGCACATCATCTAAGACCAAATCATGATCCTCACGAACTAAGATAGCTTGAGATGTTGTTGGTGGTGATGGATGAGAATCCAGCGTCTCATCGGGAAGCAAAGAAAAGGATTTGGTTTGGGAATGAGAATCATCGGATGGAGAGTATTGTACTTCTGCATCGTCAACAAGGGAGAGCTGGTTGAGGCTGTCTCTACCGTATCCGATCCTTAAACTGGCTCTCTTTTTCTTTCTGGAAATCTGTCGGGAGACCGAGGGGGTTTCTTCCCTGGTTGTTGACGTTGAGATAGGAGTTGGAGAGGGATCCAAGAGTGGATTTCGGAATTGATTGGGAGTGATAAGCGTGAGATCTGAGAAGAGGTTTTCGTCAAGGGGCTGAGATGAGGACGATGATAATGATGCAGACGCATCAGTTGGAGGGATTGGATCACAGTTACCATCGACGCCGTCTTGGTCTGCAAGGGTTTGTGAAGGGTTAAACAGGATCATCCCCTCAAACAGAGAATCCATTTCATCAGCCTCCAACGCCATCTCACACTTACAGCGGACAGCCTACCACCGCCAAAGGAATATCATTCACCGGACGCCGCCTGTGGATACTTCTCCTTTGCCAGACGTCAATGCTCCTTGGATTCTACCAACATGAACAAGTCGTATTTCACTCTCTTTCTTTCTTTCTTTCTTTCTTTCCTTTTTTTTTCCTTCCAAATTCTTATTATTGTTCGAATGAATTTGAAGACCAGCATCAAGGAGAATTGTTTTCACCAATGTTTTAATAGGTTGTTATGAATAAAAAGAAAATATAAAAGCAAATATAATTAATATGATATTATCCCTCTTTTTATTTTCATAAAAATTTTTAAATAGGTTTTTCTTCTTTACATATATTTTCTTGAATTACCTTTAATTTTTATATAAAAAAATTATTAAATAAATAAATTTTAAATCAAATTATACTTTATATATAATTTATTAATTTACAAAAATAATTGAAACTTCAAAACTAATTTAATTAATAATAAAAATACCATGAAATTCGATTATATTAGAAAATTATAGATTAAAATTCATTTTGGATGACTTAGTTTTTTTCTTTAAGTATAATTATATTTTTATAAATTTTTTAATATTTAGATAAATTCCAAATCAAGTAATACTTGATGCATTTGATTCATTAAAGAGTTTAATAATTTTTAAAAATAATTTAAAATTAAAATAGTAATCCAATTAATACCATAAATTTAAAATGACTTTATTATATCTCTCCTATGTAGAACCATTTTTTTCACCATACAAATAAATTTTAAATTAAATAAAACTTAATACATTTAATTCATTTACAAGTTTAGCAATTTATACAAAAAATTTATGGATAAAAATTTGTCCATAACCATTTTATTATTACTTTTGATTGCATAATTATATTTTTATAAATTTTCTCACTAAATAAATGAGCTTCAAACCATGTGACACTTTATATTTAAATTATTAATGAGTTTAATGATTTTTAAAAATAATTTAAAATTTAAAAGATAGATTTAATTAATGAAATTGCATATTAAATCAAAGTATTCTAAAATATTATGTGCATAATTAAGTATTCAATATATGTACCTAATGAAAATTTTGATTCACATGTTAAAAAATTAATTTTAATTGTTATTAAATTTAAATAAAAATTTATTATTAACTTAAGCCACAGGAGCTTGTAGGCTTTTGACACATGTTAGGGCGGCTAAAGCGTACCTTGTGTTAGCCAGAGAATTTAGTTAAAAAATATTCTACTAAGTAAATCTTTTTCCAAAATAATTCTCAAACCACTTATTATATTATGTCATAAAATTATAGTTAATAACTATAATTTAAAAATTATAGTTATTTAATAATGATTTTGTGGTAAAAAAAAAAAGTATTAAAAAAAATAACATCTTATGTTATGCGGATGTCCATATTATGTACTAATTTGAAAATTATTTTTGTTGAAGATGTATTACATGGATTTTTTTTTAAAATATATTATTTTTACTCAAAACTACCTTTTTTTTTTCTTTCTTTCTTTTTTGTGGGCATGTGGGAAATAAGAGGCTTACTTAACTGGTGCAACTCAGTATAAAAACTAATGAAGATAATTCTTTCTATTTTCAATTAAAAATATTATGTTTTTAAAAAAAAGTTTAAAAGTGTCGTCTTTATTAAACTAACTTTTTAAAAATATCTTTCTTAATAAACTTTTTCTACAATCGAAAAAACTGATGTTTTCTCCATATTTTTAAAACCTAAAAATATTATTTGATTAATATTTTCATTTATTTTTCATTAAAAACATTATTCCTATTAGATATCTTACTACAAAAAATACAAAAGAGATATGGTATTATCTTATTGTTGCGTCAATTTAAACATATTAATGAAAAAAC
The DNA here is from genome assembly GCF_004353265.1 of Vitis riparia. Classification (NCBI taxonomy): domain Eukaryota; kingdom Viridiplantae; phylum Streptophyta; class Magnoliopsida; order Vitales; family Vitaceae; genus Vitis; species Vitis riparia. The sequence continues at coordinate 153,210 of NC_048448.1, read as the reverse complement.
ATAAAAATATCAATTACATAAAAGGATACACAAAATTTTAATAAAGTTAAACCAATTATATAAAGTTAAACCAATTATACCTACTTTCATAAATGAAAGAATATATTTCATTATAGATACAACTATTAGGTTCCAAAACATTCCGTTTTTCCCAATTATTTGTATCTCCATCCTGGATAGTCATTTTGATCCACTAAGTGTTTCTTACTCTTCCTCACATCCACACCTGGTGAACCATTTTCCTCCATTAGGTGTCTTTTGTCATTTCTCACATTTCTATCCACTACGTGTGACCCTCACAAACCTATCTCTCTCCCATGACTTTTTCCTCTCATGACGTAGAATATTTATAAAGATATTTTTACTAGTTTTTTTTTTTTTATTCTATAAGGAATCTAATTATAATCACATATAAACTAAGGAATATGTTGTATAATATTCCATCTACAAAAAGGACCATATTCCACTTAGGAACTTGAGACACAGAACATCTCCACTTTGAATCAAATTCCATGAAGTCAATATTTTGTCTTTGTATGATCTACAATTTCCTTGTGCGCATCATTGTCCCCTTTTGTGAACCACCGTCTTGTCATACACCATGATCCCCTTGCTTGTTATATCACTTATGAGAGAAAAATTGACTCCATCTTAACTAAAAAAAAAAATCAGTTTTTATAGTTCTCTTTTGTGCTTGATTCTTCTTTGCTCTTCTAAAACTCTTCAGACATCTTCAACCAAGACTTTTCCAAACACCTTCAACCAAGACTTTGATACCACTTGTGCTAGAGGAAATGTCAATTTAAACATATTAATAGAAAAACACAAAATAAAGCAATCACACAAAAAGGTATATAAGGTTTTAACGTAGCTCGACCAATCATGCATACCTCTACGGATAAAAGAAAATATTTCATTATAAGATAGAGAATATTACAAAGGACATAACTATACTCAACTATTGCATCTTAAAATATCAGAACTTTCCCTACTCTTTGTATCTCCACCATGAACTATAAACCATTTTGCTCCATCAAATGTCTCTCACTTTTCCTCATATTTATACCTTAGTGAGCCCTTTTACTCCACCGGGTGTCTTTCACTCTTCCTTATATTTATACCTTGGTGAGCCATTTTTACTTCACCGAGTATCTTTCACTCTTCCTCGTATCTCTATCCACCATGTATGGTCCTCACAAACTCATTTTCTTTCCCACAATTTTTTTCCATTATAACCTAGTTATAAAGATATTCCAATAGTTTTCCTTATTTTATAAGGAATCTAATTACAATCACATATAAACTTAAGAATATGCTATACAATATTCCTTTTACAAGAAAAAGTATATCCCAATTAGGAATTTGAGACTAGCCAACACTTGTTTGCCTCCTAGTCCTAACATGTAAAACTTATAAAAATTTATTTGTTAATATATGTTACTTTGGGCCCAAAATCAAGTTTCCTAGCTAAAAGCCTAGACTAGGTGACCAAGCAAGGCAAGTGCGATTAATGGCTAAGCTAAGTAGGTTACATAGAAGCCCCTCCATTCTTGCAACTCTAACGCTTAATTTGGAAAATATTTTCAAAAGCAGTTTTGTAAAAACAATTTTTGAAAATTGTTCTTTGACATTTTGTAAAACAAGAGTATTTGAGAACTTGAAATGTTTTTAATCTATTTTCTATGTTTTTAAATATGTTTTGAAAATAAATTTTAGTTGTAATGCTTTATTTTTAATCATTATCTATATTTGTATAGGTTTTTTTTTAAACAATTGTAAAAAAATAAAAAATAAATAAATAAACCAATTGAAAACAACTAAATGGTGTTCTTTAAAAATATGTTGTTTCCTGTTTCTAAGAATAGGAAATTGTTTTTTGTTTTTTGGTTGCCAAACTTATTTTCCTATATTTGTTGTTATAGAAAACACAAAATTATTTTTAAAAATAGTTGCCAAACAAAGCCTAAAGCTCTAACATTCTTCCTTTTACTACAAAACTCTTCCTTCACTTTCTCTCTTATCAAGCACTCTAAAACAAAACCTAGAAGAAAAAAGTTAGAGAAAATTAAAACATAAATTACAAAACTAGATAAATGCGACAAATGCGATTCTTCCCTCCCTCTCCCCCATTTTCACGTTCTATATAGAAATACTAATTTTTCAACATCACATTACATAGTTGCATAAGAAAATTATCTCATTTGTTCGTAATTAGACTTAAATTTTATTTGTTTGTACCTTAGTTTTATTTTAACAGTGTTCAATGATTTAGTTTTTATCACACTTCAAGGGTTAAAAATTGAGAGTTCAACGTGACATCCATTTGATAATTATCCTATTGTATATGTGATACATATTCTTTATTATAGAAATGTTACTAATTTCCAATAAATTTCAATACTCTTTTTAATTTTAACGTGTGCCCTTATAGAGTAAGGCTCTTCTGCTATCAATGAAACCTCATGTATTTAGTGTGGTAGAGAGCGTTGAAAAAGAGGAACCTTACACTCATCATGAAGCCATCATTAGTAAAAAGTCTACACAGTGGATTGTTGCTATGAATGAGAAGATTGAATCTCTTCAAAAGAACCATACTTGGCAACTAGTTGAGAAACTTAAAAATCAAAAGATTGTTGGTTGCAAATGGGTCTTCAAAAGAAAGGAAGGAATTCCAAGAGTGGAGGATGCTAGGTTCAAAGCATACTTGGTGGCAAAAGGTTACACACAAAAAGATAATGTGGACTTTAATGAAGTGTTTTCTCCATTTGTGAGGCATAGCTCAATTAGGGTATTACTTGCTAAGATTGCTTTATTTGATTTAGAGTTAAAGTAACTTGATGTCAATATTGTTTTTCTACATGGTGAGTAAGAAGAACATATTTTTATGCATTAACATGAGGGATTCATTATTTCTGGAAAGGAAGAACATGTTTATTTGTTGAAGAAATCTCTTTATGGTTTGAAGCAATCTCCTAGACAATGATATACAAGGTTTGATACTTTTATGATTGGTAATGGCTACCATAGGAGTGAGTATGATAATTATGTTTATCACAAGGAATTATTTGATGGTTCTTTCATTTATTTATTGTTTTATGTTGATGACATGTTAATTGTCTGCAATAATATGTCCAAGATCAAACAAGTTGGAAACTCAACTTCAATGAGAGTTTGAAATGAAAGATATTGGAGCTGCGAAAAAAAAAATTAGGTATAGAGATTTATAGAGATTGAGAAGCATGAAAATTGTACTTATCTCAAAAAAGTACATTAAGAAAGTGTTGGAACACTTTGGAATATAAGGGTCAAAACCAGTGAGTACTCCATTAGCAACTCATTTTAATATTTTAAGTGCTTTGTCACCACAAATTGAAGAAGAGAGGGAGCACATGTCACATGTTCCTTATGTTAGTGCAATTGGGAGAGAGAACATTATGTATGTCATAGTTTGCACTAGGCTAGACATTTCACATGCAGTTAGTGATGTGAGTAGATATATGGATCGTCCTGGAAAGATCCATTGGCAAGCTGTGAAATAGACACTTCAATACTTGAAAGAAACATCACATGTTGACTTAGTAGATGATAAAAGTAGTGACCTCTCTATGGAAATTGTTGGTTATGTTGATTCTAATTATGTTGGAGATTTGGATAGAAGAAAATCTCTAATAAGGTATGTATTCACTTTATGTGGTAATGTTATTACTTGGAAAATAAATTTACAATCTATAGTTGATTTGTCAACTATTAAAGCAAAATACATGGCGGCCACAAAAGCAGTGAAAGAAACTATTTGGCTTAAGGGTTTGGTTGGTGATTTAGGTTTACAAAAAAAGTTGACTATTATGTATTGTGATAGCTAAAGTGTCATACATTTGACTAAAAATCAGATGTTTTATGAGAGGACCAAACATAATTGTGAAACCAAGGTTTGATTAATCTTGATTTTGATGATAACAAAACAAGATTTAGAACTAATGATCATATTTCAAGTGTGATTAGGCAAGACGACTTCCAAAGTGGCAATCCAAAGACAAATCATGAAGAAGAAGACCACCTCAAAGATAAGAGTTTTTCAAGACCAAAGCTTCTTAAGATCTCTTTGTAAGGTTGTTGGTGCACTAGGACTTTCATGCATTTCATTCTTTATTTATGCACCAAAATCATCCAAGAGTAATATTGTTTTAAATATCTTAAGAATTGGATGATTTTATGTTTTCAACTAAAACCTTGTGTTAAATGATTTTCAAACTTGTGTTAAAAGGTTTTAAGTTGAAAATAGTTGAGTGTTGAGCCAAAAAGGCTCAACCGGTTCAACTTGTCGACCAATTGTGCTTGTCCGGTCGAGGACCAGTTGAGGGAGGCTAAAAAGTTTCTCTCTCTCCCAGTGGCCTTCTCTTCCCGATCAAGGTTGAACCTCAACTGGTTGAGGTTCGGTCGAGGTCCGGTTGAGGCCCAACTGTCACTTTTCCTAACGGCTAGTCAACCGGTCGACCCCTAGCTCGACTGGTCGAACCCCTAACAGCTAGTATGACTTTTTTCTTCTATAAAAAGGCCCCAATCTTCATTGTTTCTTGAGCTTAACCTTCGTAAATCATTCTTGAATATATTTGAGCCTTGGAAGAGTGTTTTTGAGTGCACCATTGTTTCATAACTTGCATATCTTTAGTGCACCATTCAATCCTAGTTTTTCTTGTATCTTTGAGCCTAGGATTTTTGTGAGATCAATCTTTGTATATCTTTGAGAGGAATTTTCTCAAGTGAGGGGTATCACTTGAGAGGTTGTTCAAGAGTGGGATAACTCTTGAGAAGTGTAAAGGGTGCTTGAAGCCAAAAGTCCAAGAGGGTGAATTGGAACCATAATCCAATTGTAAAGAGATTGGAAGCTTGGTTGAAGTTTCAAGATAGTGGAACCCTCACTCGGTTAGGAGGTTGAGGAGAGTGGACGTAGGCAAGGAAGTGTCGAACCACTATAAACTCTCGTGTTTGCACTCTCTCTTCCCTAACTCTTTTAAATTAAATGCAATTGTGTTTATTTTGTTTATTATATATTTGCATATAATTGTCTCTTATTTTTGCATAGTTTAAATTTGTGAAAAAAGAGACCATCACCCTATTAACCCCCCCCCCCCTCTAGGGTGATTACCATAGTTTGGATTAGCCTCAAATTCCTAACAATAATGATGTCAAAATGCATTTTATTAGGGATGTGATTGCATAAGGTACTATTGTAGTGAAAAAAATCCCTACAATGGACAATCCTACAAATATGATGACTAAGTCATTTTCTACAGTTAAGTTCACGCATTACTTGGATTTAATTGGTGTGAATAGCATCTGAAGGCCTCTTTGGGGTGTGAGAGTGAAGTAACATGGAAGACTTTCAAGTTTGTTTGAATATTTGGAATTTGAGCCAAGGTGGAGATAGTTGGAAAGTGTCTCAAATTCTATTTTTGAGTCAATTGGAAAGTTATTGATAGTTTCCTAATAGAAGATGTTTTTGTAAGTAGGTTTCCTATTAATATAAAGGAAATATCATATTATCATATCTTCTTTTAGGAAAAAACATATTTGACAATTATACACTTAGTTTCCTATATAGAATCTTCCTTTGTAATTACAAAAAAATATAGGAAGAGATTTTGACCAAAATAGTGAGTCTCTTTTTTGGGTATAAATTGGGACTTTGGGATTTAAGAGCTAAAAAGGTTATAATCTTCTTCAACAATAGTGGAAGTTCTTCTTTGTCTTCGCCTATAGATGTAGGCTTGACGTCAAACCATATAAAATGTTTTGTGTTTTGTTTTCATTTTTTTATTTTATTATTATTTTCTCCCTATTATTATTCTTTGTTGTGGTTTTCAACATACCCTTCCTCCTTGTGCATGCTTATTAGTTGGCTTTAGTCTTGACTTTTATTGGAAGCATCTTGCTCATCAGCTTGGGATTCCACACTTATTATTAAATCTCTTATAATCAAGAATCATTAGTGTTCATGTTGGATCAATTTTAATATAGTTAAAAAATGGGAGATGTTACTTTTACAAATTTGAGATTTTTTTCATCCCTTTTAATCAATTAATATAAAAATATAAAATCTAAGACGCATGTGCCCACCTGAAAAATAAAATAAGTAAAGCTAGCAAAGGCCTTAAAAAAGAAAATCAAAGTGGTGGCTTTGATCCCTTGACCTCATGAACAAAAGACAAGTATGTTTACCATTACACTAGACATCAATATATCTCCATTTATTGTCTCCTCCTAGACCACGTTCCTAGTTCAGCCACTAACCATCTCACTTGCCATATGCCATATCCATACATGTAGGCTACAATTGCAAAATTGACTTAAAGTTGGGAAAAAGTTAAGCTTCCAAATTCTCATCATTAACACTTAGCATAATGGCTTTAATAGCCAAGCCAAGCCAACCATGCAACTAGCAACTTCTTCCACCTCCAACCGTTTTTTATATTTTTGGCCTAATCGATTAGTCAATGCAATCATCCATAGTTTAATTTTAATTTTAACGTCTTCTATTGCCTATATAAGTATGGACTTTTGGGGTTGCTTTTCATTTGAACCACGATAGTGAAAGTAAAGAAGCATGACATCAAAGCAGTAAAGAAAATTATAAGATTTAGGAAAAAAATGGTTGAGGATGATTAATCAGGAGAAAATATATGATCCAATAGTGAAAAAGTTGTAGTGTTGAGAAATTAAAGTTGCCTCGGAATTAGATGGGGTCCTAGAACGTTATATTTGAGTTTACGTGGGAAAGAAAATCCTTTGCAAATTCAACATGGATGCCAATGACCTAAATCATCCTCTGTTCGAGAACTTGCTTCAAATATTTAGTGAAGAGTGTGGGTACTCTTATGATGAAGCCCTCAGGATTGCCAACGAGGTAGATATGTTTCAAAACCTTCTTTAACTCCTCAAGTCCAATAATCCCTTTGCACATTACATGCAACTTTTTGATCTCATCTTTGATTTCCATGACACTATTGCTTCATAATACCTAATTTAGATGATTTTTTTTTTGAAATACATTATTTATTTTGGATTCTCGACATTCTATTTGAAAATAGTTTTTTTTTTTTTATCTTCTATTTTGTATTGTTTTGATGAAAATTAGAAAAAAAAAAATTTCATTTTAATGTTCTCAAACGTATGCTTAAAAATGTATGTGAGAAAAAAAAAAGAGAATTTGAGGAAAAAAAATTATTAAGTTTACACACAGACACATACATTTACATCAACCTTAGATGATAGTTAACTCATGATTTATGTGCCTTGGAATATGCCTAGTGTGTTTTAGCAAATAGGGCAGTTGACCGTTTAGCCTTTTAAAGAGCCATGTGTTACCGCTTTACCTTAAGCACGTGACACCAAGGCCTCATGGGGTGACACATTGACTTCATGAGTGGCCTATGACTAAGAGAAGGTGAACAAGCAAGTAAGGACTAAAAAAAATAAAGGTTAAACTTAAATGAGAAAAACACCCAAGATGAGGGGTGAATTAGGTTTTTAAAAATTATTTTTGAACACAACAAATTCAAGCACAATAGAAGCAAATATAAAGAGATAGAGTTAAAGAAATTAAACTTAGATTTTATAATGGTTCGATACTTCCTTGCCTACGTCCACTCTCCTCAAGCTCCTAATCGAGTGAGGGTTCCACTAACTTGAAGCTTCAACCAAGCTTCTAATCTCCTTTACACTTGGATTCCGGCTCCAATGAACTCTTACACAATCTCTTCAAGATTCAACTCACTTGAAGGCTTTAACACTCAATTTACAAGAATGAACTTCTCTAAACCTAATTCAATAATAGCTCAAATACAAATCAAAGCTAGGATGAATCACAAAGGTACACTAAAGGATATGCAAGTGAAGATTTAATACATCAAGAAAGAAATGAGAGCTTTTAAGGCAATAACAAGTGGGTAGACAAATAAATGTAGGTGTTCTATATCTCATAAATGAAGTGAAACTTTCTATTTATAGGTTTCTAACTCGAGATCCAAGAAAAACAAAAAGCAGCCTCAACCGATAGAGTTAGGGCTCGATCGGATCACTAGTCGTTTGAGCATTTAATGCTTTGGCAGGTTACCGTTGCTTCGATTGGACTTCGATCGGACATCGACCGGAGGATACCTCGACCGGGAATGAAAGACCACTGGAAGAGAGATAGTGTTTTTGCACTCTTCGATCAGACCTTGACCGAGCAAAGAGAACCGGTCGACCGGTACCCTGGTCGGTTGAGCCAGTTGACCTAGTGCCTCGACCGGTTCAACATTTTGGTCCCGAAAACCTATATTTTTTTGTTATTTTCTCTTCTAACACTTAGACAAGGTCTTTAGGTAAATTAATATGTCATTTTTGAAACGTTTTGCCTAATGCACATTTGATAAAACTTGGGTTTTAATGAAACTATAACTTTAAAGAGTAAATTGAGTTTTCCAAAGATGCATGAAATGATATGTAAAACCTAAGTGTACTTATGCATTCATCTTACATTTGTTTCTTATGATTAAAGGTCTTCCAAACGTCTTGATCTTATATCCATTAGGCCCTTCGATGAATTTACAAATTAATACCTGAGATTCTTTACAATTCAAACAAATTAGTAACTTAATCATGGTTTGTTATCATTAAAACCTAATTAGAAGAACCCTTGGGCTAACAAGGACTTTTGTAAAGCTTTTCGGTGGCTCCGAGATGAGTGCATGCTACTAGCATGTATGAGTAGCACATAGCCCACGTTGCCATCACACATGGAAAGTAGGTGGCATAAGTAGTACATGGCTCACATTGCTAGCATGCATGGACAGCAAGTGGTAGGACCCATGCCTGACCAAGGGCACACATGAGGGCTTCAAAAGAAGGCAAAGGGTGATGGTAACCCTTGCCAAGCAAACACTTATGGGCATTTAAGTCATGATGTATAGTGCAAATTGTGGGCATAATGACAAAGGGTGTGGGCATAGAAAAAAATGTGTTAGATGCCTCGACCTGGACTTGATCTAGATGTGGGAATGCATATAAGCATGGCACACTTAAGGAATAGCATGGGCCATGAGCTAAGAGACGGATTGACACCAAGGCATGTTGCTAGATATGCAGGCCAAGAGAGGACTTGGCACACACAAGGACTACCTATAGACACATGCAGTAGGCTGCTTAGAGACGCATGCAGTAGGCTGCTTAGAGATACATGTAGTAGGTTACTTAAGAGACGTATGCAGCATGCTACCTAGAAGCGTGTGCAATTGGTTGCCTAGAGGTGCATGCAACAGGTTACCTAGAGACACATGCAACAAGCTACTTAGAGACGCATATAACATGCTGATCGGATGCATAAGCTGATTTATGCACATGAGTGAGTTGACTCAAGGCATATGAGTGGGTTGATTTAAGGCAAAACACAAGAGTGACCTCTTGGGATTAGGATAAGGCCCAAGAAGACATGTACCCAACCTTGGTGCTTGGCTAGGGTTGAGCCTTCCTCTTGACTAAATAAGGACATGGAACAACTAAGCCCTTAAAAACATGGGGGATTTTGTTGAGCTTGGACATGTGGCAGTAACATGAGAGTTTTAGATGTATGAGGAATGGGCTTAAGGCATGAAAAGTTAGAACTCGGATTCAAATTCTAATTATAATTTGGATTTGAATATGAATTTGGATTGTAATTGTAATTGTAATTTGAATAGGAGAAGAGGGGCAGTTGGTGTGACCATCCTATAAAAAGAGAGGGTTGGAGTGCCTTTTGAAAAGCATTGAACACACCAAGCATATTGTGGTAGTTATGTTGAGAGTCATGTCTTGTATTTTTTTTATAGAGTAAATAAATACAAGTTAGGGGATTGAACCTCGTAAACCTCATGTATTTTATGAGTCTTTCTTTGTTACAATCTCATATGGCTTTCTTTAGGTTAGCTTAAAGGGCATTTAAGCGCCGCACAAATGCGAAAAATTTGAGGGGAAATCCGTGCCTATCACAATTGAGAATTTGAGAAAAAGAAAAGTTATCATATATATATATATATATATATATATATATATATATATATATGGATGGATGGATGCATGCTTACGGAAAAAAAACAAATCAAATTTCAAATTCTTTCAATCAAATTTCAAATTCTTTGAAAGAGTCAACTCACTCATGTGCATAAATCAGCTTACGCATCCCATTTTGGGTTGAATCCTTTGAAGGTTATAACCGGCCATAGATGGTAGTTGATTTATGATTTATTTGCCTTGGAATAAGTCCAATGCGTTCCAGCAAACAGGGCCGTTGGCTGTTTGCCTTTTAAATAGTCATGTTTTTCCTCGTGTAGAAAACTCCTTCCATTGAGGGTTTGGCCAAGAAGACCCAGAAGTATGCATTAATCATAAAACTCATGATAGTTCCCTTATTTGTAACTTATAATAGGTCCATTCCCTTTTAATGCATTAATCATAAAACTCATCCTATGTGTGTGATGACCCCCTTACTTGTAACTACTAATAGGTCCATTCCCTTCTAATTTTGACTCGATCTGATTTCTCTTTATATGATAATCTTATGTATTAATAATTTTATTTATACTATTTTGATCCTTAAAAGGGAAAAAAAATATTAATTTTAATTTAACAAGAAAATAAAAAACTTATACATATTCTTAAATAAGAAAGAAAATAACATATGATTAGAATTAGTTATAAACTTATATGTTTTAATTTTCATGTAAAAGAAGAAAATATATGTTATTAATTTAAAATTTATTTTCCCCCTTTTCTCTTCAATACGTTTGAAGATTTGAACAGTATGGTATGACACTGGATTGGTCCCATCACATTTCCCTTTCTTATTTCGGTTTTTCTCTTTTGCTTGCAGTCTTTACAAAAAGGAAAATGAACTAGTTATGATATTTCTATTACCGTTTTAGGGGCTTTTCAGGGTACAGAAAAGGAAATGTAGTATCCTTCCAAGCGCATGGTTAACGTACGCCATCAAAGAGACTGGATGAAGAGATTCCTTCATTTCCACTTCTACAACACTGATATTTGGTTTCAAATAAAAAAAGGAAATGATCATACTTCAATAGTTTAATATTCGTTTACAAGAAATTATATCACATCCTAAAATTTATTATTAAAAAAAAGTATTAAATATCATATTTAGTATTATTTGAAAATTGCTCCATAACCCATCTTTATTAATAACATTCATGATTAAAAGGCTAGATAATACATAGCACTGTTATCATGCCCCATTTTCTCCCTTAACCCATGCAATATACATAGAAAATTGTCATCAAAACCATGCAAAAGCCAAGCATCACCCCGTCTCTAATCTTGCAATATACATAAGCTGAATCAAAATAAAATGCTTCCTCCACCATCCATAGTACATGACCTTACGAGAGACATTAAAGTAGCTAGACTACCAGCTTGAACAAAACGGATTTTACATATTAACCCATTGTGCCTTCATCAGTGCACCATACACACAGATAAATAAAAAGAAGAATAATTTAAAATGAAACTAAGAAATTTTATAAAATTGATGACAATTTCTAAGATGAATGTGTGATGGTGTGTAACGGTCAGCAGATTAAGTCTTGATACGGCCGTAAATGAGGCAAAAAACAAACCAAATTGAAGTGAACTCACACAAAGTACCTGTTTTTCCTGCCATGTGTCAATCTATTCTTTAGATTCACCAAGTTCAATATCCTTTACTGGTGTCTTCTCTATCCCATCCTTCAGAAGTCTAATTTCCTCTTCTGTCAGGCTGTTTTTAACATTGGACATTGTCTTCGCATTTGCCTGCTTTTCAATCTCCACAGCCCAGCTATAAATTATCATTCCAACAACTGCAACAATCATTCCTGAAATATTCTTAAAAGTCAGCTCTGAATCAAAGAGCAGCCACCCCAGTGTAAGAACACACACTGTTTTCATGTGACCTAAAACCTGGAAGGAAACTGCTGAGAAGCGTCCTATGCAGAGGTACTGGCTCACATTGCAGAACACTGCTAGGGAGCATGAAAGGAGTATGAAAAACTGCACACCATTGGATTAAGTTAGCAGGAATCTATCTATACAGACTGATAATATGTGGCTGTGCTCAGTAATCCATTAGAAATAATATATGCATAGAAAGATAAGTTCTTACAATGACACCAGAAGACAGCTTATAGTTTGTAATAAATTTGCCATTAAGGAAGTAATCAATGAATGGACCAAGCACAAGGAGGGAGATGGACTGAATCGGAGCAGTTTTACTCAGCAATTCGAAAGATCCAATTGAGTACTTCTTTTGCAAAGAACCTATTGACTGTATCACAGAAAATTTTCCACTCATTGTCAGAGGACATGAATAAAACTCTTTCCACACAAACATCACGAACCAGCAAAATCCATTAAGCATAAGATGTTCCTTTTGTTTAAAAGTGTGTTTTTTCCCCTCAAATCCAATCTATTTGTGCTATCAAAGTGAACAAACACTGATGGAAGAAAAACAGATTTGTTTGTGCATGTGTGGTGGTGGGAGGTGGTTGAGCTTGAAGTTGCTGGCTAAGCAAGTTTGGAAGGCTCTTAGAAGGCCCTCTCTCTGTTAGATCATACTACAAGATGAAGGCTATGCCTACCTTGTGGTTTAGGTTTCAAAGATAACTTCAAAGGTGGCTTTTTTCCACATGGGAGGTAGCTGGGGGGGGAGGGGGGAGGAATTCCAATGACTAATCAAGTGATGGTGATGAGGATGAATCTCCAAGATATACATCAAGAAAGAGAATTAGTATTAGTTGCGATTAAAGAAGGATTTTTACTACTTTGAATTTAATTAGAATTAGTACTTGTTAGAGTCAAATTAGGATTAGGTAATTAGGTTATAAGACATTAGACTTAAGAGTTAGAATGGATTGTTATATTCCTAGTAGACTTGGATTTTTTGAGAAGTCTATAAATAAGGTTAATTAATGTAAACCAAAGTATTAGTTGGTGATTAAATAATATTAGTTTTTTTTTGCAAGTGTTGCAATTCTCAATGGTGAGACTCCATTGATTTTCTGCTAGATGACACTCCTAAAAGGCTTTAGTGAGACTCTAAGGTTTCTATCTTTTCTTTTTCGCATTTACTTCTCCTTAAACCCTAAAAAATAAAAACCCTATCCCACCTATTTAATTGTACCCAACCATCCTAGGGTTGTCCTACATTAGATGTTTAGAGGATGAAGTATGGTAAATTGGTGTTGCCTTCACAAGCAAAATGAAAAGTTAGGGATGCATTCTTCATCATTACAAATAGGTATTGCGCTTGTGGCATCCTATCTTCTCCTTGTTCAAGGTTCCTTGGGTCCTTGCCTCATTAGTTAAAGATGTGTTATTTAGTTGGCATGGCATAAATATGGGCAAGAATTGCAAGATGGTGAGGGGGACGATGCCATTATATTTGTTTTGGTCTACCTAGAGAGAAGGAAATAGAAGTTTCTTCAAATGCATGAAAGGTCAAGATGGGCTATGAAGGATAGCTTTCTCAAGGCTCTGTTTTTGTGGTCTAGTAGCATTTAAGGAATTGGAATTGAGAGTCTTTCCTTCTCCACTTAGTAGATAGCTTGCTACATGGTAGCTAAGAGTTTGTTGCTTTTTACCTTCTTTTTGTCCTTAAATCTTTAAATGCCTTGTGCACTTCTTGTGTGCTAGGGTTGTTCCCCTTTATTGTTAGGTGTCATTTTAATAAAATTCTTATTTAGGTGTTAAAAGAGGCAATTGCTTCCTCAGGATCTAAACAAGCCAATGAAAATCTAATATGAAGCAGCCAATGATTGTAGTGACAATAAGAAACAGAAAAGCATTAACCTTGAAAAACAAAAACTTATTTTCACTACGAAGTGATTTCATTACTTTTTAGCTACCAAAATGTATGGAAAAATACTAAAATGTGCCTAAGAAAAACCAATGTTGGACGAACATAAAATAGTGCAGAACAGGACTGTAAAATTCAGGGAAAAAATAATTTGTAAACCGATCAATTCAGCAGCCTTGACAGGACTATTTACATAATAAATGCAAAACAAGAGGAAATTAGCATATACTCACAATTTGCTGCAAAGATGTTGACACTACTGCTACACAGGCACATATGAAACCTTTAGCATTAACTTTCACATCAGTTACAGTGCAGACACCCACTCCTATAACCACAACCACCACAGAAATCTTCACTTCCCTAGAGTAGTGTTTGTTATGAAGGATCCATTCCATCACACATACCACTGGAATCATGCTCAGTTTTGAAATCTGCACCACAGATAGAACAAGGCAAGTTTTACATGGAGAGTTAGCATCAAATTCTTGCACTTCTTTGAACAAATTACATTAAGTGCTGCTTCTGAAACAGACTTCACTTTTGTACCGTACAAGAAATTATTTAAGAGAACAAAAAAACAAAGAACCTGTCCAAATCACCATCCACTGCATCAAGAATTTTAGTCTAAAATAGGGAATGTGTATAACTAGTGAAACTAAAGTCACATGAATTGCCACTAATAACAAGGTCTTCATCCTTGAAAACCTTAAAAAACCAGTTGTTTAAACTGATCACATGTCTCTGTTCTTAAACAAATTGATGCTCAGTTTGCTTCAGTCACCTCAACAACCACACACCACCAGCAATACCACCCCTCGCCAAGAAAAGCAATAATCTTTAGCAAGCAAATAACAGCAAAGTTAGTGTTTCAGAAACATAAATGCAGTATCATCCATCTAGAATTGCACCAATGTGTTCAACTAGTACAAAAATCAGTGGGGTATTTCTGAAACTTTCCTTCTTGAAACCAACCATGCTGATTCCAAACCCAAACCCAGGAAGAAACCTCAATTTTCCTTTGGTGGAAAGACATATATCATACTCTACCCTTGATTTATTTCTGTTTGGATAAAAAAAACTGAAATTTATAGAGAGACTAGGGGAAAAAAAGGAGAAAAATTAAAAGTCCACAGATCATTGCTCCCTTTTGGCTAATAATTTGGCATCTTCATTAGAAGTCTTGACCTCCAAGAAAATGGAGAAATAAAATCTCTCTTATATAGCAGATGGTAATCCATGATCAAAAAAGATCAGAGCACCCAGACAAAAGAAAATTCTAGTAGAATACAAGAGTAAGTAGCATCTCAAGATGATTTAAATGCAAGAAAAAATATTGGTTGCAGCAGCACCAAATTACTAACCAAGACTAAGCAAGCCACCAAAACAAAGAAGCTAACTTGAATAAAATAAAGCCACACCCTAAGGTGCCAGAAAAGGACTAGGTTCTTTCCAATGCAAGGTCTCTCCTAAAGCAAACTTTGCATTTGGCATATGATAAAAGCACAAAGTAGTGCAGTTAAAAGGGTTTCAAAGTTAATGCAAGCCCTCAAAATGTACATGAACGAGATATATGGTTGCAGAATCTGAAAAAGAGATTCGACCTTCAAGTTGCTAAAAACAGCTTCTTTTCGAAATGAAATATCTATATTTATCATCTGTCCTTGAGCTATGGATTGCAACCATGTATAGTGCAAAATCAAGTACAAATCAAATCCCAATGGCATGCTCCCAAGTCCTAACAAAAAAAATTCTAAAAGCACAACATCCAAAGGAGTATATTCCCTTAGTCTCCACTAACTTGGGAATAAACAGAGTACACTATAACAGAGCAAGTTCAGGCAGTTCTCACTCTAGTAGGAACATCAGAGGTAAACATAAGAATCATTTCAGGTGAAGATTTGGTTTTCTTAAGAGCAAATGAAGCATCCTTGGTAAATGCAAACATGGAATAAAACTAGGGGAATGACCACAAAAATATAAAGGAGTATGAATGCTCTAACAAAGATCACAATTCTAACAAATGAACAAGCTTCCAAAAGCGTTGAAAGAAAAACTAAATTAACATCTTAGATGAAAAACTAGATAAATACAACTCAGGCACATTAGAATGGTGTCCACTTGGACTGGCATACCTTACCTTGCCCGAGGGAAGCCCCCAAAATTAGTTAATATCATACCCGTGTATAAAGGTACTCAAATTTACCGTTAAAAAAAATTACATAAGTACGTACCAATGAAGCGTTTTAGTAATTCTTACTTGATAGAATCCAACTGAGTTTAGCATGAGGCTCAAGTTCATCCCTGTGATAGACATATTGGCTACAATTGAGAACCAGAGAAGCTCCCACAAAGGAACATACTTTGATGCAGAATAGCCAGTAGCATTTGACACCAGACCAACCAGTGCAGTAACCGCAAAATGAAACCCAGTTAAAGTGGTGGCTGAAAAAGAATACAGGATAATAAGTTTAGAGTTGAACATTTGGGTCAGGAATTAGAAATCAGGTGAATGAATAAATCATACTGATCCTCAAAAGAGAACAGGTTAAAAATTTCCAGGTCATTTCTATAATTCTTATGTTTAGCTGGCCGGAATTTTTTCCCAGTATTCCAGTCAGTTCCTAACTTGGCGAGCAGTTGGGAAGTGATGGATCTTCCCGTTATCCCAATAAGGAACTTCCTCCGTGACGAATTTGAGTAAGGGTCAAGAGATCCGAAAAGATAACTTACAACAGACAAAAGGAAAAAGGAAAAAAAAATATTATGAAAAGAAAAGAGGAGAAGGTAAGATTGAAATTCGAAAGAAGAAAGCATCAGATCAAACACCTCTTTAGGAAAAATGATAATTAAAAAAAAAATTAATAACTTTAAAACAAGGACGTAAATAATTATTTTTTTTTAAAAAAAAAAAAAAGCTCAGAAGGGAAATAATACGAAAGATCCGCGGAAACCTAAGAATGCAGCTGTAATTTGTAGTGGGGATACAATTAGATTGGGTAAGAGAATTTACAAAAGCCAGATCAGAGAGACTAACCGAAGCTGAATGCGTAACCACTGGCGGACATAAGCTGCTTGTTAGCCATGATAATTCCGACGGAGCTGATAACATTCATGGCCCAGGCACCCACATCGGAAACGGAGGATTTCTTGTCGCTCTCCATGCTCTTGGAAAAGAAAAGGGAGGATCCGCAATAGAAATACTAGATCTCAAGGAGACAAGCGGTGCAGAGATGGAGCAATTCAATTTACTAATTTGGGTAGGAAGAAGAAAAACGACGAAGAAGATGAGGCAGATTGATAGAGAAGGCTTGGCTCGACTCTATTTTGCTTAATACTTTTGAACCTATCGTTCAGAGGAGTGGGGGTAGGGTTTGTAATTGGGAAGATCTGGATTCCGGGGAAGCGGTGTGTATTGGTGTGGAACGTGGATCTGTATCTCACGCTTTCTCTTCCCCTCGCTCTCAACCCAATGTCTCTAGTCTCTCCCCGTTATTAAACGTATTACGTGTGACTACGCTGGTAAGCCCGGCCATCCTCAGTCCAATCCCCTCTGTTCCACTCTCGTTTATTACTTTTCTATTTTTTTTCCTTCTCTCCTTCGATTTTGAGAACCGCGTTTAATTTTTCCTTTCTATTGCTTTTTCCACCACCACATCGTGCTTCATATTCAAACTTATCCTTATTTGAATAAATGAAATTAACCTTGTTAATGAGAAAAAATCGGATGTATTTGGATTCTAGATATTTTAAAGGAAATAAAGAGAAAAAGTCAAACGTAAAAAATAAAATAAATAAATTATTTTTAAGGATAATTATGATAAAGGAGTAGTTGAAGGTGCATAACTTTGAAGGAGTAGAGCAAATTTTTAGGTAGAGAGTTAGATGTAAGAAATTTTTTTAAATATGGTTATAATTTTAAAATTCAAAATCTCTAAAATCTTGAAATATCCTTTACTACCTTAAAATTTAAAATAATTTTATTTTTAAAATTAGGCATTTAAAAATTTTTGAATACCCAAGTTTCTATAAAATACATTTCTTGTATTTTTATTTTTAAAAATAAAAAATAACAATAATTTTTACAATTTTAAAAATAATATATGAAAAATATAAGCTCGTTTTATATCCTTAAAGATTACTTTAAAATTTTTTTAAATGTGAGATAATAATAAAAAATTTACAACCTTTTTCTTCTAAATAATTTTTTAAATCATTACCTTTTTTAACGTGACTTTATCAAACTATTTTATTGTTTTATGTTTTCAAATTTTATCTTAAAATCAAATTATAAATTTAAAATTTTTCTATTTATTTTTTAAATATATACAAATCAAATAAAAATTTAAGAAAAATTAACTTTATTATTTTTTTCTATTTTTATATTTATTGAAGGAAAACCATGTATATGTTTTTTCGTTTTCTTTTTCCTTTATTTTCCCGTGAAAGAAAAATTATAGAAAGAAAAGTTGTAAAATGAAGGGCAAAAATAGGAGCTTTGTGGGTTTTCTATGAATATTGTGGAACGAATTCAAAGAACAACTAAAAATGGGAGACTAAGGTGGGCTAAGATGGTCTAGAGTTGTGATCGAGCTTACAAGAGTTGAAGATAATGGAGGTTTGGATTATGAAAGGATTAAAGCAAGAGATAGTGTTTCATTGATAAAGATGATAGGGGGATGCCAAAAAGAAAGTATGGATGGACCAGGCATTTTGGTTTACCACATTTTATACCTTTATCAACAATTATGCTGTGCATTATTAAGTTTATCTACCCTTTTATTATAATTATCCTTTTTTATATACACTATTTCAAATTTATTTCATTTATTTTAAATTTCTTATATAAAAACCAAATAATCTAAAAATACATAAAATTTTAACTAGATTTAATTATATTATATTCTTTACAATAAAATCACACACGAAATTACTTTTTTTTTTTTTTTGAACATTTTTTATTTCTTTAATACTTTCCTGAACCAACACATATACAAGGTAGCTTCTGCCAAAATTTTCCTACTTCCCATTCCTCATTTCACTGCTGCCTTTGTTCTTTGTCAAGCAATTCTAATATTTGTTCTTGCATTAGAACTCAAACCATGGACTACTAATGTATATACTTTTATGATTAATTTTCAAAATTAATAAAAAATAATTAAATAAATGAGAAAATAGAATTATTAGTATGCTACTTGTGAGTAACACGGCTACTAATTGCAATATTATTGCTAATTAATTAAAAAAAATGTTTCATCAATGATGGAGGTCAGTCGGTGTTTAAAAGGTGAGTCATCCCTATCAACTCTATGCTCTATTTATGATAGTAGTTAATTATAAATATCCCAATTTTCAAGAACTTTAAAGCTACTTTTTGATGACTCCTCTATGCTCTATTTATGATAGTAGTTAATTATAAATATCCCTAATTTTCAAGAACTTTAAAGCTATTTTTTTATGACGCCCAGTGCCCATCCCACCAACATCACGAGGCTGAACATGTTCACCGCATCCAAGCATAATTAACTGACCCAATTAGAACGAACAGAGCCTCTTTATCCGGGTGTTACCGCCTTCCTTCCAAATTCAATTGGTGAAAAATCCAACTTTAGGAAGATCTACCATATTCAAGTACTCGCTGCTGGATTTTGTTGGTAAGTTGTGGGATAGAAATTGATAATGTTTCTAATTTTCGTGTGTCCAACCTAATTAATTCATATAGGAATTTGACTAACACAATTGGAACATTGCCAAATATTTCCTTGAATGGTTGGCTGAATGAATGACACAATTGGAATATAGCCAAAATAATCTATGAAAAGTTGGCTGAAAAACACTTCCAAAACTGTTTTCCTTTATTTCCCAGCCAGGGCATGGGATCATGATCGTTTCCAATGAGTGTTTGTATTAGAGAAGTTGCAAAATCAGCTTTTTGAAAAAGAGCGAAGGTCCAAATGCACTCAGACTAAATTCAGTAATATAATGATGTGGGGTCAATCCCAAGTCAAATATCATCAAACACAAGTTGAACTACATGAATCAAGTCGCTAAGATTGCATCTACCATGAACACCATTAAAATGCACTCTCCTAAGTGGAAATAAAGAAAAAATTTGAGCCAGTTTTTACTTACAAATACCTTTCTTTTATTTTCAAATTCTACATTGAGCTTCCCTATCCAAGTTAGTCCTCTTTAACACCCTCAAGGGGGGATAAAAAACAAAAAAGAATGACAAAATATCCTCCATGATCATCTACTTATCTCCGAAGAATAGAAGAAAAAATTCCTAGAAAATTTCAGTAGAAACAAACGGTAAATAAAGTATACATAGGGAAGGGATTCACAGTGATAGGTAAATAGCAGATATGCATTTTTTTTTTTCTCTCGCTCTGTTTTTTTGGCGAGAAAGTTCAAACAGTCTGATATGATACATGCTATCATGAATTAAAAGAGGAATAAGAGGCATGTTTGGTCTGTTAACAGCGGAAGTGCACAACAGCTTTGCTTTCAAAATTCTAAGGGGCTGGATAAACATCTTATACCATGAATTTATATGAAAATTAGGTATAATTAGATGCTCTAGAAGGAATAACAGGAGTTTAGCATCCTTGTTCTTACATCTCAACTATGGTTAAAAAAACAAACCCTAAACTTATAACACAAAAACTCCAAGGATCCAACTGGATTACAGAGTCAGATAATACATGTTATACCATTCAGCAACTGAAGAATAAAGGGAATCCAAATTCCGTATCCTAGAAAGAAGTCACTTACAAATGCACAAATAATCCAATGGGAAGAAGTAATGACAAAAAACCAATTTAACTAATAAATCGCTCTTAAACAACCCCACTCAAGTCTGGAGCAAATATGTCTGCACCCCAACTTCTTAAACAATCAAAATACTATTGCACCTTTTTATTGAGTACATCTCCTAATGGATTTCTAATGTTTATATGCAAAGAACAACTGGATGTGCTAAAAACAAATTCGGTCACCAACTCATTTGTGAAGAATCACAACTACTTCATAGTATTTGGCATTAGTCAAGCACCTAATTGCCATATTGAGTTGATCACTTCTTTCAGTTATTGCTTTATTTCATTAAATGGTGTGGAGTTTTGGACATGGTGCTTTATGACTTTCAATTATAAAGCCACCAGTCTAGCAAATCCAGAACCGGCCCCCAACACCCCCCACCCACAAAAAAAAAAAAAAAAAAAAGAAGCCCAGTTAACTTTCTCCTTTTGAAAATCCTAAAAGCACAAGTTCCAAGTGCTGGACAAACCACTTCTTGTATAACCTAATTACCTTCACTTAAGCTTCAAATGTTTGCTTGACACATGCAAGATCTATTCATAATATGGGGATTGGTAACTTCAAATCAATTCCAGGAACCCCAGCACTCCATAAGAGCTAGTGAATGTTGTTTATAGAGAAACAGGTCCCTTTCGAATGACCCAAATGTAGCTTATATGAATATATGGGAAATGAAGTCTCTAGTTCTTTGTCAGCTGCTAATAATCAGCTTCTGTGCAACATAATGCCCTTTTGCCAGAATTTTTTTTTTTTTTTTAAAAAAAGAAGGTGTTGCAATGTGTAGGAACAAGTTGTTCTTGCTCAAATGGTTGTAATAACACGAAAAAGCATCCAATAAATAAGATTGGAGAATTGGAAAATTTTGTAGGCAGTAACAGTAATTATAAGCAGATATAAATGAAGAAAAGTTTTTAGTTCTTCCTTAGGATTGACAGGCATCTTTAATATACACAATCGGACTGGGAAGTAAATGTTAAAAAGAAATAGAGATGGTTCATATAGGCAAATTGGTTAGGAATTAGAACTTTGATGAAGATCGATCTCTCTTAGGAGTAGAGACCTGGCTCTGTTGACTGTGGTAAAGCAGAGGCATATATGTTCCTCAAGATCCTTAAGTTGTTGGAGGAAATAGAGATGGTTTTTGCAGAGATGCTTGGCCACCACTTGGATGGTATCCCTGCCCCCCTCCAATCCAAGGCGAATGAGACGCTTGTCACCCTCAACAGCAGTGTGCAACCATGCCACGAGGCTGTCAATGGTGCCCAGATCATGGCATAGAACATAAGTACCCCTAGCTGCAGCATCAAGCTGTGCCCCATGGGCAAGCTCTTTCTTAGAGAGCCTGGGAGGAAGGAATACAGTGAATAGTGGGGCAATAAGGGCAACGAGTGTATGAGTAGCAATTGCGACAGCAGATATGGCAACCCCAACGGCAGTGCCAATGAAACAGAAGGCGGATCCAGCGGTTGCACGGCGGATAAGGCGAATCTTAGACCGGGACTTTCGGATATGGCCGTCAAGTTGTTCCTTAAGTTGAGAGAAGCAGCGGCGCATGTCACGGAAATTATGGGAGTCAGGACAGGGGAAAGGATTGTCAAGACTATCGAATTGGAGGAAGACATCAAAGGCCTGATTGCACTGGGATTCGGTAAGTGAATCGGAATCAAGGGGAAGAATATCGAGGAGGTCATGAAGAGGGGAATAGAGAGAGTGGGCGTGATGGACGCTACGGTGGAGAAGGAGACAGAGTTTGGATGTGTTCTCGCTGTGATCGAAGTAGTCAGAGACAAGACGGGTGAGGGTGTTGGACCTTGCATGCTGAAGGGCATCCTGGACACATTCTCGGTCGGGTCGAAGGACATGGGCCAACCGCAACTGCTGGACATTCTCTTCTCGCTCCCCGTCTGTGTCTTGGTCTGGGTCTGTGTTTGTGTAGTCATCCTGGTGGCGGACGTGAATCTTGGACCATATCTCGTTGTAGGAATTGGTTTGGACAGCGAGGGTGTATTCGCGGGTTAGATTGACGGTGGGAGAAGTTTGAGAGATCGATCTTGGTGTGTCCTCTCTAGAATTCTCAACTGCTTCAAAGTTGTTCAGACAATTAAGCAAACACGTGGAATGCACTCGGCGGAATACACACGATTAAGGAAACACGTGATATACACTCATATATTTAGGATTGGAAGCACAAAAATTAGAAAGACAAAAAAAAAAAAAAAAAAGTTTACCAGGAGCTGTGGTTGTTGAAGTTGACGCCCATGATTTGAGGGACAAGCATTGCAGCATTTCGTGCCCCTCCAAGCTCCCACGCTCCAAGCCTAACTTTGAACTGGACTGGACTCCTTGAAATCCCTCAGCAGTACATCTTCGCTACTTCTCTACCACCCCAATCATTCCTCAATGCTCTTCATTCATTTGAGTCGCTTGGATCTCTTGAGTCTTAGCCACCAATCGGCCAAAAATGACGTTGACTATTTCTTCTAGGTCTTTTACCAGGTTCCCTAAGCTCCCTTGCCTCGCAAGTCGCAACTCGATCATCACTCTCGCCTTTTTATCTTTTTCGATTTTTATCACCACTCTTCCCTTTTTTTTATACTTTTTCATCATTATTATTATTATTTTTATGACTCATTATAATTTTTTTTTTAATATTTAACAAAAATAAAATATCATGAAAACAAAGAATCGAATACTTAATACTATTAAATATTAAAAAATTAAGGTGGTGTTTGTTTTTTTGGCTTTTTGCTGAAAGCAATTTAGTTTTAGAATTTAGATTGTTTGTTTTTCTACTTTTTCATGACTTATTATAAACTTTTTACTAAATAGAAAAAGCCAAAATATATAGCTTTTTCTAAATAGAAAAAATAACATATTAATTTGTTTTACTTTTTAATACTTAATAGAAATAAAATACTACAAAAACAAACAACCTAGTATTTAACACTATTAAGCATTAAGGTTCTATTTAGAATTAAGTAAAAAAACAAACACCACCTAAGTAAAAAAACAAACTGAGCAATGGGGTTTTCTATATCACTATTTCTTAAGCAAATTTATTGTTAGCACTTGTTCAAGATTGCCCAATGTAATTGTTGATGAATTCAATCAATTATCATATAAGATTCATTCATAAACTCAATTAGAAAGTGTAGCGCTATTTAATACTTGTTTCGTGCGAGAGCGTTCCACCAGCTCGACCTTAATTGAAATTAAGTAATTTTATGTGACATTTTAATTTCAAGGAAAACCTGGACGTTTAACCTTCTTTTAGCTGGTTTATTCTACAGTGTTGTCTTTCTTTTTTTATTATAGCTGTTCCTATACTCCTCTGTCCTAATCCTCGCAGTTGTAAATTTGTAATATATCTCGAAGTTACGCTTGTGATATTTTAATAACCACCTGCTCGTGGAAGGATGAGTAAAGTTGGCGTAGATCTAGGTTTAAATATCATTTGTGTATATATCAGGAAAAAAAAAATTACACAATCAAGTGTGAATCTCTTCACAAATCGGTCAATTCAAGTTTCTGACTGCATATTCAATTTGTTTGGCCGAAATTTCTCTTCAAGGAAGCACTGAATCTAACCCCTACCTACACGCTTGAATCCAAAATGCAAAGGTGCCACTTCAACAAAATACAACATCCAAATCACAAGGCAGTCCAATCGTAGCTGACGAGTGACAGTGAAAGACACTACCCTTCTACAAATCTCTCTTCCTCTCTATATGTATATAAATACGAGTCTTCCATAAATACAATACAGCCAGCATGGTATTATCTATTCTTAACAGACATGTATCCAACACAGGAAACCTCAAACCCCTCTCCCTATACCAATAACAGTAATGATACATCAAATAAGTGTTGTACTACAGGCAATTCCCAAATGAGATTAATTTTTTTTTCACCTTCACTCTCTGCCTGTTGAAGGATCTCTCTGGGCACCAGGCGGAGCTGTCGGCATTGGAAAATTACTGTAGTTATACTGAGCACCTGCAAACTGGGGAGCCTCCACATACGGGCTCTGGAACTGCCAATTGTTTAAAAAAGTAAGAAAAGGACGAAAGACAATTAATCAATACAGATACATTGAAAAGGAAGGAGAATGATGTTAAGGCGCATAAGTTTTCCGTAAAATCCTCATGGCACTTTTTTAGCATTTAGTGAAAATGGAATAACAGGTTATTTATAGCATGTGGAAGTATAAATTCAACTTCTTAAATGTCCATGCAGCAGCAGCATTCATCTAATCAGGCTCGGTTCTGGTCCAAATCTCCCTCCATTTTGAAAATTCTCTCTACTCTAAGGTCACGTTTGGTATGTGGAAATGGGGAACAAGAATGAAGATATTGTTTCCATTCCCATTTCTCCATGAATAAAAAATGAATTTGATGATTCCAATTCTTGAATGTGAATGCACCAAGGAATGATTATTTATTTTTATCTCAATGTTTGGTAACAAAGGGAATGTGGATTAAAAAGGAAATAAATTGACAACAATATTTTTTTACATAGATTAAAATAATTTTTTATTTTCATCTTAAAAGAACATCTGTTCAGAGGGTTTTTTTTTTTTTTTTTGATAGGTAAGATCAAAAAGTCTATATATAAAGAGGAGACGCTACAACAACGCCCCCAAGTATACAGGAAGTATACAACATAAGTCTAAAGGTTGACCCAATAGGGAAAGGGAAAGAAATAAAAAACATCACCTGTCCTTAGAGTCTAACCAATCAATGAAACTAACAAAAGAATTAGGGCTCATATCTATAGACACCCTAGACCAAGACCATAAATTACATACAAAAAAGTTTTTCAGCCTTTGGACCAATAACTCCTTATTATCAAACGCTAACAAATTCATTTCCTTTCACATTGACCAAAATATACATAAAGGGTCACCTGTCAAACCTTTTTACAAATTTTACCCACGAAGGACCCATGTCACCTAAGGAAAGTCTCCTTAATCGGGTAAGAGAGAACCCAAGATACCCCAAAGAGAGAAAAAAATCAGATGCCAAAGAACCTACGACTTTGCACAATGAAGAAGAATAGATTGACAATTTCTTCTTCGAAGTGGAAAGAAAACATTTGTTAGCCAAAGAAAACCCTCTCCTTTGGACCTGATCCAGAGTTAAGGCTTTCCCCCAAGTCACCTCCCAAGCGAAGAAAGCCACCTTAGGTGGCGCACAAGATCTCCAAATGATGCTATTAGGGAACAAAAGAGGATCACCGGGCCCCAAAACCGAATAGAGAAATTCAATCGAAAAGTTCCCACTCCTCAAGGCTGTTCAAATCACTCTGTCATACACATCCCTGTGTGTTGCTTGGAGCCTTAACAAAAAGCGTTCCACACTTTCCATTTCCTAATCATCAAAGGGCCTAGGGAACCTAGGGGTCCAACCACCCTCTTCACCTTCAGGGTTCCAAACCTCCACCACCCAAGCTTCCTTAGACAAGGAAAGGGCAAATAAGGAAGAGAAGGAATCATAAAGTGGCTCATCGCCACACCACTTGTCCTTTCAGAATCCCACTCTCCGACCATTTCCCACTTGGAAAGACAATCAACTACTCAAAAAATCCCACTCCTTTTTTATGGCTTTCCACAACCCAACACCATACCTTTCTCTCACCTCACGGGACTGCCATCCCCCAACATCTTCTCCATACTTCTGACTAATGACTTGCTTCCAAAGAACCTTTTTTTCGTTGGCAAAACACCAACTTCACTTGCACAAGAGGGCTTTGTTCATCCCAAAGAGGCACCTCACACCCAAGCCCCCCTTTTTTTTCTCCGAACAGACCGTCTTCTACCTTACTAGATGTGGTTTCTGCATGAAAGCCCCACCACCCCAAAGGAAATCCCTCTAAATCTTCTCCAACCTCAACCTCACTTGCCTTGGCATGCAAAAGAGAGACATGAAATAGATAGGCATATTATAAAGAGTATTACAAATTAAAGTGAATCTCCCTCCTTTCAAGATATACGGTCTTTTCCACATGGCTAACTTTTTGTGAAATCTTTCTTCAATCCCATCCAAAAACTATCACGGATTTGAAAGGAGCTCCAAAGGAATACCCAAGTAACAGAAAGGGAGACCGCCCACCTTACATCCCAACTCCAAAGCCAAGTCATCAATATTGTCCACCCTCCCCACAAGAATTGGCTTACTTTTTTCCAAGTTGATTCTCAAACTAGAATAAGCCTTGAACCACATAAGAAGCCAACTCAAAAAAGTCACCTAGTCCTGCGATGCCACACAAAACACGAGAGTATCATCAACAAATAATAAATGAGAGATCTGGATCCTAACACCACCCCTGCCTCTCACCCTCCACCAAGAGAAATGACTACCACTCTCCGCCCTCTTCAAGAGATAACTAAAAACCTCTATGACAATCACAAATAAATAAGGGGAGAGAGGAAATTCCTATCTCAATCCCCTTGAACTTTGAAAAAAACTAGTTGGGGATCCGTTTATTGGAACGGAGTTGCTGTTGAGATACACCATTCTACCCATTTAATCCATCTTTCCACCAAGCTCATCTTCCTTAGCATCGAAAACAAGAAATACCAGTTTACACATGATCGTACGGCTTCTCAATACCAAACTTGTAAAGAACACCGCCTTCATTGCTTTTCAACCTTGACTCTACGGCCTCATTAGCGATCAAAACTGCATCTAAAATCTGTCCACCCTCCACAAAAGCGTTTTGGGACTTGTGATCACTTTGCCCATTACCTTCTTAAGTCTATTGGCCAACATCATAGTTAACAACTTACTGTCCACTAGACTGATTGGCCTAAAATCTCTCAAGTCTTCAGCATCACCTTTTTTTGGAACAAGAACCAGAAAAGTAGTATTTAGTGACTTAACAAATGTGCCCCCCTCATGGAACTCCCTAAAAAACGCATCTCCTCTTCCTTCACAAACTCCCAACTAAAAAGTCAAAACACCATAGTGTACCCATCCAGACCTAGTGCTTTGTCTTTGCCCAAATCAGAGAGAGCAGCAAATACCTCTTCTTCCGAGAAAGGAAGCTCTAGCCTTTCAACCTCATGGTTGTCTAAAATCTTAAAGGCTAAACCATCTAGACAGGGTCTCCATTTCCCTACCTTGGATAAGAGATTTTGAAACGCCCCAACCACACTAGTTTTTATGTCTTCTCCTCAGTATACCAACTACCATTCACTTTCACTTTGGCTAACCAATTTCTTCTTCCATGTGCATTCGTCATCCTATGGAAAAAACTGATGTTGCAGTCACCCTCCTTCAACCACACCTCCCTTGATTTCTGTCTCCAAGAAATTTCCTCCTTGAGCACCCATATTCTATAATTCTCCTTTGCCTCCTTTTTGGCTTCAGTCTCTTTTAGGGACAAAGCTGTGACCTTCTCCTTTTCATCCCAAAACACCACCTGAGAGTTTTTTTTTCTAAATAATAAGATTAAGAAAAATAATATTTAGTTAATAAATAAAAATTAATCATAAAAAATCATACAAAACTAAAAAATCATACAATAATTTAAGATGTTCTATATCATTGCCTACACCAAGGGAATCAAAATACCTCTCGTTGAAGATTAATTGAAATCTCACTTTTAAGTGAGATTCCATTCCAACTAGAAATTTTTTATTCTATTCATATTGTCATTTAAGTTATCCAAACATGGGAATGTATAAGAAAAAGAGTGAGATGTTCATTCCCACTCCTCATTTCCTCGTATCAAACATGTCTTAAGGGTGTATTTAGTATGTGGGAATAGGAATGGAAATAGTGGTGAATCATAATAAGATGTAGAAGACGGGAATCAAAATCCTAGTAAGAGTGAGATTTTGTTTTCATACTAATGAATTTTGTATTCTTATTTTCATTTTAAAAAACAATCCAAACACATTAAAGAATGAGAATAGAATTGGTTTCTCATTCTCATTTTCAATTCCACTGTTCCAAACATGACCTTATAGTTTAATAACTTGATTGAAAGTTAAAAGTTTTGTTGCTACTCTCTCCAGAAAAATTTAGGAAAAAAAATATTAAAACAAAGAATGAAGGTCCTAACTCTTGCATCCATTCCAAAGTAAGCTATCTAATCCTAGTAAATCTCTCTCCTCTCACACTTTAATAACTTAATTGGAAGTCAAAATCCATTAAAAAAATCTAAAAGAACTCTTAAGCATTGTAATAATTATTAAATCTCTCTCATAATTATTATATATCTTTCTAGTGCTCAACAAATTTTCCTACTTTCTAATTATTTTTCATTTCTCAAAAAATAAAATAAAATAAAATAAAAGGTAAGATGAAAAAAGCAATGGTGCACACAATAGTATTATCCATCCAATTACTCCTGCCTTTCTTCTAGAGTCAACATTGTAATCCTAATTCAGTTATGTCTATCTCACATCCCAAGCAATTTCTTGTCTCTTTCAAGATTCAAGCATCAGTAACATCAAAGACTAAGAAATTGCAAAAAGATTTTCTTTGGTTAGGGGTCAAGTAGGGTAAAAAGGATCACCATATTTGTTGGGACCTAATGTGTAGGCCTAGGGAGTCTGGAGATTTGAGGTTTAGGAATATTTCTTTAAAGAATCATGCTTTCTAAGGGAAGTGACTTTGGAGACTCCCTAAGGAAAGTTATACCCTTTGGTATCAGATTATTTTGAGCCTTTATAGGACACATCCTAATGAATAGGACACCAACATTTCAATCAAATGGTCACATTGGTGCCCTTGGAAGGTCATTGCATAGGTTTCTCAAATTTTTTCTACACACTCACTTGGTGATTAATGATAGGGGCTAGAGTTCATATCTAGGGTTTTAAGATTTATGCCAAAGGGATCAACCTTTGTGTTCACAATTTTCAACTTTTTATAGAGTTGTCACAATAAAAAGTCTCACTGTATTAGCCATTATTGGCAACACCTCTTTTTTTTTTTCTTGAAAACTTAATTATTGTCACAACCTCACTAATTTGGAGATTGAGGACCATGAAACACTCATGTCCTTTCTTACTAAAGTGCGCTTGTCTCCTAAAATTAGTATTTCCTTTTTCTCTCCCAAAAAATTAGCAATGTGACTTTTCAAATATTTTAACTCTCTATACTCTATAATTCTCTCTCTCTTGTATATATGGAAAGCCTATGTATGTAGACATATGAATGTGTGTCTTTCTCCTACTTTTTAACTTCCCCACTTCGTTGTAAAAATTCTCTTTGCATGTAATGTGTGTACATATATATGTGACACGTGCAAATAAGTGAGCCCCCTCTCTCCCACACACACATATGTGAATGCATTTCACTACTATTCTTTTTGGTGGCAACTGATTGGGTATTTATTAATGGATGGAGAAGACTCTAAATTAGAATTGTTCTTTGATGAAGGTAACCCTTTTTCCTCCCTCCATTTTTTATTCTGAAATCTTTTTGGTGATTAGAATTTGATGCCATTATTGATGAAAATTAATTAGATTATAGACCATGCCTTCTCAAGTATATCATCCATCACTTGAAACTAAATCCTCTATGGACCAGTAAACACAAAAAGAAACCGATTTTCTGTATTATCTTGGTAGTCTTGTTTCAAACAAAGGTATGCCAATTTTCAATTTATACATAGTTATCTAACAAGATCAAAATTTTATAAATGAAGGGGGTCCACTTAATCTGCACCAAGTTTGAGTTTACTCTTTACAGACTTTTTAATTGGAATTTCTTAGTGATTTTTTTTCTTTCTTTATTTTTAATCAATCCACCTTGTGACATTTAAATTTTGAAATTTTCATGTGATCATAAAAATGATCCTAATATATCTTGCATAATGAACATGATCACATTATCAGTGAGGAGAAAAAAAAAAAATGTTACCTGTGATGCAAATGCAGTATAAGACTGCTCCTCAAGGTTTGAAGATTTTGGTGAGGTACTAGGAGAACAAGCATCATGGCTTGGTTCACTTCCATTCAGTTTATGGACTGCACTGTTTAGCATAGCTTCATCCTCATTCCCATTGGATGATTTAACCCTCTATATATGCATATCATGGTTCCAAAAGTATTAGGCATTTAAACAAAAAAAATTTCTAAACCACACAAAGTTGAGGACGGAGTTGCAACCTGGAAAATTTTTCCCAGAGTCTTCAATCCCTTTGCCCGTGCACGAAGCTCCTCTTTCTTGCAATTGTTATCTTGAAGAACCTGCAACAGTCCTTTAATAGATTACCACCAGACAAACTGGATAAAGCATTATATATCTAGCAGTAGGAAACACCCAAAAAAATATAACAGCTAATAGTAAAACAACCATCTGACAAACACGAGAAAGAGTAGCTTCAATATCAGCTACATTAAGCTTCCACAGAGAATCAATCATTAGCTTTTTGTGAGATTGCATGTATTCTTCAAGCTCTTCCTCCGTGTAGTTTCCTTCTGCACTCAGCTGCTTCTTCATGTCCTCTTGCAGTTGAATCAAAGCAATAGCACCTACCAGCAGCAGCAGCAAGAAAAAAGCACTTCACCAAGCCATAGAAATATTTATCTTAAGCAGCAACTTCCCAGACAAAAAATATTCGATTGACTAAGCCTGTTAAATCCCACAATTTTGGGACTAGAGGAAACAAAGTTATTAACATGCATGAACAAATCATGCAGATAGTCACATGCACAATTATATAATTTCAGAAATTAAAATAGGCTAGATCACAAGATGACTAGGTTATGGCCTCGTACATAATGAGAATATTGAAGAAAAGGTTGTAATCAGGAAACTACAAAAATAAAAATTAGTGTCATGAACAAAACAGAAAAGAAAATAAGAGATTTTGAAAAATCAAGAATAAGGTGATGAAAATCTGACTGGTTGGAAATGCCAACAGATAAGTAACAGAAACCTGGCCAGATCAAACCCAGAACTCATTCTCTGAGTTCCTCTACATGCACTGAAAATTTTTAATTAACCACAATCAATCAATATCAAAGGACAAAAATATTAACAATGATTAGAGCAGCTGCTATAATGTTCAAATATAAATCAACAACAATCCAGGGTGCCCAAGCATAATTTAGTAACACTTGTGAGAAGAAAGAAAGAAGAAAAGAAAAAGAACAAACTAAACATGGCTATTGGCCATTGAAGCTAGTGTGTGCTAACCAGTTGCTGCAGTTACTTGGGATTTTATGAAGTGGCCTTTGTTTCTGAACCACTCAGCAATGAACGGCACACCCAAATATATCGCCTTCTTCCCAAGCTCTTTAGCCGCCTGTCTTGCATATATATAGCCAATTGTATTCAACATATCAACACCATAAGCTGTAGCAAACAGAGCATGAACTTGATCAGAAAAAAACCTCTTTTGACTTTGCATTGATAAGGATAGAGAAAAGCAGTCTGATGAAAACAAAAAAGTGCAAAAATATGTGGACAAGTTGAGCAATGTTTCTTTCAAAGATTAAACTTTCCCTAGATATACCTGCACTCATCTGAAGCCCCACTTTTAAGTTGCTCGATGAATTACGAAAGCCTAGAAAGCCTTCTTCTAAATAGACTAATAATTCACCCTGGTTTAAATGAATTTTCTTTAACTTACACAACGATACTAATCACTCCCCTCATTGACATCAAATAGTTTGAAATTTTGAGTACTCCTATTACTTTACAGTAAAATTTATAGGTAAAAATGTTGTCATGAAATGAGAGTGTAAATTAATTAGTTGAAAAACAAAACTAGTTTGTTTGCTTGCAAGTTTCCATGTCACACAATCTCACAACACCAGAAGCATGGACTTAATAAAATTTTACCTGCATTTGAGAGCCTTGATAATTCAGCTTCAGCATGATTAACAAAATCCTCTTTGTTCCCTTGAACATATTGGTTTAATCGGTCCTTCAGTATGTCTGCAAGTTTTTCTTCTCTTTCTTTTTGAACAACCTGCAGCCAGAAGAAATCTGCATGAATCATCCACTGAAAAGTAAAACTAAATCTAAGGACATGCCAAACTGTAATACAAACAACAGCAAAATGCAGGTTTCCAAAAAGCAAATAAGTTTAAATTCATATTGCTTGTAAATGCTGAGTACATGGCTATGAATTCAATCAGTTGTTAAGGCAGAGAGGAAATATGTTTCCATCTTATTGATGATGAAGCAAATCAAAGCAAGAAATCAAGAAATCAATTCTCTCCCTTTTGCTTTATGTTTTGTCAGTAATTAAGTAGAAACTACCTACTTTGTGTCCAAAAAAATAATACAAAAAATTCATAGACAAATAATCATTATATTCCTGAAATAAACAACAGCTAACAAAAGGAGGCACTAAACTCTAAAGTATATACAGTGTATGCAAAAGACCACACTATTGGAGGGATACACACACATTAAAAAAAAAAATTCTCGCACACCACATAGAGTTCAACCAATCAATAAAGTCTACCACAAACAAAGAGTAATCTCCTATCTACACTCTTGCTCCAAAAAATTATACACAAATGATTGTTTGACCACTTGATCTGCTTTTTCAATATTTTTAAATGCTCTCCGTCCATATGGTCTAGAATAGACATAAAGGAGTAACTCTCCAAGCTTTCTTCATTTTTTCCCAAAGAAAGATCCATGCCAGCTCAAGAGAGCAACCCTTATTAAGGAGTGCATTACCCGATCTGTTAACAAGATGACTGTTTTAGCTGTTTCGTCTTCTCTTTTCCACATATAGCATCTATTTAGCATCTTCCATCTCCTTTTGAGCTGATCCAACATCAATATTGCCTTCCTCATGCAACTTCCTAAGCAAAAAAGTTTACTCTTGATGAGACCCAAGGATTCAAAATTGGGTCTAGCCAAACCATTTTATCCTCAACATCCTTGGATAAAGAAGAGTAGAGAGATTTAATTGCACTCTAAGTCTAACCAAACCATTTTATCCTTAACATCCTTGCTAATTTTCTGCAGTTGCAATCTCCAACAGAAAGCCTCCACCCCATTTAGCTCCCAGATATGGATTTCTCTTGAAAAACAAGGGTTTCAAATACCCCTTTCCCACTCTTGCTCCCACACATCAATTGCCCATACATCTTTGTTAGTGGCTATGGAAAACAACACTGGAAAGCCTCTGCAAGGGGTAAGTACCCTATACCACTTATCCTTTCAGAATTTTACTCTCCTTCCATTGCTAACCTTAAAACCAATTCTACTATTAAAAGTCTCCCCCTTGCTTTTTTATTGTCTTCCACACTCCCACTCCACACCTTTCTCTAACTCTTCTTAAGCACCAAAACCCTCTTCCTCCGCATATTTCCCTATAATCACCTTCTTCCAAAAGATGAAACTTGGAAACATAATAAGTAAAAATTCTCTCTTTCTCTCTCTCCTTTTCTTATTGTATGTCTAAGTAACCAAATATTTCCACTTTCTCCTAATCAAAATAGCATCAAACATAAAATTTAATAAAGGCAAGAACTTTTGTTCGTTACTCATCCTTTTTTTCTATATCTCACTGTAACCGAATCAAGGGATTTCTCAATTCCTTGTTATTTATCAGAGGAATAATACATATATATATATACACTTGAGAGTCCTGATTAGGAAGGTATTATCCCAAAGGAAACAACCAAATTATGGTATGTACAGATATATACAGCTAACACTCCCCCTCAAGCTGGAGCATAGATGTTGATCATGCCCAGCTTGTTACAAAAGTACTCAACTCGAGTTCCATTTAGAGCTTTTGTAAAAATATCCCCAAGTTGCTCTCCAGTCTTCACATAGCCAGTAGAGATTAGATTTTCCTCAATCTTTTCACGAATGAAGTGACAATCGACCTCAATGTGTTTGGTTCTTTCATGATAGACTGGGTTCGCGGCAATATGAAGAGCGGCTTGATTGTCACACCAAAGCTTTGCTGGCATTGTGCACTTCATTCCCACTTCACATAAGAGTTGATGTATCCATATGATTTCACAAGTAGCCTGTGGCATGGCCCTATACTCAGATTCTGCACTCGAACGGGATACAACACTCTGCTTCTTACTTTTCCAAGCCACTAGATTCCCGCCGAAGAACACACAATAACCTGTAGTGGATCTTCTATCAAACTTAGAACCTGCTCAATCCGCATCAGAAAAACACTCAATGCGAGTGTGTCCCTGACTACTATATAGTATGCCTAGACCAGGAGCCTTCTTTAGATAGCACAAAATCTGCTCTAAAGCCGCCCAATGCTTTATTGTAGGCGCAGATGTGAACTGACTAACAACACTTACTGCATATGCAATATCTGGTCGCGTCACGGTGAGATAATTCAGCTTCCCAACCACTCTCCGATACCTTTCAGGGTTGTAGAAGGGATCTCCATCATCTGGCATAAGTTGTACATTAGGCACCATCGGGGTAGTACATGGCTTTGCTTCTATCTTACCGGTCTCTTTAAGCAGATCAAGCACATACTTCCTCTGTGATAAGAACATCCCTTTCTTGCTCCTTGATACTTCTATTCCCAGGAAATACTTCAGTTCACCCAAGTCCTTTGTATGAAACTTGGAATGCATGAATGTCTTAAGATCAGAGATTCCTGCATGATCATTTCTTGTAATAACTATATCATTGACATAGACCACAAGAAGTATGATACCAGCAGCTGTTTTCTTGTAGAAAACGGAGTGATCTTTCTCGCTCTTGTTCATGCCAAATGCTTGAATCTCCTTACTGAATTTTCCAAACCAAGCACGGGGACTCTGCTTCAATCCATAGAGGGCTTTTTTCAGATAACAAACCTTCCCATACTCCCCCTGAGCAACAAACCCAGGAGGTTGCTCCAGATAGACCTCTTCCTCTAGATCACCATGAAGAAAAGCATTCTTGATGTCTAATTGATGTATCATCCACTGTTGGGAAGCAGCAATAGAAATAAATAGTCGAACTGAATTGAGTTTGGCAACTGGAGAGAAAGTATCAGAATAGTCTACTCCATATGTCTGAGCATATCCTCTAGCTACAAGTCTGGCTTTCAATCGTGCCACAGAGCCATCAGGATTAACCTTTACCGCAAAGACCCACTTGCAGCCAACAACTTTCTTTCCTTGAGGCAAATCAACAAGTTTCCATGTATGATTATCCTCCAATGCACAGATTTCTTCAAGCATTGCATTCTTCCACCCAGGATGATTCAGGGCCTCTGTAACAGTTTTAGGTACTGAAATAAAATCTATAGAGGCTACAAGGACACTTGAGGAAGATGACAGGTGATCATAAGACACAAAGTTAGCAATGGAATAGATAGATTTGCAGTGTCGCTTACCTTTTCGAAGGCTAATAGGAAGGTCGAGATCACTGGAAGGATCAGATGACGAAGGAGTTGGTGCAGGACATGTATCTGTTGTTACTGGGCGCCGAGAGTACACCTGGACAATGGGTGGTTTGTCTGGAGCAGGAGGAATATTAACAACAGGTCCAAAATGAGCAAGAGACGCATCAGAATCAACCACACTTGATTGCCCAACAGTTGGTCTTGAATGAACCACTTGATACACGAGCCATTCTTCATCCTCCTCACTTGCAGAACTTGTGGGTGAAGAGAAGAAGGATGTGTCTTCGGAAAACACAACATCCGTTGATATTAGATACTTATTGAGATCAGGCGAGAAACATCTATAGCCCTTTTGCAGTCTTGAGTACCCCAAGAAAACACACTGTAACGCCTTAGGATTAAGTTTAGTAACAAAAGGCCTTGTATCTCTAACATAGCATGTACATCCAAAAATTCTTGGTTCGAGGGGAAAAGGTGATTTCTATGGATGTATTACTTTGTACGGAATATCACCTTTAAGCACTACAGTGGGCATACGGTTGATCAGAAAGCAAGCTGTGGAAACGGCATCAGCCCAAAACTGTTTCGGAACCTTCATCTGGGACATGAGTGCACGAGCCGTCTCAAGTAAATGCCTGTTTTTTCTTTCAGCAACCCCATTTTGAGAAGGAGTATCAACACAAGATGTTTGATGAAGAATCCCATGGTGACTCATGTAATTCTGAAATGAGTTAGACACATATTCTTTTCCATTATCGCTTCTTAATATTTTCACAGACACATCATATTGGGTTTTAATCTCAGCAGAGAAAGCACAAAAATGGGAAAATACTTCTGAACGATTCTTCATAAAATAAATCCAAGTCATTCGAGAAAAATCATCCACAAAGGTAACAAAATATCGAAACCCAGTTTGAGAAGTAACAGGACACGGACCCCAAACATCAGAATGTACTAACTCAAACAAAGACTCAGCCCGTTTATTAATCCTTGGGCCTAAAGAACTACGATGATGCTTCGCAAAATGACATGACTCACAATCTAATGAAGGTAAAGTATCAAACTGAGGACACAATTTCTTCAACACCGATAGAGAAGGATGTCCTAACCGACAATGAGCTTCAACAGGAGAGGCAGTACTGACACACGCAACTGGTCGAGGTACCCACTCGTTAAGAATATAGAGCCCATCCGATACATGTCCTTTACCAAATGTCCGTTTCGTCATAAGATCC
Source organism: Vitis riparia (assembly GCF_004353265.1). Taxonomy (NCBI): domain Eukaryota; kingdom Viridiplantae; phylum Streptophyta; class Magnoliopsida; order Vitales; family Vitaceae; genus Vitis; species Vitis riparia. The sequence continues at coordinate 115,992 of NC_048448.1, read as the reverse complement.
TGAAACACACAATGATCAGGGAAAAATGAGACACTACAATTCAGATTTTTGGTAAGTTTACTGACAGAGATTAGGTTAAAGGCCAAATTTGGTAAGTTTAACACAGACGATAACGTAATAGAAGATGTTGGTTTCACAGTCCCAGACCCTTTAATCTCATAGGTAGAACCATCAGCAACAGTAACAGGAGGAGCATAATGTGTTCTGAAGGTAGAGAAAGTTTTATGATTACCTGTCATATGATCTGTGGCACCTGAATCAATTATCCATTTGTTTGAGGAGGAGACAAGACATGTTTTACCTGACTCTGCTAGAGCACTAACAGGAGTAGATGCTTTCAGTGCGTCTTGATACTGTGAATATTTAGCAAACTCTTCTGCTGTCATTGTGACGATCTTGTCTGAGGAGTTTGAAAATGTAGCAGTATCAGATGTAGCAACATTGGCAGTTTGAATTCTCCGATTTCGATTTTGCAATTTCCTGCAGTTTCTCTTGGTATGGCCAGCCTCATGGCAGTAAAAACACACAATAGTACTTGAATCATTGCCACGATTTTCGAATGCCCTGTTTCCTCCCCTGTTATTCACCCTTCTTGTATTTTCTGCATTTCCTCCTTTTGCAACAAGAACATTGGTGTGCTGAGAAGATGAGACATTCTCAGTTCGTAGAACTCTACTGAAAACTTCCTGAAGGGAACCAATGTCAGAACCAGAAAGAATCTGAGATTTTGCAGTCTCAAACTCAGATGGGAGACCGGATAAGAAACTCATAACAGCCATCTGTTCTCGTTGAGCCTGTTGTACTCTAACATCCGGACTGAAAGGCATAAGTGCATTCAATTCCTCATATACCTTCTTGAAGTCCATAAAATATGCAGTGAGGGATTTAGCTCCCTTTTCAGGACAATGGAAGGCATTCCATACATCATACATCCAAGAGACATTTCCTTTTCCAGAGTACAGAAAATCAAGATAATCCATTAGCTCTTTAACAAATTCACAATGGCTCAGCAGACCAACGATATCACTATTAATAGAGTTTTTCATCTGCAGAAATAACCGTGCATCATCTTGCAACCAAAGTTTTCTAGTGATATCAGTAGGAGGTTCCTCAGTCAAGTGGTCATCTTTAGCAACACTTCTCGGATAAATTTTGATAGTCTTACTCCATTCAATATAATTAGACCCATTTAATTTGTGTTCAGTTATTTTTGACACAATGGGCACTATATCAGCAACAGAATTCTTATTTTCTTCCATGATAATAAAATTCAATCTCCAAAGTAATCAGCCCAGACCAGAAATTACAATTCACCACACAGCAAGAAGAAAAAGACAAGTACCTCTCTTACACGAAGGCGTCAAAAGCGTCAAAGCTTGCGTCAAAAGCAACTATAAAACCCTTGACAAAATGGATTGCTGTCGTGGCTGCCAAGGTGGGTGGAAGAGGAGACTGGATCGGAGAATCACGACCGTCGGTTTCCGGCGACTGCGATGTGCAGGGAACAGTCGGCCAGATTCGGAGCAAAGTGCGAATCTAGGGTTGCGGCGGAGCAGGAGGAACGCCGGTGATCAGCGTCCGGCTAAGTAACAGCAGCGGCGAGCCCTAAAAGGCGCTCCTAGGCAGTGAAGGCCAGGGCTTTCAATGATTTCGGAAGACGGCGTTGCTTCGACGGTGGAGAGAAGGCGTGAGAGGGTGGCGGGATCTGAGAAGAAGGCGTCTCAGGAAGGTGGATCGAGGGGCAGGGTGGATCGAGGGGCAAGGTTCACTGGACTCGCGATGGTGACAAATCTGACAAATCTCCGTCGACGCGTCCCAATGGCGGAATCTCAACACCATCCACAAATCTCTCTGTTTCTTTCTCGAGGATTGCAGCGATGACTCGCGGTAACCAGAGAGATCGGGATCGGGATCGGGAAAGGGCTCAGTCATGGAACCCCAAGGAATCTCAAACTCGCGGTAACCAGAGAGATCGGGATCGGGAAAGGGCTCAGTCACGGAACCCCAAGGAATCTCAAAGAACAAGACGGGATTGCGACGCCAACGCAACTGATCGGAGGTCAACAGAAGCTGCTACGCTCCTCCACGCGCTCCGCCACGCGCCGGCGCGTGAGTTGATGCGTCCTGCTTCTCAGTCCGAACGCGTGAGCTTCACGCGTTCAGCTTCAGGTTGCCGGACTTCGGGTACCGGCCGATCTTGACACCTCGCTTCTCCCTCCGAAGGCAGTGACACTACCAGGTCACTTTTATCCCGTGACCCAAGAACAAACCCAGAATTTGAGCCAATGGCTCTAATACCATGTAACCGAATCAAGGTATTTCTCAATTCCTTGTTATTTATCAGAGGAATAATACATATATATATATACACTTGAGAGTCCTGATTAGGAAGGTATTATCCCTAAGGAAACAACCAAATTATGGTATGTACAGATATATACAGCTAACACTCACTATCATTTTTTGTATAGATATCTTGCTATTTTTTTTTCTTCTTTCCTATTTGTAGAAGGAATAAGAATTAGTAAGGGTGGGAAGAAATGAAAAAAAGATGGAGTTAGTATGGAATGAGAATGAAAATTTCATTTCCATTCCAGACTATTACCTGCAACTAAGGCCCAGAATGAGTTACTAATGGAATAAAAGATTCTCAAACTATCAAATCATTCCCGCCAAACAAAGACACCCAATATTGTTAGATTATTGTAGATGAACTAAATGGAAATCACAAATGTTGAATGTATGACTTATGCGATTTAAAATAAGCAAAGAGGGATAAAAGGGGAGAGAAAAAGGCGAAATGATTCAGGGAAATGAGAAAAATAAACCATAAATGCTAAGAAAGTTATTCAAGTCACTTCCTTGATTGCAACTTCATACATTTGAAATAAAGGAAACATTATTTGTTTAAAATGAAGGAACATATTGAAAGTCGGGGTTCTGAAAGAGATACAAACCAAGAAAATAGGGGAGAGATGGAGGAAGAAAAGAAAGATCATTCAAAAGTAGGACTCTTCATGGTGCTAAAATTCTTTTTTTTTCTTAACTAATTCCTTTCTCTTCTTGTTTCTATTTAAAACCTAGTTCAATTCTCCCAAAAAATAAAAACAAACAATTAACAAGCACAAAACGTAATTATAAAAGAAAAATAATCTGAAAATCCAATTCATGAGATACTAGGACATTGTACCCTCATTTTTTCTTGCAACTTTTTAGCATCAAACTGTTCGCCTTCTGTAAAAATGTCCAGTGAAGCCATCGAGGCCATTGCAAGCTGGCCTATGTATTCCTCAAAAAGCTCACTACCGAAAAGCATTGCAAATATTGCTGCAGGTTCGATAATGGCATCTCTGCAACAAAAGAAAATATGAAAATTAGTATCAGAAAATGAATATCAAATTACCATAATTTCATGAGGATCCACATATAAGCCCACACTCCTATAATTCATTTTAGTCATAAATTAAGAAAAAGCAGCTCACGTTGAAATTCCTGACTTCCCATGAGCATCATAAGCCTGCCGCTGGGATGGATCACTCAATACTTGGTAAGCCTCCCCCAAAACCTGCATCCAAATGAATGAAACTTTTTAATAGAATTGTACTGATGATTTTCAGCACTATCAATTCCCAAAAATCAGGCTCAGAATAAAAGTAATTTATGGAAAATGAGTTCAAAATCATAAATAAACATCTATTAAGATCGAAAATTGCTGGCTCTGAATCTTATGTATGTCATGACTCACAACAAAATAAATAATTTACTGAAGGAAAACATGTAAAACTACATCAAGAATGCCCATGCAACTTAGCATTTACAAGAATTTTTTAGAATTAGGATAGTTGGGTTTTTCCTTCTCTCCCTCTATTTCCCTAGATCAATGTTCTGATCATCCCTCAAAGGTCACCTTTCACTAGAAGCCTCAAAATGATAATAGTAAAATCCTTCTTTCCACAATGAACTACCTAGCCCCAACTTTGATGGGACCAGCTCTATGCAATTGCCTTTTAGAAGAAAGCCAAAACCGTTGTATGTCTACACACATAAATTATCAGCCTCATTATTTATTTATTTATTTATTTTATTATTATTATTATTTTTATGATAGGCAGAGATAGAATATACTAAAACCACCCAACAAAAGGCTTGTGTACCTATACACATTGTATAAAATATCAACGTTAATGTGCAAAAGAACACTAGTAAATCGAGGTGATGGCCTTCTCTAGAAACATCAAAACCATGATATGCCCAGATATATAAACTATCAACGTAAGTGTGCAAAAGGACACCGATTCATTGAAGTATACATTTAAATGGATAATCACCTTTTTCCTGTACATATCACTTTAAATCTTTTGTGTAGTCAAATGTACACTTGAGAGCTTTACTATAACATACACTTAAGGCTTAGCTTAAGTGATAAAGGGATGGGAGGGCTTGTGGGAGGTTCTAGGTTCAAGTCCCAATGGGGGAAAAAATTTACCTATAAAAAAAAAAAAAAAAAAAAAAAAAAAAAAAAAAAAAAACCTAAAAACTAACATGTTGGGGAAGTTCAAACTTGGCATGTTTAGCATATTGCTAGAGAGCACTACCCTCGAGCTAAACTAACATGTCAGACTATTTGTGAAATCTTTGCACAATTAAAGTCTAGTCAATGCTAAAGGTCATCTCTCCAATATCTTTGTTATATTAAGATGGTGCTACCTACTAGTAGCTATGATAGAATAGTGTAAGCATCATCCTTTTTCCTTCAAACAAAAAAATTCCAATTGTCCTTTTGGTGTTTATGGAGGGAGTACAATGACATCTAATGATCACTTATGGAATGGTTCGTTTGTGGGCAAAAAAAAAGAAAAAAAAAGTTTGGAGAGTAGCTCCATTATGTATTTTTTTAGATGGTCTGGAAGGAAAGAAATCTCAAGGTGTTTAATAATGAGGAGAATTCTACTCTTTTTCTAAAGATGTTCTTTCTTAGTAATTTGTTCTTTTGAGTAAAGCAGTACTTAGAGATAGATTTTTTGTCTTTCTTTGATTTTATTGAGTGGCTGGGTTTTGGTTAAGGGAGGGAGTTATTGTAAGGGTTCTTTTCCCGTTTCTGTGTTTTTAGGCCCTATCTTCTTGTATACTTTGTAGTGTCCTTGGAGCGTTTTTTATTTTTTAATGAATTTGGTTTTAATTTATCAAAAAGAAAAAAGAAAAAAAAGACATCTAATGATCCCTTGGAGGTTTGATCTTACTTCACAGGATTCTGCAAATGGTTTTATAGTTAATGATAAGTAGCATACTTCTTTGTAGTTTCTAGAGGTGTTTTTTGTTTGCCTTTAATGCATTCTCTATACTCCCAATCTACTTGGATGTGCCCGCTTTCTCTATTAGGCACTTTTAATATCATCTTCATTCTCTTTGCCTCTCAAAGTACAATTTTTTTTGTCTTATAGAGGGAAACTCATTCTGCAACATGTGTGTTTGTGGCATATGATTGGGCTGAAATATTTCACTGTTTCAGCATTAGATATGGTAACTTTGTTCTTTTATTGTCCTTACATTTTTTCCCCAAGGTACATGGTTCATGCCATAATTGAAGCTTTTAAGGTGCAAATCCAAAGAAAACAAAATGTCAAGTAAACAACAAATTCTTCTTAAAGAAAACAATAAGAAAGTTTATAACGATAAGTAGAGGTCTTGCCTGAAAATTTTGTGCAGCAAGAGGATCATTGGGGTTTTTATCTGGATGGACCTGCCGTGCCTTCAAGCCACAAAGAAAAATGATTCATCAGATGTACATAAAGCAGCAATTATAGCAAGCCTAGAACCTTAAATTGATGGTGAATTAACAGATATTTTTAGAATAAGTTAATTGAATCTGGTAATTATTTAATACTTTTAGCTGGACCTGTTCAAAGTTTGGTAACTCAACTTGTTACGATGTTGAAGATTTAGAGATTGGATTTTTGTAGACCTTTTTGCTGGTAATTTATGTGTTTTCATTTTCTTTGTTCCTTTTTCTTCCAACACTTCATCTATAAATGGGATTTTCCCCTCTTTTTCTCAATTGCCAATATTTTTTTTTTCTCACCAATAGAAAATTATCCTATGGATGAACTTGCAGAATAGTTAATTGAAGTGGAAGTAACTGAGAAAAATTCTGCAACAACTACCAGGAAAAATTCAAAAGTAAATAAACTGACAAAAGAAGAGGATAGTGGCCAGATATGCACATTCCTATCTTCAGATGATAATAGGAACTTTCTGTGAAAACATGCCCATGTACATGAGCAGCTTTAATTCTAGGAATACCACTGGTCAGGAGACAAAATTAACCATGGGATCCAGAAATGTTGAAAACTACAGCATCTTTTAAGACTAATGAATTTAAAGTTTCAGTAAAATTAGATGAAACACAAAACCTATTCCACACTTGGTACTTTTGGTCTTTTTTCCAAAGAAAATTATGTAGAATTATGGTTGGTAACCTACTTCTTCTTTTGCATCTTTGTTGTTCTTTCCATGGCCAAGAGGTGCAAAGTACAGAAGGGATTGTTAGGTACTTTGTGTTTGCTAGGTTATATTAATAAATAAATGAGATGCACTATGGTAGAACAATGGAGACAGAAGCATGCTTGTTTTTGTTTGCATATAGTAAATAGTCAACTAGATTAGTCTGTCTTGTTAGAGGGTCAAAGAAGCATGCTTGTTTTTGTTTGCACATAGTAAGCAGTCAACTAGATTAGTTTGTCTTGTTGGAGGGAAAAACTTCTTAAACATTGTTTTCCCAAATCCTGTCTAAGTTCAATTAGACCCCACCCAATCTACAAACTTGAACAAACACAAAGATCCTTCTGTAATGTACATCCTAACCCGTGACAACAAATTAATCACAGATGAACGCTTCAAATGCTGTTCAATTTCTCTTGTTTCACAAAGTCCAGAAAATACAAAACAGGACAGCTCTCCAGACCACCTTTCACTTTCTTCCCACAAAGGAGTCGTGTTAACTTAACAAAGCCTCCTTAACTGACAAAGGAAGAAAAGTGACTCAAAATAAAGCAAAAGGTAAGTGTCACAGCTCCCTAGCTTTAAGGCAGTGAAGAAGGAAGAAGGAAAGATATGATCAATAAACCCTACTTTGCTTTTACAAAGGTAACATTTGTTTGTCAAGGACCAACCTCTCCTTTGAAGTTGTTCTAAAGTCAAAACCTTCCCCCAACAAGCTTCACAAGCGAAAAAACTCACTTTGGTTAGGACCCATGAAATTTTAAATAATGCCTTCGGGGGAAAAAACTCACCACCCTAGCTCCTGCATGGAAAACAGAGATTTTATAGAGAAAGCAACATTTCTTGAGCTCATTCACCCCATCCTTCTCTTCCCTCTTCACAAACATCCCATGCAACATTGAGAAAAGAAACTCCATGGTGTTCAACTCTCACTCACTCAAATGTCTAGCAAAACAAGGGTTTTAGTGCCACCACCCCTCCTGTCCCCCCACGTGTTCTTCCCAAACATCTGCCATCCAAGCCTCATTATTCAAAACTAAAGCATACAAGGTGGGAAAAGAAAAACACATGAGTTCCTCATCCCACCATCTATCCACCTATATCTTTTTTTCTTTTATGGGTAAAAAGCAATATATTAAAACAAGACACTCCAAAAAAAGGCCCAAAAGTACACAGGAAGTACACAAAGGACAGTTAAGAGTGCCTGAGAAAAAGAAAAAAAAAAGAACAACAACGAAAACAATAACCCCTCAAACAGAGTACAACCAATCCACAAAATCAACAATGGAAAAAGGTCCGAAAACTAAATACACCTTAGCCCAAACCTAAAGGTTACAAAGGAAAGAAAGTTTAAACCCTTGGACCAAACACCCCTCATGTTCAAAAGCCTTATTGTTTCTTTCTTTCCAAACTGTCTAGAAAAAGCATAGGGGAGCAGCTCTCCACACTTTTTCCTCTTCTTACCCATAAAAGAATCGTACCACCCTAATAACGTCTCTCTAACTAAGAAAGGAAGTACCCACGCATGACACCCCCAAAAGAGAAAACAACAAGCGCCAAAGAATACTTGTCATATCACAATGCAATAGCATGTGATCAAGTGACCCTTCCTCTAAATGACACAGGTAACATTGGTTGGCCAAAGGCCACCCTCTCCTCTAAATCCTATCCAAGGTTAAGACCTTATTCTAAGTAGCCTCCCAAGCAAAAAAACCTACCCTTGGTGGCACACATGAGTTCCAAATTACACTTGTAGGGAAATCACCTTGTCTTTCCAATTCCAAAGCCTTGTAGAGAGATTTAATAGTAAATTTACCATCTTTTGATTTTGTCCAAGCCACCTGATCATCCACATCCCTACACACTCTCCTTCCTTGCAATCTTTAAAAAAACACTGCACAACAACCACCACCCAATCGTTGAGCCACTTAGAGAATCAAGGAGCCCATACTCCCCCTTCTGAATGGTTCCAAACATCCTCTACCCAAACCTCCTTGGATAACGCTATAGCAAATAAGAAGGGAAAAGAGATGCACAAAGGATCGTCACCATACCACTTATCTTTTCAAAATCTCACCCTCCTCCAATTACTCATAAAATAGGTCATATTACCACCCAAGATATCCCATTCTTTCCTGATGACTTTCCATAAACCTACCTCATACCTTTCACTTACTTCACAGGAGCATCACCCTCCATCTTCTTCCCCATACTTACCACAAATGACTAGCTTCCAAAGAGCCTCCCTCTCCATTGCAAAAGACCAACTCCATTTGCATAGGAGGAACTTATTCAATAACAAAAAATTCCTCGCTCCCAAACCACCTTTCCTTTTATTGAAGCAAACAATAGATCACCTTACTAAATGAGGCTTCCACTCAAGGGCCTTTCTACCTTAAAGAAAATCCCTTTGGATTTGCTCCAATCCCAATCTAACTCTTCTTGGAATACAAAGCAGGGGCATAAATTAAATAGGCATATTGGAAAGAGTGCTACGAATTAACGTACCTACCCTCATTGAAAATATATTGTCTTTTCCAAATGGATAATCTTTTTCAAAGCCTCTCCTCTATGCCATTCCAAATTGCCAGAGACTTGAACTGAGCACCCAAAGGAAGACCCAAGTAAAAAGACAGGCACGCACCAAACTCTTGAGCCAGCTCTTCTAAATTCTCCACTCTCCTCACTAGAATAAGCTCACTTTTTTCCAAATTAACCCTCAACCTCGACATGGCCTCAAACCACCAACTCAAATAAGTCAACTGATTTAGAGAAGGCTCATAGAAGACTAAAGTGTCATTAGCAAACATCAAACAAGAGACTTCCATATCCTTTCCTCCTCCACCTTTGATCCTCCAACTGGACAAAAAACCTCCTCAACTCTCTTCAACAAACGACTAAGGGCCTTCATGGCAATCAAAAAGAGATAAGAGAAGAAAAGGTCCCTCCACCTCAAACCCTGAGAGCTTTGAGAAAAACTAGGAGTTCCATTGACAAGAACTAAGAAGCTCACTGTAGAAATATACTATTGTATCCAACTGACTCACTTAACACTAAAACCTATTTTTTCTAGCAACAGAGTTAAGAAGTTCTAATTAACATGGTCATACGCATTCTCAATATCAAGTTTGCAAAGAATACCATCATCATTGCCTTTCGACACCGAATCAATAGCTTCATTAGCAATTAGAGAAGCATCAAGGATTTGCCTACTCTTCACAAAAGCATTTTGGGAACTAGACACCACCTTACCCACCACCTTCTTTAACCTATTAGCTAACACTTTAGCCAACAACTTGTAAAGACTACCCACCAAGCTTATAGACCCTTAAGATCTTCAACTCCCCCTTTCTTAGGTATTAGCACCAAAAAAGAGGTATTAATACTCTTGACAAACCTGCCCTGCTCATGAAATTCCTTAAGAACTCCATAACTTCTTCCTTTAAAAAGTCCCAATTGAATTGCCAAAACGCCATAGAAAAACCATCGAGACTAGAGGCTTTATACCCACTAAGATCCAAGAGAGCACAAAACACCTCTTCCTCAGAAAACTGGACCTCTAACATCACTGCATCCTCACCTCCTAAAACCTCAATCGACAATCCATTGCAACTTGATCTCCACTCCCCTGTTTTGGACAAAAGAGAGTGGAACACCTGAACCACCCCTTCTTTAATCCTTCTCTCCTCAACTACCCAAGCCCCATTGATCTTGATCTTCACCATGAAGTTTCTTCTCTTGTGTGTAGTGGTCATTTTATGAAAAAAAAAAAAAAACTCGTATTTCTATCTTCTTCCTTCAACCATAGCTCCCTTAATTTTTGTCTCCAAGAAATTTCTTCCATCAACACCTACTTTTTATACTCCTCCTTAGCCTGCTTCCCAAAGTTTTGCTCCTCCACAAACAAAGCCCTAGTCCCTTCTATAGCATCCCAAAATATAGCCTAATTCAAGATCATATCCTTTCAAGCAAGAGCATTCCCAAACACTTCTCTATTCCAAACCTTCAACTTAGCCTTTAGCTCTTTCAAATTTTCAGAGAAAATAAATTAAAAGACCCTCTAAAATGTAAACCCAACCACCAATTTCTTAGCAAATCCTTAAATCATTCTCCTTTAACGACATATTCTCGAATTTGAATGGGAATGGACCTTTCCTTAAGCCTCCACTAGCTAACAAAATTGGAAAGTGGTCAAACATAGGTTTAGGAAGAAGGCACCATACAATCCCACTAAAATAACATTCCTAATCCTCCAAAACTAAGAACCTATCCAATCTTTACTAAGATTGATTGTTCAAACCTCCCCTCCACGTGAAAGAACCCCCCTGCAAGAGGAGACCCTACAGTTCCAATTCCTCAATAACTTTAAAAAATCTTCTCATTACGGAGGACAAAACCTTGAAACCCTATTCTACTATCTTATTAATCGAATAACATTAAAATCACCTCCTATGCACCAAGGATCCTACCACAAACTTCTGATAGCCCCCAACTCCTCCCAAGAAGCTTCTTTAAGCCTCTGATCCATACAACTATACACCCCTATAAAGACCTAACAAAAACCATCCTCGATGTTTTTAAACTGATAGGAAATTGAAAACTCTCCAATTTCTATACCATTCAGCTCTCTAACACCCTATTATACCATAAAACTAGAACTCCCTCTGCCATACCCCGAGAATTCAGAGCACCCCGCCCCAAGAACCTAGCCACCCTTAATGAACGAATCAAACTACATGATAGACTTTGGAACTTGGTTTCCTATAAATAGACCAAATCCGCTCTCTGAGATGTAATCATCGATTTGATGATTTTTTATTTTTTTTATTTTTATCGCCATCGTTAACCCCTCTCACATTCCAAGATAAAAAATTTAGCCTCATTTACCAATAGAAACCAAACTTTAGCTCTCTTTAGAGCAGTGTTGTCAAAAACATATGGTGATGTCAAGGTCATAAAACTCCTTTTAGCCTAAGGCAAAAGGCAAAAAATAATGTGATAGCCTAACAATAGTAAGAGAAAAATATACATATATTTACCTCATCAATGCTTAACCAATACAAGCGTCATCTTCAACAAAGTGTTAAATATTATACTCCACATCATAAGAAGCATCATATTGTTTAGAGATATCCATCCTATCTAAATGCATAATCTACTTTTTCAAACATCTAAAAATCAGAATAAAAACCAAAATAAGATAATAAACATTTTAAAGAAACTTTGGGCATCACCATCATAGTCATCATTAAAATTAAAATTGTCATCACTTTCACCAATACTATATTGACAGTCTTCCATCTCATTATCACTATGATTGATAATATAATATTTCATTTTTTGTTAAACTAAATGAAATTATAATCTATGTTTAATCTTAACTCATGGTCAAAAGCAATTGCCTCTATACTTTGCGCCTTATCACAAGGCGACCGCCTAGGCGTCACCTCTTTGAAGTCGCCTTGCCTAGGTCTCTACCCCACCTTGCCTAATGGCTTAGGCGACCCAAGCGATCCCCTTTGATAACATTGCTTTAAAGTGAACTCTTCCACTGCCCGAACCTTTGAATTTAATTGAGTACTCCAACCTTCTAAGCTCCCTATCAAACCTTAAGGACCCAATCTTACTCCTTTTAATGCCAGCTATCTGTGTCTTCTGATCCTTCCTCATTTTCATTTTTTTAAGCAAAACTAAGATTTCCTCCTCATAGCCCTTAGTCAGCACGCTTAGAAAATTATTAAACTAAGCAAGGCAACTAAATTACCAACCCTCATCGGTCTCTTCCTCCTCTAGTCGCCCCACCTTAGAGTCCCTTTCTTCTTAGCTCTCGTTTCCTACCACTACCAAAGCCCTTTCCACCCTAGAAAAACATGTTGTAGAGCTACAGTCAACCATAATCACTCTCAAAAGCTAGCTTCCACTTCCTAAATCTCCGTGCTCGAGCCACAACTAGAAACACAGACCCTTATCGAAACCCTTTCCTGAAAATGAGTAGAAGAAAAGGCCCCGCACCTTCAAAAAGACCAAAGAAGAATGAGAAAAAGACAGGTGCCTTAACACCTCAGCCTAGAGGGCCACATTAGTGAGCGCAATCTAAGACTTTTACAAAGTACTCTTCTCTAACACGAAGCCCTTTGCAGAACCATCTCTCCCAATAAGAAGTCCTAGGGAGCCATCCACATCCCCACACTTCTTCGCTCCATTTAAATTAGACCCATGGTCCTGGGCCCAGCCCAAAAAAGAACCCTCCCCCTTTTCCAATCCTGGGGCTCAAAAGCCTTTTCCAACCATCAACCTGACTACCTTATGGGCCTTTTTGGATGCCAATGGGCTCGCCATCTAAGACCCACTTACTTTTCCTCCAAAAACTCCTAAAGCAACAACCTCCTCTAAACAGTCTCTTCCCCCTTTTAAAGTGCCCCTACCACCGCCTTCATTTTCTTCCCCTCCTATAGTAGTTTTTGAAAAGCAAAAAGCTACTCTTTCACTAAAACATACTCTTTTCCCTCTAGGGGTCAACACGTTTACCCCAATAGTCTGCAACAAGTTCTCCTTCCCCACACTGTAGCCTGCATGTGACCCACCTATCTCATCTCCTCTAACCTCCAGAACCAACAACCCACTGCTACAACTTCTTGAAATCACTTTAGAAAACTTAGCAAGAAATTCCCACCATTGTTGGATGGAGAAACTTGAAGACCCAATCACCACTTAAAACGAGGTTGGCAAGGCCTTCCCATCCAGTTTTACCAAGATCCTAGCCTACTACAATTGATTCAAGTCTATTGTGTCTTCGTCCACTAGGACAAACCCTCCGCAATAGTCCTCAATTTTCTTAATGACCTCCCGACTCCACAAATGCAAAGATAGTCCCAACACTCTCACTCACGCCTCCTTACAGGAACCCTCCTTAACCATGCACCTAGTCTCAGGCTTCCACCTTACCAGTTGTAGAATTTTCTCCTTAAACCTTCTCAATCCTCTAACAAAGACCATTTCTGCCTCTATACAATCTTCAAAGTAAAACAAAAGAAAAAACCCCTAAAAATAGAGACTTTCAACCCCCTTTTTGCAAATAACTCTAGAGCCAGTAAGGGTCCATCTCCAAAACTCCCAACTAGACATTTCCTAAGCTTCTCCTCCCCACTTTGCACCTCTCCCTCCCCAAGTTGAAGCCAAGCCGCTTCCCCCACCAAACCTATATTATTTTTTTCTACATTCACGAAGGAATCACTTCCATTCACTATCTTCAAGTTACACCCCTTCTCAAATGGAAATACCAATTTCTTTTTCTTAGCTATAGGGACAACCCCTAGCAAGTGTAGCTTTTCCACCAAAATGGACTGCCCTCCATGTATGTCACTCCCTTCTGGAAATATCAATGAAAATCTCTTTTTGTCATAGCTACAAGGCAAAAAATAAACCTCTCTACCTCATTCTCCTAACATTCTAACTTGAACCTCCTCCCACCCTTTGCTCTACCTCAACAACCCTTCATCTCTATAGCAAGCTTCCACCCTTTCCAACAGATAAAGAAGACCGATGTCCCCAAACCTCATCCAAGTGGAGAAACCCCTGCCTCCCTCCACAATCACCCCTCTTAACCTCCCACCAGCCTCCTAGAAATATCAAAGGAATTAGAGTCCACTGCAAACCAACATCGTCTTCCTCTCATGCTCCAACCTTATCAATATGAACTCCTTTTAATGAATAGTTGTAGAGATTCATCTCCTCATGTTTATGCTCCCAGGTGTTGAGAGATTCAAAATAAATGTTGGTCTTCTTACACATCACAATCTTATTACCTACAACATAAATTGTTCACATTATCAAACCAAAGAAACAACATGGGGAAGTAGGTTTTCCACCTAGAACTTCACTCTAAGGCCCCACCCTTTCTAATTGCTTCCTAAGGCCTCATCCCATACTCGCTTCTCACAATGCAAGGTTTCCAGCCTCCTACCTCCCCTACATATTTTCCGTGAATAACCTTCTTCCAAAAGGCCTTTCCCTTATAGGTAAATCTCTAACTTTACTTTCCTAACAGGGCCCTATTAAGGGAAGATAAACTTCTAATGACTAGCTCTCCCTTCCTCTTTTCTCTACATATGATCGATCAATTCACTGAATGTAGTTTTTTCTCTAATGTGCCCCATCTCCATAGGAAACCCCTTTGAATTTTCTCGAACCTCATTTTTATTTTAGTAAGGGATAGTAAACACAGACAGAAAATAGATAAGCAAATTGGATAAGGTGCTATGAATTAGAGAAAGTTCCTATCCTTTCCACATTAAGAGTCTATTGAAGGTTACCCACCTGATAACCCAACTCTACAGTCAAATCCTCAACATTGCCAACCTTGACTACAAGGATTAATTCACTTTTGTCAAGGTTGATTTTCACAACTGAGATAACCTCAAACCATATAAGAAGCCAATATAAGTAAATCAATTGAGAGTAAGAAGCCTCATAAAAGACTAGGATGTCATTAGCAAACAAAAAATGCCAGACCTCCACTCCCTTTCCCTCCCACCCCTTAACCTTGTATCCTAGACAACCTGTAAAACCCACCAACCATACTGATAGGCTTGAAATCTTTTGTCCTTGGCACCACCCTTTTTAGGAATTAACACAAAAAAAGTGGCATTCAAACTTTTCACCAATCTCCCTAAACAAGCCTAAAACCTCCTCTTTCATAAGATCCCAACAAAATTTCCAAAAGGCTAAAGAGAACCTATCAAAGCTAGGAGCTTTGTCCCCATTCAATTCTAAGAACGCACAAAAAACCTCTTCCTTAGAGAAAGACACCTCAAACCCATCAACCTCTTGACGCTCTAAGGCTTTGAACGACATCCCATCAACACTAGGTCTCCAAACTCCTGGATTAGACAACAAATTGCGATAAGCTTGAGCAATCCCTTAATCTCAATCTCCTTATTTAGCCAAACCCCATTATTTTGATTTTATCTCAAAAGTTTCTTCTACAATGTGCATTAGCAATCTTATGCAAAAATTTAGTGTTTCTATCTCCATCCTTTAACCAAATCTCTCTCAATTTTTGTCTCGAAGAAACTTCTTCCAAAGATGCCCACTTACAATACTCTTCCCTAGTTGTTCTTCTTGCTTCAACCTCCTCAAGAAAAAGAGAAGATTCCCTTTCCTTTGCATCATAAAAGGCCACCTGAATAAAAGTCATATCCTTTCTTATAAATACATTGCCAAAAAACTCTTTATTCCATACTTTCAAATTAAATTTCAATGCTTTCAGCTTTAAAGGCAAAACAAACCTGCACAAACCACTAAACCAATATTCCATCCACCAACTCTTCCTCAAGTTTTTGAACTCATCTACTTTCAACCACATATTTTCAAATCTGAAAGGGAAGCTACCTCATCTTATCCCTCCCTCATCTACCAGAATGAGAGAATGATCTGACACTAGCCTCAACAATGTGCTCTGCATGAGCCCACTTACATGACTCTGTCACTGTTTTAACACCAAGAACCGATCTAGCCTTAACTTGGACTATTTTTCCTTAAATCCCAAATTAATTAAACAAACAGGGAACATCACACTTGAATGCACTGTGCTGAAATGGCACTGCAGCTTTATGGGAGAAAACAAAATTTTGTGGAGAAACAAGACAAATAAGAATTGATGAAAAACAGGAACGGGGAGGAGGGATCAAGGAAGGAGAGTCTGGCGAAAACTTAAGAATTCTTGTCTGTATCTGGGTTTCCCCTAAATCCAGTAATGGATTCAATGCTACTTCAGGTTCTGAATTTTCGCTCAAATATAGTAGCAAAATAAGTAAAATAAGAATCTAACTTTTCCCCATGCGTCGACCTACGTTAATGGATCTAAAAGATAAAGAAAATCCTTATTAATTTTTTTCTCAAATAAAACCAAACAGCAGTATCGCAAACCTACCCGTTTTGGACCTCTCTTTCTCTGTTAATAGCGAGTGAGATAATCACGGTGGAGCGAGAGTGATCGCATGCGATCACTCAAGTATGGAAATTAAAAAGTTACCTTGATGTAATAAGCTTTCTTAATCTCTGCCTCGGTCGCCGAGGGGCTGATTCCCAGGACGTCATAGTATTCTGTCTCCTTCACCATTGGAGGGTGCCTTCCTCCTTCTGGATCAAACGGCCGGTGGATTAAAGCTACAAGGGAGCCCCCCTAGGTGAGAACCCACAAAAAAATAAATACAAGAAACGAGCTATACAAATCACCAAACGGGGAAATAATAAAACTCCCCAATCCTAATTTCTCCGCGTAGGATGAACGATGGCACACAAATGCTACACCGGCAATTAGTCTCTGGAAATCACCTGTCTGCCTTGACCTCGGATTCCTTCGCGTTGACTATCTCCTGCTTCGTACTTTTCTTCGTGGCATTAGACTAAACCCCTACAATTCCCTCTTATGAGATATCGTACATCCCAAACAGCCGTGGCTCCTTGTATTTACTCTTCCCTTTTAAATATGGAAACGAAAATAAAAAATACATGGCTCTTTTTACTTCCGCTTCTTTTATATAAACCACTCAGTTGTCCTTTATAAGATGCACAGTGAAATTTATAGTTTATTCAGACGTATACACATAATATCTCTACACGTGCACCTTATTTATGCATATACCATAGATTAACAGAAGTGGTTGTCAAACTTTATTTTCTCAAAGTACTCTTACCATCTCAATTATACAGTTTATTTAATTAATTTGGATAATATTTCAATTTTTTTTTTAAGATACTTAAAATTTGGTTTAGATAATACTTATTTTTTAAAAAAATTATTATAATTTAATTAAAATAATTTTAATATAAAAAGTCAAAAATTATTTTCAAAAAAAATTTGGGTGAATAAAATTATAAAATAAATATTTTTTTCTATTCCTAAAACTGTAAACTTATAAAACAACTTAAAATTGATTTAGATAATGTATTTTAACATATATATGTAGACCCTCCATTTTGTCTTCTTAGCACATATCCTATTAGGTATTTATTCCGTACTTTACAGCAATTCATTGGTAGCTCATTACTACTCGTGTAACCCATCTTTTCTAAACCACTTTGGGGACTTTGGTTGAGGGATTTATCTAACTCCATTATGACTTTTGGCAGCCCTAATTTAGATCTAAGTTCATTTTGGTACACTTAGGCCCACTAAGCATCGTCATAGCCTCACTTAGGCACCCTAGGCCCATTTAGGTACACTTAGGCTCATTTAGGCACCCTCAGCCCATTTAGGTACATTTAAGTCCATTAGGCACCACCTTAAGCCCACTTAGGCACCCTATGCCCATTTAGGTACACTTAGGTCTACTTAGGCACCCTAGGCCCATTTAGGTACATTTAGGCCCATTTAGGCACCCTCATCCCATTTAAGTACACTTAGGCCCATTTAGGCATACTTGACCCATTAGACACCACTTCAGGCTCACTTAGGTACCCTAAGGCCATTTAGGTACACTTAGGCACCCTATACCCTTTTAGGCACATCTTACATTTTTGGATGGCTTGCATGACTTTCCTTTTTATTATTATCTATTTAGCCATTTTGTATGTTACTTTGTGTATTTTTTTATCATTTCATAAAACACTTTTATTCAATTTAATAATTTCATAAAATACTTTTATTTATTTTAATTTAATAATTTTGTAAAACACTTTGATTTATTTTAATCTAATAATTTTTTTTAAACACTTTGAATATAATCTAATAATTTTGTAGAATACTTTTGTTTAATTTAATCTAAGAATTCCATCAAATACTTTATTTAATCTAATAATTGTAAAATATACATTTTTAGTCAATCCAATAATTTTTACTCATTTTTTAGGCCCATTTAGGTACACTTAGGTCTACTTATTTAATTTAACCTATTAACTTTGGAATTTTGTAGGGAGATTTATCAATGGAGAGTTTGGCTTCTTTGGGAAAGAAAGATAGGCGGCCTTTTCAAGGGGTAGATTTAATCCACGTTGGGAAGAGAATCAACTTAGGGAAAGAAACATGGGGGTCGTGATTGGAGAGGATATTCAGACCGTGTTTGAAAAAATAACAAGAGAAAAGAAAGCCCACTAGCATGGAAGGACATACAAGATGTCATTTTTTGAAATGGTAAATTACCAAAATTGTATGGCATGTGAAAATGAGAGATTCATTGTGTATGCGGACGAGATGAGGGTTGTGTTCAAGAAGAAAGTTCTAATCGTGACGGGTAGACGTAAATGACATTGTTGGCTCCCTCCGGGCTGGTGAGTTATCTTCCCATGTTGGTAGAGTCAACAAGCAGGAAAAGGATTGAAAAAGGGAGCTTCCTCTTAGTAAAGAGGAAGATTGGCGGCACTAAAACGGGAAAAGGGATTGGTAGCACCAAAAAGGGAAGATGATTGGTAGCACCAAAAATAGGATGAGGAGTAGGCTGAAAAGAAGAAAAAAAAAATGAGAGAGGGGAGCAAGACAATGGAGGCAGCGTGAGGATTAAAAAAATGAAAAAAAAAAAAGTGCAGTTGCACCATTCAGAGATCCAGAGGAATGTGTAAGGAAACGGGAAAGAAAATAGAAGGAAAGAAATCTGAGTTTTCGGGGATGATCTTAGGTCCAGTTTCTCTCATCAGAGACGCTAAAGATGCACTGATTAATTGGAGTTGTGGCTACTGACGTTCTTCGTCTGAAATGGTGGCAAAAGTTCTCTCAAACCCTTGAATGGGAGAGGTTGATGCAGACTTCTTTTTCTGAAGCGAGCGAAATTCATCGATCATTTGTGCGTTTATTGGCGGAGTGCTGCTATCGTGACAGATCACGCTCTATGTCTCATGCGTCTGGATATTCGCCAGTCCGTTACGTGCAATGACTCCAACATTGGAATGAACAATAGAAGCACGCTGGTTTTGAGATGGCAATTCTAGTTCAGGTAAGGGGAAGATATTCGGTGACTGAGATAGGAGGGTAAACGGGAGAGTCTTCCATCCAAACAACTGTAGAGCGAGTTCTGAAACGTGATCTTCCACTGTCTGTGCTGCCGCAACACCTTGTGCCACACTCGCGCATCTCCGGCAACACATTATTGCCATTGGAGATCTATACCAGCTTGCTAGTTCCGCCACCTGAACACCGCACACTAATTCAAAAAAGAGGGCCACAAATTCCATATAGGGAGGAAGACTGTGAAAGTGTAAGTTGACGTTTTTCTTTTAAACCAGTTTTGATTTTTTTTGTCCTATTATGTCTCCAATTAAGGAATTTTTATAATCTTAGTTTAGTTTATTAGATTAATCCTATTAGTAAAATTCATGTACTGATCTTGTTTTAATTTAATTTCAATCTACTTGTTTGGTTTGCATATTGAAGGTTCGGTTTATAATTATTTTTTTTATTACAAATTGATTAGTTCATGTATATTTTAGTTAATGACTTACTTTCAAATTCTATGATTCCAAATTTTGATATCCATTTAATTGTGTAACGACATGATATATTTGAGAATTCTTGATTGATTAATTTTTTGGTTCATAGTTTTGATTTTTTTTTAACTAAATAAATTAATTATTATTGATTCATTATTTTAGTTTGAAAGTTATGATTTTGTTTAATTTAATTACGATTTATTATTTTTAGTTTGACAAATTAGAATTCTTAAGTATTGGTTTGGATAATTATTGATGATAATGGAAAAGTTAGGATTTTTAAGTGTTTGGATAATTTTTTATGATAGTTTAAAAGTTAGAATTTTGATTAATATTAGTTTTGCTTCATTCTTAGTTGGAAAATTCATAATTTCATTTAGTTTAGTTTTAATTCATCTTTTAGTTTAGATGTTATTAAAATTCTAGTGTATTAGTTCAATTGATTCCATGCTACTATTTTCATATCCTAAGTTTGTTAATTTTAATTCATGATTCATCCTTTTTAGTTTATAAGTTTTAGAATTTAAGTTGGTTAATTTATTTCATGTTGCGTTATTATATTCATGTTTAAAAAAAATTGTTGACTCTAGTTTTGATTGATCCTGTTTTAGTTGATAGTTTTTTTTATAGAATTTTAATTAGTTTGATTGGTCTCATACTATTTGGTTTATGTTTTAAGATTGTTAATTTCATTTTTCTATTAATTCTATGCTTTAGAATTGTTGTCAATTAGTTTAATCTATCCCCATGTTATCATTTCGTGTTTAAAGATAGTTAATTTTAGTTTTTGACTGATTTTATTTAGTTTATGCGTTTATTTTCTTTTATTTAATTGATTAGTTTACTCGATTGTATCTTGTTAGATTTATGACTTAAAATCGTCAATATTAGTTGATATGTGTTGTTAGTTTTGTTTTAAAAGTCAAATAATATTAGCACTTATTTGATTTTATCTTAAGTTTAAATGTTTTTAAAGTTCCAGTGCTTGTAAGATCTAATAGGTTTTGGTTTATCACTTTGGTCATCCTTTGTCAAATTCAATTTCTAAAGGCCATCAGAAAATAATGATGATTGGCCCTACTCTCACCACTTTAGTCGGCTTAGTTGTCTAAAATTCTATTTTGTGATTTTATTTTCCTTTGGGTTGCCTATGTTTGATCCTTGAGTATTGCTGTTTGCGAATAATGTATTTCCTTTTAAAAAACAAACATTTTCCCAAAATGTATCTCATTAAAATCTATTTTAAAAATTCATTTAGAGTCCTTGGTATCAAAATCTCATTTTCTTAAATAATGTGCAACCATGTTTTTATCGGTTCGCATCTTTCTTAGTTTTCGATAAAAGTTATGGTTTTGAGTAAGACACGAATCCTAGCTTGTGGTCCCGAATAAATGGGATAATTCTATACTAGATTCATGTATATTAATTGGGGAATCGACGAAACCCCTACATAAGAAAATCTTTTCAAAACTTATTTTTGCTACCACCTTTGCTACTTATTGAAATCATGTTTATCTTATATTTTTTAGGAATTATATACAAGATGTGTGTAATAATTGATGATTTCATATACTTTGATCATTTTGCTATGATAATTAGATAACAAGCATGCTAAGATTTTTTTATTTTATTATTTGTTATCTAACCTCTCATGTCTTGTGGAAGCACGTTACAAGTTACTTATGTTATCCAAGTACGCCCCCTAACACCCACCTTCTAAATTCTGTGAATATGATTGTCACTATGAACCGTGCCTATGCTTGATAGTGCTTGGGTGTCTTGACATATTGTTTCATTGTTCGATCATCTCTGATAAAAGCGCATGTTGGGTGATATATTATTTGAATTAACTTTGATGTTTCTATGATAGTGCTTGAGAAGCAGTCCAGGAACACACCCTAAATTTTCTTCATGATTGTGATTGGTTATCCTGTTTGACATGTTATTTTTGAAATCACCTAGCCTACCTAGGTATCCTTAATCAATTAATTAATTGCCTCATTTCCCTCAACTTAGTCAGCAGAGACCTTTGTAGGGCTTAGAGGGGTGCTACCTTTTAGAGGTACCTTCCCAATAAGTAACCTGATCCCCGAACCTAAACTCGAGTTTTACAAAGACATGCTTTTCAAAAAATTATAGAGTCACTTTTTTAAAGTTTTATTTCTTATTTTATTTTCCTTTTTAAAATAAAATAAAATAAGTGGCGATTCTGACTTTTCCAAAACCAAAATTTTCACCAAATAAAAGTGAGTCTCGTTGATGGAGTGAAGACGCACATGAAAAATACGGGTCCACAAATTGGCGACACCATTGGGGATCTTGAGGATCAAACTTGAACACTATTTGAGGAAAATGTGGCATTTAATTGGTCGACTAGAGGGTACCTTTTTTTTTTTTTTTTTTTTTATGCAAGGTGATTTGGTTTGTTTGCTTGATTTACTTGCTATCTTAACATGTTTGATTGCCTTGAATAATCACTTGGTTACTTGTCACTTCAGCATGATTCACTCTCGCATATGTTAGATAGGACTTTATTTGTATGATACATATATCTACATGATTGTATGATTGTTTGTCTTTGTTCACTATCTCACTTTAGATCTTAGGTTTTTCGGATGCACCCACATCCTTCACTATGCACTTTAGATTATCTACGAGTGTTGAGATATGAAAGAGCTTTCACCATTAAGAAATCCCCATGGGAAAGCGAGGAAGTGCATGCGTGAAGGTGATGACCACCTTGCATGGAAGCACCCCGTCTCCTTGGAGGCGTATAGAGGGTTGCATATCGTTGGATGATACAATCGCTTCTGCTAGGGATCCTTTAACCCACTCATTTTATCTTATAGAGCCACCTCAACCTTGTAGGTTAACCTAGACCCAATTAAGATTTCATCCCTACACATGGGTGCATCTGTGGACCTTCAGAGTTGCCTTGGTCATAGTTGTTTCTGGATACCCTCTCCATAGTCTCATTTTGGTGTGATCAGATACAAGTATCATTTTGAGTATACATGGGTTGTATGCTTGATTACCTTTTAGACAGTTCTTATAGAGCTACCCTTGTACCATGTCTCATCCAGTGTTTCTATGTTTATAGGAGTATTTTCGTGCCCAATTTAGATTCGCCTTCGTGGACTAGAGTTAGAGGTAGGTTGACCAGAGCATCAGATCAACCAGACCAGAGATTAGATCAGAGAGACATGGACTCCCAGGTAGTTACCGTTGACCAGTTCACTGCGGCAATGGCTTCGATTTAGGAGGCTATATCCGGCCTTGACCAAAAGATAGATGGGCAGTAGACCCAACAGGTCCCGCATCAGGATGGTGCACAGTATGACCCTACAGTACCACCACCTCCTCCACTCAGTCACTCGGTTCCACACCTTGTATCGTATGTTTTGCATAGTAAGATTGATGTTATCCCACTTTTTAGCGTAGCACCCATTCCGACCTCAGAGGATGCACGTGCTCGTATGGATAGACTCAAGCAGAGGATGAGACATATGAGGATTTCAGATGGAGCTATCAATTGGGATGATTTTGATGGAGCACCGATGACCAGTTTATCGGTCCAGTTCAGGATGCCATAGATTGAGAGGTATACGGGCATAGGTTGCCCTAAGATTCATTTGAGGCTATACATGATGAGGGCCCACGGTTGGATGAGACCCAATTGATTATGGTTTTCCACATGTCTTCGAGTGGTACAACACAACATTGGTTTGCTTCCTTAGATGTTTCATGCTATAGGACTTGTGATGATTTGGCCTAAGAGTTTTTGAGACAATTTGCGTTTAACAATGTCATTGATGTCTCGAGGAGAGAGCTAAAGGCCTTGAGACAGGGACCAGAGGAGTCGGTGACTTCATTTATTTCCCAATGGAGGGAGAAGATCGCTTAGATTGTTGATCGTTCTTCAGAGAAGGATTAGATTAGTATGATTTTGAGGAACTTACAGCCCAGATTTGCCAAACATTTGATGGGATTTCCTCATACGAATTTTGGATCCTTAGTACAAGCTTTGTATGGTATAGAGGAAGACATTGCTAGAGGATTGTGGCTTAAACCTTCCTCTTTTGATTCAAAAAGGAAGAAGCCCTCAGGAGGATAGAGACCAAGAGATGTGTGTACTATCAATTCACCAGGATCGAGATCTCCCAAGTGCTATCAGACATTTGGGTAGACTTCAGGAGCTTATTACCCACAACGTTATGTTCAATATAGACCGCCTAGACCCATGGCTCCTACATACTTACACTCGGTCCCAGAGCCTGTTTTTGTTGCATAGGTCTCAGAGAAACCTCCTACCTTATAACCTCGGCCCCGAGCCTCACAGACTACTATTCCTCTTGTATAAAGGCCGACATGACATTTCTCCCAACTAGGTATGCCCTTGAGCCGAGCTTTCCAGAAGGTCATGGGGGGTGGCTTGTTGACTCAGTTAACTCCTAGGCCTATACCCTAGCCCATGTCACCGAGCTTTAGGATGGATCTACAATGTTTCTACCATCAGGGTCCAGGGCATGACACGGACCATTGCGCTGCTTTAAGACACGCTATATAAGACTTGATAGACTAGGGTTTGGTTAACTTGGGGTAGCCAAGTGTAACCACGAACCCTCTACTGACTTACTCTATGCATGCAGTGCCACCACCCCCGGGCAGTATCTATCACATAGATTTTGTAGAGGATGACAACATACACATGTTGAGTTGGGATGATGGCTTTCCAGAGCCGATTGTTTTGGATGATGGTTATGAGATTGACACAGTGGGTTCTCGAACTTTTACATCGTTCAGTTTGATTTCAGATTGGGTACCGTTTGAGTTGACTCCTACTGCATCGTTGGCTACAACACGTCAGGGCTTATTAGTCTCATTTATCATATGGCCAGATGATGATGATTCAGATGGGAAAGATATATAGATTGTGACCCACAATGGAAGAGTAGTTCAACCCTCACCTTTAATAGCTAGGCCATTTGATGGTGTAGTTTCTCATGAGGAGGTTAGGAAGGAGAATGATGAGCTACTGAGGCAGTTATAGAATACATAAGCTCACATATCTATTTGGAGTTTGCTAGCATCATCTAGTACTTATAGAAATGCATTGATTTGGGCTTTGAGCCAGATCCGCATTGAGACCACCACTACTCCGGAGGGGTTGATTCATATGATGACGGCCGACAGGGCCACATGTATTGTGTTTTCAGATGATGACTTGTCACTTGAGGGTTCAGACCATACATGCCCTCTATATATTACAGTTGGTTGTTTAGGCCACAGAGTTCCATCTGTCCTATTAGACAATGGCTTGGCCTTGAACGTTTGCCCATTAGCTACTACTATTGCCCTTGGTTATTCACATTTAGACTTTGGTCCCTCTACACAGACGGTTAATGCATATGACAGTACCAAGAGGAAGGTCATGGGTACCTTGATGATAAAGTTGTTGATCAGTTCGGGTACATTCTCCACACTATTCTAGTTTTTGAGGATTCCCACATCATTTAACTTGCTACTAGGCTGACCTTGGATTCATAGGGCCGGGGCTATTCCATTTTCCCTTCATCAGAAAGTGAAGTTTATACATAACAAGCAGGTCATCACGGTATAATCTCCTAGAGATATGTTTGCATCTTCTGAGCCGATGCTTCAGATCAGTCATAGTGAGGATGACCTATTTTTGACCGGGTTTACGTTTGATGAGATGCATACTATTAAGCTTGAGGACTTCTACAGAGATTTCGTAGCTATGACATTTGATCAGTATAGTAGCACGATGGTGCTTCACATGATGAGGGGTATGTCTTTTCTGCCAGATATGGGGTTGGGACGACATCAACATGGACCCATGCAGTTTGTAGCTACTGTTGATCATGATACACCATTTGGGCTTGGGTTTGTTCCTACAGAGGCTAATTATAAGTATATGGCGCGACTGCACAGGGAGAGGGTGGGAGCTCGTTTGACTTGCACACCATTTGATTATCTTGTTCGTCCTTATAAGATGAGCTTGGCAGACTATTTCGTCAGAGGATCAGAGGTCCATCCTCATATGGGAGATTTTGGCGCTATGACTGATATAGATGGAGTGGATGAACTTCAGCATCAGTTTCACTATTTACAGTTAGAAGATGAGACTTCTAGCACACTAGTTTCAGTGATGATTGCTCATTCGTCACCAAATCGAGCCAGTTTCTTATCTTTGTGCTTTTCAGAGGAGACTATTGATTGTGGAGCAGTTGTTAAGCCTACTGAGGTGATTGATGGGGTTGTTCCTCGTGATGAATATCAGGATGAGATGGATATGTTGAATAGAGTCAGATTGCCAAGATGGTTCAGCCTGAGCCTGCTTCAACATTCGATCTGTTCGGGATGTTTGCTATCGAGGTTGCCGAAGAGATCCAAACAGTTCTTGCTCCAGAGATTATGGAGGATGTTACAGTTGGTGATGATTTGTTTGAGGTCACTTTTAGCTCTATTGAGGGAGCGTCCTACTTTGTGGATCCATCCCTTTCATTTGACATTTTATCGAGATTCATTTCTCGTCCTGACGATGTTTATGATTCTGCATCTATGGATTTGAGTATTTTCCTGTCTCTTGTGATAGTATTTGTATATCTACACCCCACTCACCCACTCCACAGATATTTGATATAGATGATGAGATTGCGCTGCCTAATTCAGATAGAGACTCTTTTGATCATGACTTAGATCCCATAGATGAGAGAGTTTCACCTACTATAGGGGATGTTGAGACTGTTGATTTTGGTACAGAAGATCAACCTAGAGAGCTGAAGATTGGTTCACCCTTGTCTTCAGACGAGAGAGATGGACTTATTCATTTTCTTAGGTTATACTTGGATGTTTTTGCATGGTCTTATGAGGACATGTCGGGTCTTGATCCCTCTATAGTCCATCACTACTTGCCTATCCTATCGCATGCCAGACCAGTTAAGTAGAAATTGAAGCGATTACACTCACATTGGAGTCTACAGGTAAAAGAGGAGATTCAGAAACAACCCAGTGTCGAATTTATATCAATGGTTGAGTATCCAAAGTGGTTGGCTAATGTCATTCCTATTCCCAAAAAGGATGACAAAGTTAGAGTTTGTGTTGACTTCAAAGACCTTAATAAAGCCAACCCTAAGGATGACTTTTCTTTCCCACATATTGATCTGCTGGTCGATAGCACTACAGGCCATTCAATGTTGTATTTCATGAATGAATTTTTAGGGTATAATCATATTTTGATGGCTCTAGAGGATATGGAGAAGACAACCTTCATTACTGAATGAGGTACCTACTGTTATAGAGTTATGCCATTTGGGTTGAAGAATGTAGGAGCCACTTATCAGAGAGTCACTACTACTTTGTTTCATGACATGATGCATAGGGATGTGGAAGTTTATGTGGATGATATGATTGTGAAATCCCAAGGTAGAGCAGATCACCTAGCAACTCTAGAGAGATTCTTTGAGAGGATTCGGAAATTTAAATTGAGGTTGAACCCCAAGAAATGCACATTTGGAGTGACTTTTGGGAAATTGTTAGGGCATATTGATCGCTCGGATTTTGTCGTTTGTTGGATCAAAACAAAATTTATAACCTAATTCACTCTTCTATAGCAATGTGTACCCGATCAAAAAGTGGTTTTAGTACAAATTACTGTAGCATAGTGGTTTTTAGGTATCGTCCACAAGGATGGATTATTCTTGGTAATTAAGGCTTGAATGAGATGATAAGAAATGATTGGATAAAGTGAAATTGACTTGAAATTGTATGATAAAATTCCAAAATAACAATGTATTCAAATTGAGAGGAAAATGAAGTGTAAAAGAGAAGAAAATTAATAAGATGTGAGATTCTCGGAGTTAGGATTTTCTAGAAAGCAATTTCCATGGTGAATAGATGTTGAGATCTAATTTTCATCAAGTTAGATTGAAAACCTAAATTCTCATCTAAACCGATTTTTGATTTAGCTTTAGGTCTAGATCTAATTTTTCTTCAAATTAGATAATCTAATCCAAGAGATCAATTCAAATCATATATTCAATTCATCTTAAATTATCTTCCAATGATTCACACAATGCAACTATTCAATCTCATCAAATCTAGCATTAAGAATTTGATGAATCTACCTAGCTTGCATTGTAGTAATCATCCAAGATAATTTGAAGAGAAAAATCCCCAAATTTCAATTAATCAATCAATTGGATCAAATTACCTTTGCAAATCAAGCTCAATTCTCTAATTCACCATAGATCTTGCCTTTAGATATTCTTTCCTCCGAGAAAAACGAGATTTAGCCACTCATGCTTGGAGATTTGATCTCACAAGACATGTTTGGCTACCGAGAAAATGAGAGAAAATGAAGGAAAGTAAAGAATTATATAGAGAAAAGAAATCTAAAAAGTTCTACAATTATCAAATGTATCAAAAGTTAAAAATCCTTAAATGAGTCCATCTCGTTTCTATTTATAGGCCAAGGTAAAAATGACACTTGGCAACTTTTTAGAGGTCTTCCGGATGCTTCTTCATCAAGGAATCTGGAGAAAATGCATTTTCGCACAAGCCCCTAGCAATCTCGCATGATGGTGCGAAGTGGAAAATCCAACAGCTTCAATTTCGTTCTTCTGGAGCGTTTCGCACGACCGTGCGAAAATTTCGCATGGTCATGCGAAATCACTTTCTCACATTTTCCTTATGTGCTGCAGCCACCTCCTTTCTGTTTCATTTCGCATGACTGTGCGAAAATTTCGCATGGTCATGCAAAATCGAAAATCATGCTATTTCGGCTCCTCTTTACAATTTCTCTCATTTCTTCATGTTTAATCCATCTCCACCACCTTCAATTAAGCTCCAAAGCTTGGTCCAAGTGCATTTCATTGCTTCTTTCATTATGCATTTGGATCTTCACCAACTTTATTTGTTTTCTTCAATTTGATTCATCTCTTTTGTCACAAATTTATCAAAATTATACCTTGAAATGACTCCAAAACTTCATAAAACTTGTTAGTAACTTTTGCAAGGGCAACAACATGTTAATTGAATGTTTTAGGTATAATTACTACTCAAAAGACGTGAAACTCATGAGAATTATTATCTAAAATATGCTCTTTTTGAGTAGTAATCACATATGGTCAGTGAGCGGGGCATAGAGGTTGACCCAGATAAGATCAAAGCCATACTTGACACACCCGTGCCGAGGACTAAGAAAGAGATTAGGGGTATCCTAGGCAGGTTACAATACATCAGTCATTTCATAGCCAGATTGATAGACATATGTAAGCCCATTTTTCATATTTTGAGGGAGAACCAACCAACAGTTTGGAATGATGATTGCCATATTGCATTTGAGAAAATCAATGGGTACTTGATTTCTCCTCCTGTTTTAGTGCCTCATATGTTGGGACGTCCACTTCTTCTGTATTTGTCAGTTTCAGACATGGGCATGGGATGTATGTTAGCTCAGCTTGATGACTCAGGGAATGAGCGAGCTATTTACTATCTGAGTAAGAGGATGTTGTAGTATGAAATAAGATATGATATGATTGAGCGCCTTTACTTAGCGTTAGTTTGGGCCACCAGGAGATTGAGACATTACATGACAGAGTATTCAGTGCACTTGATTTCTTACCTAGATTTGTTGAGGTATTTGTTTAACAAACCCGCATTGACTGGTAGATTGATGAGATGACTCGTAGTTTTGATAGAGTTTGATATTCAGTATGTTTCTCAAAAGTCTATTAAGGAAAACATTATCGCCGATCACTTAGCCTTATTACTGATATCTGAGGGTAGACCAGTTGACGATGATTTCCCAAATGAGGAGTTCATCGCTATGAATAGCTTATCAGGTTGGCGCATGTACTTTGATGGTGCAACCAACCACTCAAGGTTTGGGATAGACATTTTGTTGATCTTGAGATACACTCGTCTACCTAGAGTGCAAAACTAGTTTGTTGATGACTTAGCTACCTTAGCTTATTTCGTGGACTTTTCGACTAATGTGGTTATACATCCATTGCTGATTGAGTTGAGCTTTGCACCCGCTTACTGTTGTCTGATTGGAGAGACATAGGTCCAGGAGGATCTACCTTGGTATCATGACATTTATCGGTTTCTTAGATCTGACACATACCTAGAGGCCGCCATAGCCAAGGATCAGAGGGCACTAAGGCAGTTAACCACTAGATTTGTAATTTGTGGAGAGACTTTATATAGGCGATCAACTAATGGTATGCTTTTATTATGTTTAGGTCGAGCCTCTGCAGATCGAGTGATGAGAGAGGTTCATGCGAGAGGTTGCAGTCTACACGTGGGAGGACACATGCTAGCTCGTAAGATTATGAAGACAAGTTACTTCTAGTTAGCTATGGAGACAAATTGTTTTCAATTTGTTCAGAGATGTTTAGAGTGTCAGATTCATGGTAATCTCATTCATGCACCATCATCAGAGTTACACACTTTGACTTTGCCATGACCGTTTTCAGTATGGGGTATTGATATTATTGGGAAGATTTCACCGAAATCTTCCAGTGGTCATGAGTTTAGCCTAGTTGCCATAGATTATTTCACCAAGTGGGTGTAAGCTACATCAAATGCGTGGTTGACATCTGCTAGAGTCGCCAGTTTCATCAGGTCACACATCATTTGTCGTTATGGGGTGCCACATGAGTTGATTTTAGACAGAGGAGTACACTTTCAAGCTGAGGTTGACACTTTGTTGCAGAAATATGGCATCCGACATCATAGATCTTCTGCATATAGGCCACAGACTAATGGGTCAGTAGAGGCCGCAAATAAGAATATTAAGAAGATTTTGAGAAAGATGGTTGAAACCTCTCGAGATTGGTCAGATGAACTTTCTTTTGCATTGTGGGCATATCGTACCTCTTTTCGCATCTCTACAGGAGCTACACCTTACTCTCTAGTGTATGGTATGAAGGATGTTTTGCTAGTTGAGACACAGATGGGTTCATTGAGAGTAGTTCTCGAGCAACAGATTTCTGAGACATAGTGGGCTTAGACTCGATTTGATCAGCTTAACCTTTTAGATGAGAGGAGATTGAGAGCAGCAGATCATGTCCAGGCTTATCAAAGAAAGATGGCTCGTGCTTTCATGAAATGGGTTAAGCCTAGACTATTCCAGAAAGAGGATTTGGTTTTGAGGGTTCTCAGAGGCTTAGTTGGAGACCCTAGAGAGAAGTTCAGACCAAGTTGGAATGGGCCTTATGTTATTCGAGAGTTAACTCCGGAAGGGGCTGCATGGTTGACTGACTTAGATGGAAACCAATTTTCAGAGCCTACTAATGTGGATCAGTTGAAGAAGTATTATGTTTGAGATTATGGTCATAGAATGGGTGGCCATTATTTCGGTTAGCCTTACACCTTACCATATTTATTGATATATTATACCGTAGCTAGCCCATTGAGCCTCATGTGGTATGTTATAGCCTTTTCTTTTCTATAGATCTGCTCATCATTTCTACACTTGGATTGGGGCCCTTTGAAGTATAGTTATGTTTTGTTAGGAAAGTCTCATAAGCTTTGGACTTATAGGCTTATCTTTTTCATCTTAGCTATTATCACCTCATCACCCTATCTATTACGTTCCATTATTTTCACAGTTTCATCTCAATCCTGGCTTTTGCCATTGGTTGTTAGATTTCATATTTCTTTCACTTGGAATGATGATTTTTCATATACTAATGCATAGAGGGCAGTCATATCACTCCCTTCATCCCATCATTTGACATTGATTCAGAGATTTTAGTTTGAGAGATTGTCTCATGGGATGGGATTCATGTATTCATCAGTGATTTGAGAGAGTTTATTCGTTCCTTGTAGTTTCTCATTAGAGTATGATTTATTGATGACCAGGGTATGCGCATTCGCAAAAAAAAAAAAAAAAAAAAAAAAAGTGCAATGATATGTTTGTACTTGATATCCCACTCCATTGAGCATGTGTTGCTATTTAAGGGTTTATTGGGTTTATCATTGAGGGTTTGTGTGAGTTTTCCATGAGGACTTTTCACTCCTTGAGTCACTTCTATTATACAGTTGGAAGGATAGAAGTTTTCATGAGATTTTTCAGTTTTGTGAGATCCTTTGTTTCCTGGATCAGAGTTGTTGTACTTTATAGGTATGAGAGTTGAGTAACCTTTCACTAAGGTCTTTGAATCAGTGTCTTCTTTACTACTCTATCAGGGGTGATATGATTTACCTTGTTGTACTAATATGTGTTGTTCATTATTCATTTTTACTTTCTCATTACCTTCATTTGATTTCTCATAATTTCTTTCTTACTATTTATTCCATTTTTTTATCTCATTCCGACACTTATACACCTTCCTGATTTGACACCTTTCTTCATGATCCATTGATGGCTTGTTTGTTGACTCTCCTTAAGTTCACTTGCAAATGAGATTTTTCTGTGCATTACACTATACACGAGGGTATGGATTTGATCATTAGGTATTTGAGTCTAGCTTCTCTTCATTTCTTTCACCCTATCACCCTGACCTACATTACGTCCCGCGTCCTAAGACCACCTTGAAGCCATGAGATCAGACGTTATCTTTGACAGTTTTCACTTGGACGAGTTTTTGTAGATTGGTTTAAGTATAGTCGTTACTATGTTTTCTCTTATGAGAGATACTTTTGGAAGCATTTGGTTTCTCTATTTTGCTTGGCATAACGATGTTTGATGGATTTTTGAGTTTGGAGACAGTCCATTGATGATATCGGAGTCATCATTTTGTTGTGCACCATATATCCACATTGAGGCATATTTCCCCTCTACTATGAGATCCTTAGTCATGGTTGGGTTGTATGGCTATCCTTGATCTTGATTATTGAGATGTTTGATTGATGTTAACAGATGGTTGATTGATGTTCACAGATATTTGCTTGACGATGTCATATTCTTTGTTGTGCATTAGATATCCACACTAAGGCATATTTCCCTTCTACTCTGAGATCCTTAGTTGTGGTTGGGTTGTGTGGCTATCATTGATATTGATTATCGAGATGCTTGATTGATGTTAACAGATGGTTGATTGACGTTGACAGATGTTTGGTTGGCGATGTCATATTCTTTGTTGTGTACCAGATATCCATACTGGGGCATATTCTCTCTCTCATCGATGAGGTTTGATTAGGCGGTAGTACGAGGATAGATGATAGGAATTGGTTATTTACCTCATGACTTTGACATTAGATCTTGTACATGGACATATTTCTCCCATGTTCTTTAAGTATTCTTGGGATTGAGATGGCTGCCAACTTGATTTTAGATTGAGCATTAGTCTAGGACTTCCGATGATTTATGATATCAGGACCGTCCTACACGGTTTGGTATAGAGATGGATCACATCAGGTTTCACCTGAGGAGCATTGATGGGTTCTTTAGTAAGGTGTTTATGTGATAGTTTGTCTCCATCATATTTACATTGTAGATCCGGATGAGTAGTATCTTGTGCATTTTGAAATTTGTTTTTAGATGGGTTGTGATGTACACACTTCGAGATTCAGTTTATGAAATTTTTCGATATATCATCTCTCATGACCTGGAGTCATTTTTCTCATTTATGACATAGAGTCATTTCATTTCCATTTAGAGCCCACAGCTCACGACCTAGAGTCATTTTTCTCATTTATGACCAAAAGTCATTTTTTTCCCATTTAGAGCCCCGAGCTCACAACCTAGAGTCGTTTTTCTCATTTATGACCCAGAATCATTTTTTTTTCCATTTAGAGCCTAGAGCTCACGACCAAGAGTCGTTTTTCACATTTGTGCCCCAGAGTAATTTATTTTCCATTTAGAGCCCAGAACTCACAACCCAGAGTCCTTTTTCTCATTTATGACCAAGAGTCATTTTTTTCCTTTTCCATTTAGAGCCCAAAGCTCAAGACCTAGAGTAGTTTTTCTCATTTATGACCAAAAGTCATTTTTCTTCCATTTAGAGCCCAGAGCTCACGACCCAAAGTTGTTTTTCTCATTTCTGACCCAAAGACATTTCTTTTCCTTTTAGAGCCCAGAGCTCACGACCTAGAGTCGTTTTTCTCATTTATGACTTAGAGTCATTTTTTTCCATTTAAAGTCCAAAGCTCACGACCTAGAGTCATTTTTCTCATTTTATCCTAGAGTAATTTCTTTTCCATTTAAAGCTCAGAGCTCATGACCCAAATTCGTTTTTCTTATTTATGACACAGAGTCATTTCTTTTCTGTTTAGAGCCTAGAGTTCATGACCCAGATTAGTTTTTCTCATTTATGACCTAGAGTCATTTTTTTCCATTTAGTGCCCAGAGCTCACGACCCAGAGTCGTTTTTCTCATTTATGACTCAAAGTCATTTTTTTTTTTTCATTTAGAGCCCAGAGCTCATGACCCAAAGTCAATTTTCTCATTTATGACCCAGAGTCATTTTTTTCCACTAAGAGCCCAAAGCCAACAACCCAGAGTCATTTTTCTCATTTATGATCCATAGTCATTTTTTCCATTTAGAGCCTAGAGCTCATGACCTAGAGTCGTTTTTCTCATTTATGACCCAGAGTCATTTATTTTCCATTTAGAGTCTAGAACTCACGACCTAGAGTCGTTTTTCTCATTTATGACCCAAGGTCATTTCTTTTCCATTTAGAGCTCATAACTCACAACCTATAATCGTTTTTCTCATTTATGACCCAGAGTCATTTCTTTTCCAATTAAAGCCAAGAGCTCACGACACAGAGTCGTTTTTCTCATTTGTGACCTAAAGTCATTTTTTTATTCATTTAGAGCCTAGAGCTCACGACCTAGAGTAGTTTTTTTTTTCTCATTTATGACCTAGAGTAATTTCTTTTTCACATAGAGCCTAGAGCTCACGACTTAGAGTCATTTTTCTTATTTATGACCCATAGTCATTTTTTTTTCAATTTCGAGCCCAGAGCTCACGACCTAGAGTCGTTTTTTCTCATTTATGACCTAGAGTCATTTCTTTTCCACATAGAGCCTAGAGCTCACGACCCAGAGTCGTTTTTCTCATTTAGGACACAAAGTCATTTTTTTTCCGTTTAGAGCCCAGAGCTCACCACCTAGAGTCGTTTTTCTCATTTGTGACCTAGAGTCATTTTTTTTTTTTTTTTTTCCATTTGGAGCCTAGAGCTAACGACCTAGCGTCGTTTTTCTCATTTATGACCTACAGTAATTTTTTTCTATTTAGGACCCAAAGTCGTTTTTCTCATTTATGACCCAGAGTCATTTTTTTTCCATTTAAAGCCTAGAGCTCACGACTCAGAGTTGTTTTTCTCATTTATGACACAAAGTCATTTCTTTTCCATTTAGAGCCAAGAGCTCACGATCTAGAGTCATTTTTCTCATTTATGACCTAGAGTAATTTTTTTCCATTTAAAACCTAAAATCGTTTTTCTCATTTATGACCCAGAGTCATTTCTTTTCCATTTAGAGCCTAGAGTTATTTTTCTTATTTATGACCCAAAGTCATTTTTTTCCATTTAGAGCCCAGAGCTCATGACCTAGAGTCATTTATCTCATTTATGACCCAAAGTCATTTTTTTCCATTTAGAGCCCAAAGCTCACAACCTAGAGTTGTTTTTCTCAGTTATGACTTAGAGACATTTCTTTTCCATTTAGAGGCCATAGCTCACGATCGAGAATCGTTTTTCTTATTTATGACCCACAATCATTTCTTTTTCATTTAGAGCCCAGAGCTCATGACCTAGAGTTGTTTTTCTCATTTATGACTAAAAGTAATTTGTTTTCCATTTAGAGCCAGAGCTCACGACCTAGAGTTGTTTTTCTCATTTATGACCAAAAGTAATTTGTTTTCCATTTAGAGCCATAGCTCACGACCTAGAGTTGTTTTTCTCATTTATGACCCAAAGTCGTTTTTTTTCCATTTAGAACCCAGAGCTCACGACCCAGAGTCGTTTTTCTCATTTATGACACAGAATCATTTCTTTTCCATTTAGAGACCAAAGCACACGACCTTGAGTCGTTTTTCTCATTTATAACTTAGAGCCATTTTTTTTCCACTTAGAGCCCAGAGCTCATGACCCTGAGTCGTTTTTCTCATTTATGACCCATAGTTTTTTTTTTTTTTTTTTCCATTTAGAGCTCAAAGCTCATGATCTAGAGTCGTTTTTCTCATTTATGACCCAAAGTCATTTCTTTTCCATTTAGAGCCTAGAACACACGGTGCAGAGTTGTTTTTCTCATTTATGACCCATAGTCATTTTTTTTCCATGTAGAGCCTAGAGCTCACGACCTAGAGTCGTTTTTCTCATTTATGACCCAGAGTCATTTCTTTTCCATTTAGAGCCCAAAGCTCACGACCCAGGGTCATTTTTCTCATTTACGATATAGAGTCATTTTTTTTTCCATTTAGAGCCCGGAGCTTACTACCTAGACTCATTTTTTCTCATTTATGACTCATTACTACTCAAAAAGAACATATTTTAGATAATAATCGTGAAACTAAGGTTTGGTTAATCTTGATTTTGATGATAACAAAACAAGGTTTAGAACTAATGATCATATTTCAAGTGTGATTAGGCAAGACGACTTCCAAAGTGGTAATCCAAAGACAAATCAAGCCAAAGAGAAATCATGAAGAAGAAGACCACCTCAAAGAGAAGAGTTTTTCAAGACCAAAGCTTCTTAAGATCTCTTTGTAAGGTTGTTGGTGCATTAGGACTTTCATGCATTTCATTCTTTATTTATGCACCAAAATCATCCAAGAGTAATATTGTTTTAAATATCTTAAGAATTGGATGATTTCATGTTTTCGACTAAAACCTTGTGTTAAATGATTTTCAAACTTGTGTTAAAAGGTTTTAAGTTGAAAAAGGTTGAGTGTTGAGCCAAAAAAATGGCTCAACCGGTCAACCGGTTGTGCTCGTCCGGTCGAGGACCGGTTAAGGCCAAAAAGTTTCTCTCTCTTCCAGTGGCCTTCTCTTCCTGGTCAAGGTTGAACCTCAACCGATTGAGGTCTGGTCGAGGTCTGATTAAGGTCCGGTTGAGGCCCAACGATCACTTTTCCCAACGGCTAGTCAACCGGTCGACCCTTAGCTCGATCGGTTGAACCCCCAACGGCTAGTATGACTTTTTTCTTCTATAAAAAGGCTCCAAACTTCATTGTTTCATAAGAAAAACCTTCCCAAATCTTTCTTGATTATATTTGAGCCTTGGAAGAGTATTTTTGAGTGCACCATTATTCCAAAACTTGCATATCTTTAGTGCACAATTCAATCCTAGTTTTTCTTGTATCTTTGAACCTGAAGTTCTATTACTAGGATTTTGAGAGATCATTATTTGTATATCTTTGTGAGGAATTTTCTCAAGTGAGGGGTATCACTTGAGAGGTTGTTCAAGAGTGGGATAACTCTTGAGAAGTGTAAAGGGTGCTTGGAGCCAAAAGTCCAAGAGGGTGAATTGGAACCATAATCCAATTGTAAAGAGATTGGAAGCTTGGTTGAAGCTTCAAGATAGTGGAACCCTCACTCAGTTAAGAGGTTGAGGAGAGTGGATGTAGGCAAGAAAGTGCCGAACCACTATAAACTCTCGTGTTTGCACTCTCTCTTCCCTAACTCTTTTAAATTATATGCAATTGTGTTTATTTTGTTTATTATATATTTGCATATAATTGTCTCTTATTTTTGCATAGTTTAAATTTGTGAAAAAGAGACCATCACCCTATTTACCCCCGTCTAGGGTGATTACCATAGTTTGGATTAGCCTCAAATTCCTAACAATAATCCTCATGAGTTTCACATATTTTGAGTTGTAATTATGTCTAAAA
The DNA here is from genome assembly GCF_004353265.1 of Vitis riparia. Taxonomy (NCBI): domain Eukaryota; kingdom Viridiplantae; phylum Streptophyta; class Magnoliopsida; order Vitales; family Vitaceae; genus Vitis; species Vitis riparia. Next base: position 78,259 of record NC_048448.1, on the reverse strand, counting down.
CATTCAATTAACATGTTGTTGCCCTTGCAAGAGTTACTAACAAGTTTTATGAAGTTTTAGAGTCATTTCAAGGTATGATTTTGATATATTGGCGATAAAAGAGATGAATCAAATTGAAAAGAACAAATAAAGTTGATGATGATCCGAATGCATAATGAAAGAAGCAATGCAATCGGTTTGGATTGGGATTTGGAGGTAGTTGAAGTGGAATCAAAAGAAAGAAATGGAAGAAATGACAAAAAGGAGTTGAAAAACTATGTTTTTCCATTTCGCATGAACATGCGGAAAATTCGCAAAGTCGTGCGAAATGGAATAGAAAGGATTTTGGCTGCAGTTCAAAGAGGAAAAGTGAAAACTGATTTCGCATGACCATGCAAAAATTTCGCACAGTCATGCAAAATGATCTAGGAAGGCGAAAATGGTGGTGATGAATTTTCCACTTCGCACAATCGTGTGAAATTGTTGGAGCTCGTGCAAAATTGTATTTTTTTTCCAGATTTCTTGGTGAAGAAGCCTTTGGAAGACCTCTTAGATGATGCTAAGTGTCCACTTGACCTTGCCCTATAAATAGAAACTTGATTTACTCATTTTGGGGAGATATATACATTTTCTAATTGTAAAACTTTCAAGATTTTCTCTTTATATAGAATTCTCTCATTTCCTTCATTTTCTCTCATTTTCTTGCTAGCCAAACATGCCTTGTGAGACCAAATCTCCAAGCATGAGTGGCTAAATCTCATTTTTCTCGGAATAGGGAGGATTTAGAGGCAAGATCTATGGTGAATTAGAGAAATGAGCTTGAATTACAAAGGTAATTTGATCCAATTGATTGATTAATTGAAATTTGGGGATTTTTCTCTTCAAATTGTCTTGGATGATTACTACAATGCAAGCTAGGTAGATTTATCAAATTATTAATGCTAGATTTGATGAGATTGAATAGTTACATTGTGTGACTCATTGGAAGATAATTTAAGATGAATTGAATATATGATTTGAATTGATCTCTTGGATTAAATGACCTAATTTGAAGAAAAATTAGATCTAAACCTAAAGTTAAATAAAAAATAGGTTTAGATGAAAATTTAGGTTTTCAATCTAACTTGATAAAAATTATATCTCAACATCTATTCACCATGAAAATTGTTTTCTAGGAAATCCTAACTCCAAGAATTTCATTTTCTATTAATTTTCTTCTACTTTACATTTCATTTTTCTTCTTAATTTTAGACCATTGTTAAATTGATTTTTCACTATGAATTTTCAAATCAATTTCATTTGATCACAATCATTTCTTATCCTCTCATTCAAGCCTTAATTATCAAGAATAATCCATCCTAGTGGACGACACCTAAAAATCACTATACTACAGTAGTTTGTACTAAAACCACTTTTTGATCGGGTATAAGCTACTCTAGAATAGGGAATTAGGTTATAAATTTTGTTTTGATCCAATAAACGATGAACAATCAAGCAATCAATGACCCATAGTCATTTTATTTCCACATAGAACCTAGAGCTCACAACCCTGAGTCGTTTTTCTCATTTATGACCTAGAGTCATTTCTTTTCAATTTAGAGTCCAGAGTTGACGACCTAGAGTCTTTTTTCTCATTTATGATCTAGAGTCATATTTTTCCATTTAGAGCCCAGAGCTCACGACCCAAAGTCGTTTTTCTCATTTATGACCTAGAGTAATTTCTTTTCCATTTAGGCACCCTCGGCCCATTTAGGTACACTTAGGCCCATTAGGCACTACTTTAGGCCCACTTAGGCACCCTAGGCCCATTTAGGCACACTTGGTCCATTAGGCACCCTAGGCCCATTTAGGTACAACCCTAGGCTCATTTAGGCACACTTGGCCTATTAGGCACCACCTTAGGCCTACTTAGGCACCCTAAGCCCATTTAGGTACACTTAGGCCCATTAGGCATCACCTTAGACCCACTTAGGCACCTTAGGTCCATTTAGGTACACTTGGCCCACTAGGCACCACCCTAGACCCACTTAGGTACCCTCGACCATTTAGGTACATTTGGCCCATTAGGCATCACTTAGGCCCATTTAGGTTCATCTAGGCCCACTTAAGTTCACCTAGGCTCATTTAGGCACATTTAAACTTTTTCTAAGCCCATTTAGGTATGACTAGCCCACTTAGTTTTACCAGCCTTGCCTAGGTCACTTTTTAGGCACATCTTACATTTTTGCATGGCTTGCATGACTTTCCTTTTTCTTATTATCTATTAGCCATTTGTATGTTACTTTGTGTATTTTTTTTTTATCATTTCATAAAACATTTTTATTCCATCTAATAATTTCGTAAAATTCTTTTATTTATTTTAATCTAATAATTTTGTAAAACACTTTGATTTATTTTAATCTAATAATTTTGTATAATAATTTTGTTTAATTTAATCTAATAATTTCATCAAATACTTTATTTAATCTAATAATTGTAAAATATACATTTTTTGTCAATCTAATAATTTTTACTCATTTTCTAAAACACGTTTTTTTATTATTTAATTTAACCTATTAACTTTGGAATTTTGTAGGGAGATTTATCAATGGAGAGTTTGGATTTTTTGGGAAAGAAAGATAGGCGACCTTTTCAAGGGGCATATTTAATCCACGTTGGGAAGAGAATCAACGTAGGAAAGGAAACTTGGGAGCTGTGATTGGATAGGATATTCAGACTGTGTTTGAAAAAATAAAAAGAGGAAAGAAAGCCCACTAGCATGGAAACACATGCAAGATGTCATTTTTTGAAATGGTAAATTACCAAAGCTGTATGGCATGTGGAAAGAAGGGATTTATTGTGTATGCAAACGGGATGAGGGTTGTGTTCAAGAAGAAAGTTCTGATCGTGATGGGGAAACATAGATGACATTGTTGGCTCTCTTCGAGCTGGTGAGTTGTCTTCCCATGTTGGTGGAGTCAACGAGCAAGAAGAGGGCTGAAAAAAAGGATTTTTTTCTCAGTACAGAGGAAGATTGGCGGCAGCAAAACGGGAAAAGGATTGGCGACACCAAAACGGGAAAATGATTAGCGACACCAAAAAGAGAAGAGAATTGGCAGCACCAAAAACAAGATGAGGAATCGATTGAAAAGAAGAAGAAAAAAAAAATAGAGGAGCAAGATGACGGAGGCAACGTGAAGATTAAAAAAAAAAAAAAAAGGTACAGTTGCACCATTCAGATATCCAGAGAAAGGTGTAGGGAAACGAGAAAGAAGAAGGAATGAAAGAAAACTGAGTTTTCGGGGACGATCTTGGGTCCAGTTTCCCTCATCAGAGACGCCAAAGATGCGCCGATTGACTGGAGCTGTGGCTGCTGACGTTCTCCATCCGAAATGGTGGCAAAAGCTCCCTCAGACCCTTGAATGAGAGAGGTTGATGCAAACTTCTTTTTCTAAAGCGAGCGAAATTCATCGATCATCTGTGCGTTTACCGGCGGAGTGCTGCCATCGTGACAGATCCCGCTTTGTGTCTCATGCTTCTGGATCTTCGTCAATCCGTTACGTGGGACGACTCCAACATTGGAAGGAGGGATAGAAGCACGCTGATTTTGAGAGGGCAATTTTAGTTCAGGTAAGGGGAATATATTTGGTGACTGAGATAAGAGGGCAAACGAGAGAGTCTTCCATCCAAACAACTACAGATCGAGTTCTGAAGCATGATCCTGCACTGTTTGTGCCGCCGCAGCACCTTGTGCCACACCCGCGCATCTTCGGCAACACACTACTGCCATTGGAGATCTGTACCAGCTTACCAGTTCCGCCACCTGAACATCGCACACTAATTCGGAAGAAAGGGCCGCAAATTCCATATAGGGAAGAAAACTATGAAAATGTAAGTTTACGTTTTTCTTTTAAACTAATTTTGATTTTGTTTTGTCCTATTATGTCTTTAGTTAAGGAATTTTTTTAATCTTAGTTTAGTTTATAGTAATCCTATTAGTAAAATTCATGTACTGATCTTGTTTTAATTTAATTTCAATCTACTTGTTTGGTTTGCGTATTGAAGGTTCGGTTTATGGTTAATTTTTTTATTTATTACAAATTGATTATTTCATGTATATTTTAGTTAATGACTTACTTTCAAATTCTATGATTCCAAATTTTGATATCCATTTAATTGTGTAATGACATGATATATTTGAGAATTCTTGATTGATTAATTTTTTGGTTCCTAGTTTTGATTTTTTTTTTTAAATAAATAAATAAATTATTATTGATTCATTATTTTAGTTTGAAAGTTATGATTTTGTTTAATTTAATTATGATTTATTATTTTTAGTTTGACAAATTAGAATTCTTAAGTATTGGTTTGGATAATTCTTGATGATAATGGAAAAGTTAGGATTTTTAAGTGTTTGGATAATTTTTTATGATAGTTTAAAAGTTAGAATTTTGATTAATATTAGTTTTGCTTCGTTCTTAGTTGGGAAATTCATAATTTCATATAGTTTAGTTTCACTTCATCTTTTAGTTTAGATGTTATTAAAATTCTAGTTTATTAGTTCAATTGATTCCATGCTACTATTTTCATATCCTAAGTTTGTTGATTTTAATTCATGATTCATCCTTTTTGGTTTATAAGTTTTAGAATTTAAGTTGGTTAATTTATTTCATGTTTCGTTGTTATATTCATGTTTTAAAAAAAAATTGTTGACTCTAGTTTTGATTGATCATGTTTTAGTTGATAGTTTTTTTTTTTAGAATTTTAATTAGTTTGATTGGTCTCATACTATTTGGTTTATATTTTAAGATTGTTAATTTCATTTTTCTACTAATTCTATGCTTTAGAATTGTAGTCAATTAGTTTAATCTATCCCCATGTCATTGTTTCGTGTTTAAAGATAGTTAATTTTAGTTTTGACTGATTTTATTTAGTTTATGTGTTTATTTTCTTTTATTTAATTGATTAGTTTACTGTTTTGTATCTTGTTAGATTTATGACTTAAAATCATCAATATTAGTTGATATGTGTTGTTAGTTTTTTTTTAAAAGTCAAATAATATTAGCACTTATTTGATTTTATCTTAAGTTTAAATGTTTTAAAGTTCCGGTGCTTGTAATATCTAACAGGTTTTGGTTTATCACTTTGGTCATCCTTTGTCAAATTCAATTTCTAGAGGCCATAAAAAAATAATGATGTTTGGCTCTACTCTCACCACTTTAGTCGGCTTAGTTGTCTAAAATTCTATTTTATGATTTTATTTTCCTTTGGCTTGCCTATGTTTGATCCTTATGTATTGTCGTTTGCGAATAATGTCTTTCCTTTTAAAAAACAAACTTTTTCCCAAAATTTACCTCATTAAAATTTATTTTAAAAATTCATTTAGAGTCATTGGAATCAAAATCTCATTTTCTTAAATAATGTGCAACTATGTTTTGATCGGTTCTCATATTTCTCAGTTTTCGATAAAAGCTATGGTTTTGAGTAAGACACGAATCCTAGCTTGTGGTCCCAAATAAATGAGATAATTTTAGACTAGATTCATGTAGGGTTTAGGAAGTGCTACCTTTTAGAGGTACCTTCCCAATAAGTAACCTGATCCCCAGACCTAGACTCGGGTTTTTCAAAGACATATTTTTCCAAAAATTATGGAGTCACTTTTTTAGGGTTTTCTTTCTTGTTTTATTTTCCCTTTTAAAATAAAATAAAATAAGTAGCAACTCCGACTTTTCCAAAACCAAAATTTTCACCAAATAAAAGTGAGTCTCGCCGATGGAGTGATAGCGCACGTGAAAAATATGGGTCCACAATATATATTATAATTTAATTGAAAATAATAATATATTATAACTAATCTATTTAATAAAATTTTCATATATTTGTTTTATTATTATTATTATTATATCAATTGAAATCATTTTTTTTTTTAATAAAAGTTGAAATAAATTCTTCATGCATTTATATATTTATTATTAATATTATATCAATTCAAATAGTTTTTTTTTCACAAAAGTTTACCTATTTGTAATATATTTTGTATTAAATGGTTCTTTCTCTCAATGTGTTTACCTTTCTAGTAGTTTCTTGGTTATTTAAATTGTATCATTGTCTCATTATTGTCACAAAACAATGTCATAGGTGATGCAACTAAGGATACTACCCCAAATCCCTTCAAAAGCTCCCTAAGCTAAATGATTTCATTTATTGCTTAATAAGTTGCAATGTACTCAAATTCCGTGATAGAGTCAACAATGAAAAATTGTTTCACACTTTTGCAACTAATAGTAGTACCACCAACAGTAACTAAAAAATCGAAAGTAGATTGACAAGAATCCTTATCAAACTAGAAGTTTGAATTTGTGTTCCTTGTGGTTACTAACTCACCACTCTAAAAACCAAGCATATATCTCTCATTCTCGCAAAATACTTAAGTATATGTTTGATTATTGTCCAATGTTCAAAGTCTATAGTAGATTGATATCTACCCACTATACCTACTCAAATATTCGATCTAGCACATAACATCCTATACATAAGGTTATTGATTTGAGATAAAATATGTGCTCAAATAACACATATATGATATGATTTATGCAATATGAAAAAAAATTAAATTATCCAACTTAACTCATATTAATGCTAATACCCTACCTATGGATGTAGCATACATTTTGAGCTTAATTTCAAGTTTAAATGAGGAAAATAATGCAAGTTGCAGAAGTCATTTTCAACCAAAGTAAAATAAGGAGTCAATTATGAGTATTAAAGATAATAAATTAATGTTATTAAGAGAGGTAGAAGGCAAGCAACCGTGAGGCAAACTTAAAATGAAATTTAGAACTCAAACATGATGACAACACATATCTTAAATTTGATGTGATTTTTGAAGGAACCATGCAAGAATACACTAACTCCAACCATCATTTAGCATTTACCTCTTCATCAATAAAGGGTCTCTTAGTCATTTTACCCTTTATATAGAATTCATCAATTGAAAGATTTTCTGGAAATGAGTGTAAAGTTTCAAACTTAACCAAACTTTAGATCCTATTTAGATTTATATGGCCTAGACATAGATGTCATAAGTGCGATTTACTAGTGTTAGGTACTTTCCTCTTTAATGAGATATGGTTATTTTCAACACATGGTAATAAAAAAATGAGAGTAATACGAAAGAGATTGTCAACCAATGGGTTTAGCAAAATCATTCTTTCTAATAAAAACACTTTTATTGAAATAAAATGAATAATTATATTTATTTAAACTAGAAACCAAAACAAGCTTATTTATAAACTTAAACATATAAAGATAATCCTTGAGTTCTAAATGACAGTTATTTTATAAAACTGGGACAATATTATGACTTGCACAACTCTCCTCATATTAACTGTTAGAGTCAGTTATATGTCTCTTTCCTTGAACTTCTTCTTAGTTTTAGTGACCTTAGAATCTAACCACCATGAGTTGGTAAAATCTACCACTAAACATGACTCAACTAAAAGTGAAGGAAACACAGAATCTTTTTTCTTTAGGTAGTCAGAGCATTCCTTCTTCCAATGACCTTTTTTTTTTTTTTTTTTACCACAAATGAAACATTTGCCTTTTTTTTTGCTCTTACATTTCCCAAACTTGGACTTTCCCTAGATGCTTGAAATTGTTCTCTTTTGTTTTGCTAGAAAAACTTGAAAAACCTTTTGACTACCATGTGAACACTTTTACTATCTTTGAGAATCCTCTCAATTGTTTGGAGTTCTATCATCAATTCTGGCAAGTTCATCAACAACTTATTCATAAAATAGTTGAGCTTAAACTGCTTGAAGGAATATGACAAAGTCTTTCAAATCATATCAACCTTGATCTCACCGTCGATTCCATGCCAAGGGTTTTCATTTCATTAAAAAGTGTAATCATATGAATTATATAATCTTTAAGGAGAGTTCCTTTCGTCATCTCGGTGCTTATAATAGTCTTAAAACAACTTGTCTAGTTAAACTACCGTTATCACTAAACATCTCTTGTAAACTACAAAGAATTTCATAAGTGTTGGCAATTGACATGTGTTGTTGTTGTAACACATTATTAAAAAATGAAAGTATAATATAATGGACCTTCTCATTTACCATTTTCCACTTAGAATGAGCATCCTTATCTTTTACATGGAATGTTCATTAGGAATGAGTGGCATAAAGCTTGAGTTACCTATTTTAGCTCTTATAATGAGAGCACTATGTTGAGTTTCTTTTTTAGTCAACATAGTTAGGTTCATTCAACTTATTATTAGTGAGAATAAGGGTGATTGGGTTGCAAGACATGATTCCTACAAAAAATGAAAACCCATGCATTAATTAAGGTTTGAGCATTTAAGGCATATTGGTAAGTTTAGTAAAAATGCAGTGCTTTCAAACGACATGTATCCATACAAAGTATCCTAGTATCGTAAGAATTAGACCCACTTTAGGTAGGTCATGATTTTTATTACTAGGTAGAAGCCTTCTCTAATTAATCACCTTACCTCAAACTTGAAAAGTTATTATAAGATAATGATTAATATGTCTTTTATATTTAGCCCTTAGACTATGTAAGTAAGGTCACTATAGGTGATTTTACCGTTTTACACCTAAGTTAAGTGTATAACTAAGATCCTTAACATTAATGTTACAAAGTAAGGAGTTCCATCTCTAGAATCGACCACTTCCACTAAGCATATATAGTCGTGTTCTAATAGAAAAGCTTATATCCCTTGATTACTTAAGTCAACCCATTTTTAGGATAATAATGGATCCAAAATTAGGATGAGTTTGATTTTGAAGACTACAAGTTTATTAATGGCTTTTTCTTACTTAATATTTTGGAATAAAAGACATAAATTTGATTTTGGAAAATTTCATAAAATTAAATTCTTTATCATGAGGATTTTCAAATTATTATTTAGTTTCATAAATTGGAACAGTTTTGTTTATAGGGAATATTCCTTTTATAAAGACTTTAAAATAGGAAAATCGTTTCTTAATTAAAAATTGTATATCCTTGAATATCTCAAATTTAGGAATTTTGAAAAAAAAAATTAATTGAATGATAAGGACCATCACACTTAACCCCCCAAACCAACATTCTTCCATGTTTTCCCATGAACACCTTTTTGATCCTAAAAATTCATAACCTTTCTCATCAAGGTGTGATGTAAAACAATAAATTCCTTCTTAGGTTTGGCACATAGAACATATCAATAAGAAGAAGATTTGTTTGTCTAGGCAAGTTGATTCTTATAGTGTCAACTCTTAAAACATCACAATATGTATTGTTACCTATGTGAACATGATGATTGCCGACTTTCATCTTTTTGAGTTCAAGAAAGTGTTTTTTGCCCTTTGACACATGCGTTGAATTTACAAAGTCAATATCGCAAACAACAATGTCATTATCAACAAGTAAACACTTAGATACCACACAAACCATATCATGACTTATTTTTCCAATATTGTTTATTATCATTTTTATTCTTTGGGCAATTAAATTTGAGGTGTCTAGCAATCATAGCAATTATTTATAAAGGATTTGAAAATTTTTTACTATTATTAAACTTGTTAAAACGTCTTCCTCATTTTTAAAAGTATTTCCTATTAGGTTTTTGATCTTGTTTAGGATTAAATGATGAGGGTCTTTGTGATGGAGTTGGTCTTAGTATTAAAAATGATTCACTATTTTTTTTTTGTCTTTATTCCTAAAATCACATAAAGGTTTTTCATAGAGATAAAAGTGTTGTTAATGTTTAAAACAACTACTATAAGTTCCTACGAATAAAAAAAATGATGTAGAATGATCAACACTTGCAAATGATCGGAAATGAGATTATCACATGCATCAAGTTTCTTAGCAAGAACAATCATCTTATTAACATGCTCAACTACATAATTTAACTGTTTTATTTTAGCTCCATTGTAACTTTCTATAAGTAATTGAACCTATGCTTCAAAAGTAGTTACATAAGCTACAAAAATAACATCAAATATCGCTTTAACAATTTCATATTCTTTAAGCATAATCACCATTTGGTTCCATATAGGTCAACATGATTTCCCTAATAGTCTTATTATCTTCTAGGATTTTTTTAGAATTCTTATCATTTTTTAATAGTGGTTAAAACATTTTTCTTGGGTGGTGATTGTGAAACCAAGGTTTGGTTAATCTTGGTTTTGATGATAACAAAACAAGGTTTAGAACTAATGATTATATTTCAAGTGTGTTTAGGCAAGACGATTTCCAAAGTGACAATCATATAAAGACAAATCAAGCCAAAGAGAAATCATTAAGAAGAAGAAGACCTCAAATAAAAGTGTTTTTTAAGACCCAAACTTCATAAGATCTCTTTATAAGGTTGTTGGTGCATTAGGATTTTCATACATTACACATTCTTTACATATGTACCAAAATCATGCAAAAGTTATTTTGCTTTAAATATTTTAAAATTGGATGATTTCATGTTTTCAACTAAAACCTTGTGTCAAATGTTTTCCAAACTTGTTTAAAAAGTTTTAAATTGAAAAAGTTGGTTGTTAAGCAAAAAATGTCTCAACCGATTGAACCGAATTAGGAACCGATCGACCTCATAGCTTAACCGGTTGACCCCCAACTCAACTGGTCGAGGGGTACAAAAAACCTTATCTCTCTTCCAGAATAATTGTTCAACCGTTTAAGATTGAACCTCAACCGGTCGACCCTCACCTCAACCAGTCGAGGTCCGATCAAGGGGCGGTCGAGGTCCAATGGTCACCTGTCAAGCATTAAATGTTAACGACTAGTCAACTGGTCGACCCCCAACTCGACTGATTGAACCCTCAACGGCTAGTTTGACATTTTTCCTCTATAAAAAGGCTTTAATCTTCATTGTTTCATGAGTTTTACCTTCCTAAATCTTTATTGAATATATTTGAGCCTTGAGAGAGTGTTTTTTAGTGGAGCATTGTCCTAAAACTTGCATATATTTAGTGCACCATTCAATCCTAGTTTTCTTGTATCATTTGAGCCTAAAGTTTTGTACTAGGATTTTATGAAATTATTTGTATATATTTGAGAGAAAGAATCTCTAAGTGTGAGATATCACTTAAGGATTCTCGAGTGTAGGGTATCACATGGGAGGTTGTTCAAGAGTGGGATATCTCTTAAGGATTGTAAAGGGTGTTTGGAGCCAAAAGTCCAAGATGGTGGATTGGAACTATAATCCAATTGTATTGCTTGAAGACTTGGTTTGGAAACCTTGAAATAGTGGAACCTCAAGCTTGGGATTGAAGCTAGAGGAGAGTGGACGTAGGCTGAGTTGCGTCAAACCACTATAAAAATCTTGTGTTTGCATTCTTTCTTCCTTATTCTCTTAATTTATATGCAATTGTTTTTATATTGTTTAATTATATATTTGAATATAATTATCTCTTACATTCACATAATTTAAATTTATCAAAATAGACCATCACCCTATTCACCCCCCCCCCCCTCTAGGGTGATTACCATAGGTTGGATTAGCCTAATTTTTATAACAATGATAAAGGAAAATCAATTGTATATTCAACTTTATCTTGATAAGTTCATGACTAATAATTTTAAAGATCATATTTAATTAACTAGAAAGAACTGATCTAATTGTGTAAATCCAAAAATGCTAGTTGGTGTGATTTGACATGATGTACAAGACTAAGTTGGCTTTGATACCAATGTTTAGTCACAAAATAACCTTATTTGTATCAAAGTCTTCAAATACTTTTTTCTTCAAACTCTTTAATTCTTTTCTTCTTCAAACTCTTTACTCATTTTCCTTTTCAAACTCCTCAATTGATTTGTTTTCAAACTCTTTAATATGAAATAAAGATGACAAAAAAATAACAAAAATGATTTGATAATATAACTAAGAGACATATGAATTGTTTGCTTTATTAAAGATTTTCATCAATGGATTCTATTTTATGTTGGATAAATATATATCAATATAAAATCAACCATGTTCTTTAAAATTTGACACCAAATCTTCACCTCATTTATTTCATAGTTAGCCAAGTCAAGTAATGAACTAAATCAAGTAATTATCAAGTCAAGTAAATGAGATATTCTTAAAACAAATTAATTACATTGTTAGGGCATTATGCATCATTGTTGTTCGTTGACAAATTTATTCCTTTTCACTTTGGCATAAGACTTTTCTAGATTATTAACCGTAAATCTCTGTTGAAAATAAAATACTAAAGTCTAAATACATGATAACTCTGGCCAAGAAAAACCAGAGATAGAGTTACAACGACTTTGTAGTATTTCGGGTTGTTGTCCTCTGAGATCAACTCTAATATGTTTATTTGTTTATAGATTCAAAGGATTAATTATTTACTAAAGGTAAAAAATATCTAATTCAAATAAATCATAATAAAATATGAATGAAAATTTCCTAAATAAACCTATTTAAATTATAAAGTAATTATTGATTTTTAATTCAATCAATCAATAATGGGAGTCCACAATCCAACTTCGAGTATAAAATTTTAGGCCAAACAAGGGTATATAATTTAATAATCTTAAGGTAATCAAAATACATGGTCTAACGTTATCAACTTGAGTTCCACACCTCAGAGTTGATTCGTATCCTAATTTTTAATATTTTATTTCATTGAATTACCTAATAGATGAATGGACATAAAATCTAGGTTTAGGTTTAAGGTTTTTAGGCTTTTACCACTTTGTGTAGATTTGTCTTAGGGTAGATAACAATGACAAAACCTTTGATAACTAGAGATAAAAAATTACCAAGAATGCTTAGTATCAAGGAATATGTGATTGTATCATTTCCTAAGTCAAACTAACTTTAGAGGGTTTTTTTATTTCAATACTAGTGCCCTAACCTTTCATTCATTCCATTATTAATCTGATTTCACTCATTGTTTCCCTTTGGATCTAACCTTAGGTTTTCGTGTTTCACTCGAAGATGACATTTTAGCCTCTTATGGGCATGTCCTCACATACATAGGCCATAAAAGAATAAGAAAGAACCATTATTGATTTCAAAGAAATTAAAAACAATAACTTATTCAATAATAAAAAGAAGAAAGAAAACAAACCAAGAAAAACCTTCAAAGTTTTCTTCTTTCCCCCCAAGAATCGTCAAGTCATCTCTACTCTTAAAAAAAAAAAAAAATCGAAAACTCCCTAGAAAACCTAAATATTGAGTTTTTATAGTTTCTACCAAAAAACCTAACATGTGGCATGTTCTTATTGGCCACTTATTTTACAACTAATTACCTAAAATGACTAAAATAATAACAAAATAGTGATTTCTAGTTTGTGTGGGGCCCACTTAGGGATGATGAAGTGCCTTAGATGCAATTCCCAAGATAGAGAAGGCGAAACATCAAAGTGGTAGTGGGTGAATTTGAAATTGGGGTCATTTCGAATTGGATTTTGAATTCATAAGTTGAATTTCGAAATCATGTCGAAATGACCCTTTAGCTTCGCATAGTTTTCTCCAAATGGCCATAACTTCTTCATTTTAACTCCAATTTGTATACCATTTGAAGCGTTGGACTCCTGACTTCCCAAGCTTCGAAAAAATATATAGCATGCATAAAATAGACTTTAGGAAGTACTCCAAATTTTTCCTCAAAGTCAAAGTACATGTTGCCACCAGATTTTGAGTTCTAAATTTCCATACAACCGAATCTTGCTTCATGCCTCATTTTCCATGTTTTCTTGCCTTCTTTCTTACTCTATAATGGTCATTTCTCATCTCCAAAACTCATGATATCCTCATTTTTCTTTTCCTCATGGTCCATGAGTTTTGACTTGTTTATTTCCTTATTTAACCTTTTATTGATCTTTCAAAATCTAAAGTGATTCAACTTGCATCCTTTTCTTCACTTGAACCTGAGATAAATCTCTAAAACACAAGTTAAACTCATGGCTAGGGTCTTAGCATCGATTTAGGTCAAGTTGGGTGATTTGAGTATCTTTTGGTGGATAAATCATATTGAATATGTGTCATTAGAGCACATATTTTGGCTCCAATCAATTATGTGTCATACTCTCCATTGAAAACTCAAGGTTGCTACGTGATCAATTAAAATGACACAGGTAATTATAGTAAGGTTCATGAAAGGCTAATAGAATTCATATGAGGCTTAATAGACTCAAGGTTTTTTAAATTGAACAAAAATATTTTTTTAAAAAGAATTTATTATTATTGTAATTGGACTATTTTTACAACTATAATTGGATTAATTTTACAATTGTAATTGTATTTATTTTTAAAATCTTAAATTGAGTCAACAACGTACTTGTATCTCATATATACTCCTTCTAAATTCGTTTTTAGGTTAGACACAAATATTTTGAAAAATCTAGTTTGCTTTCTCGTTCTCAAAGCTCTTAAAGAAGATTCAAGTACTTCTATCGAGTTGTGAATGAGACTTGCATCCCCTCAAGTGCTCAAACGCGATCCACTGGGGTTTATGAAGAACTACATTACAGATGTGAAGTTTAGTATAGGTTCTAGAGAATAAGTTTAAAAGTAGCATTTGTCAGGTAATTATGTGTATTATTCCTCTTGTATAGTGGATTGTTGATTCAAGATTTTTTATCCTATTATAGACCCTCAATTTTGTCCCCTTAACACATGCCTTAGGTGTTCTTTCAGTATTGTATAGCAATTCCCTAGTAGCCCATTGCTACTCGTACAACCTAACTTTTCAGCCACCTTGAAGACTCTGGTTAAGAGATTTATCTGGCCCCATTATGACCCTTGGCACCCCCGAATTAGACTTAGGATTTTCCTTTTTTTCTTAGGATAACTCATTTAGGTACACCTTTAGGATAATATACTTGGGCATGTTTAGACACACTTTTTTTAGGTCACTTTGATACATCCCAAATCACTTGTGTTCACTTAAACACTTCTTAAACATACCTAGACACCTTCTAGTTTGCACACACTCACCCAAGGTCACCTAGGCACTTTCCAAATTACACACACTCACCTTATGTCACTCAAGCACCTTGTTGGTCACTATAAGTCACTTAGGACCACTGAGTCATGCCTTAGGTCACTTAGGCTAACCCTAGGTCACCTAGGGCACATTTAAGCACACCTTAACCCGTTTAGGCACACTCAAGCCCACTTAGGCATGCTCCTACCCATTGAGCACACCTTGTCCCATTTAGGTGCACCCTAGGTCACTTAGACACATTTTTTTTATCACCTTAGGCACATTTAAGCACTTTTCATATCACTTTGGGTCACTTAGGCACTTTTTAGGCTCACCTAGACCCACCTAGGTTCACCTTAACCCACTTAGGTTTACCTAAGCCTATTCAAGTTCACATAGGCTCATTTGGGTTTACTTAAGCCCACTTAGGCCCACCTAGCCCACTTAGGTCCACCTTCACCCACTTAGATTCACTTAGGCCCATTGAAGTACATTTTGGTCCACTTAAGCACATTTTGGCCCACCTAAGTCACTTTTTAGGTAATTCTTACATAATTTGCATTTTTAACACTTGTATGTGTTTGATTTCTTATTTATTTATTTATTTATCTGTTTATTTTATTTACTTATTTGTTTATTATTATTTGTTTATTTATTTATTTATTTATTTTATAGAATATTGCATGGGGATTGATGTTTTTAATTACATAAATAGATGTCTTGCATAAATATATATATATATATATATATATCTGTGTGTGATTGTCATTCTTTTTATATTGCATAATTTTAATTTATTTTAATTTTCAATTTCATGACATTTGCTGAATCCTTACTTTATTTTGCATAAGATTTGGTGTGCATTCGAAAAGGGAAAAGAAGATATATTCGGAAGATTATGGGACGCTAGAGGGAAGAATGCGGATGATTAGCAGCAACGTACGTACATAGAAGGGAACCTCTCTCCATTCTGGAGGGCAAGGCAAAAAGAGAGGGTGCCATCCCCGAAGCCATCACGTTCCAAGAGGGAATTTTCTTCTATGCGGACTACCATTTGGACGCACCATAGAGGAGAATTCTTCAAGACAAACAGCCACGCACCTCCACGGGCTGCAATTGGAGGACCACGCAGCAATATGCACGGAGAATAACCACATACAACCCACTTTGGGGAATCCACTTACACCACGAAGCCATAGAAGACGCAGCCTGTATCAATTGAAGGGGCTGCCACTTTCTTTCAACGCATTACCATAGGAGATTTCCATGGGTTGAAAATAGAGTTTTATATTTGAAGGTTTTTTTTTTTTTTTTTTTAATTAGTTTGAAAGTAGAATTTTTGTTTGTTAGTTTTAATTTTCTTTAATTAAGTTGAAAGTTGAGATTTTGATGTATTAAAAGTTATTTTTTTTAATGTTAATATTTTATTCTTAATGATAGTTTGAAAGAAAGAACTTTGTCTAGAAAAATATTTAATTTTAATTTTTGATTATAGGTTGAAAGTTAGGTTTCTTTTTTGTTAGTGTTAATTTGGATTCTTAGTATTAGTTTAAAAAATAGAGTTTAGTTGAATGTCTGTTTTAAAAAACTCATGGTGATAGATTGAAAGTTAATTTTTTTCTTTTAAGTTTTTCTTAATTTTTAGTTTGGATTCATTCTATGTAAATTAGGCATTTTTAGGATTTTAGATTATTAATTTAATTGATTACATGCCTTTATTTTCATGTTTTGAAATTTATTAATTCTAATTTTGATTTGTCAAATGTAAATTATGTGTTTTTAGAATATTAGCAAACTAGATTCCATTGATCTTATTAATGTATGGTTCTTAATATTTCTTGTTGCTAACTTTAATGTTTTTTCATTTTCTTATTTTTTTAGGCTTAAGTTCCTTTGATCATATTATTCGAGATTCTTAAAATTCATGATTGTTAGTTCGGTATTATTTATATGCACTTAATATTTTTAGGGTTAGTTTCCACTTATTTGTATCTTGTGTTTCAATATTCCCTATTGTTAGTTTTAATGTTTTACGGTAGTATATGCTCTTAACTTTCAAGAGTTAGTTTTCATTAATTTGATACCTCATATTTTAGTATTTCTTCTGGTTAATTTTCAATCTTCATGACAATGTATGATGTTTATATCTGTAGAGCAAGTTTTAATTGATCTCTTCTTGATTCACAATTTCAATATCTCTTGTTGTTATTTTATAATATTTCATGTTAGTGTTTGGTCTCAAAGATTTAGCATTGATTTTTAGTTTGATTGATTCTTGTTGGTTCTTAAGAATTTTATTTTTAATTAAATCTATGTCATGCCTTTAAGTTGATAATTTTGCTTTTGATCGAATTTATTTAATTCTTCGATTCAAACTTTTTTAAAAGAAAAAAGGGTTTTTTTTTTAATTTTTTTTAAGTTGATATCGCCAGTGGAGTTAAAATGTCTTCTTTTCGAAAAAATGATTATTTTTTATTTTTATTTATTTTTTCCATCTTGGATTTGGATCCTTGATCATAAATGAAAGGTAGCCAAAAAAGGATCCAAGATAGCTTTTCTCTTGTTTTCAAAATCCTTTTAAGTTAGAAATAAAAAATCTCTATTTTGTATCCAATGTTTTGAATTTATTAATTCACTTGGTTTTTTTTCTTTCTTAAAATCATTTTTTAAAAGAATTTAATTCATTTAAAGACTTTTTTTTTTCAAAAAATAAAAAATAGTTCTAGGTTTTAGGGCAACAATGCTTGATTTTCCAAAACCTTTTTTTTTCTTAACATAGGTGTACTCTCAAGCTAATGGGAATACATAGGTTAAACTTATGAATATTAATTGGGGACTTGATGGACCTCAACATAAAAGAATATTTTCAAAACTCATCTTTATTGCCACTTTTGCCACTTGTAATCATAACCATTGCTTATTTTAGGAATTATACACATGACTTATGTGATAATTGTTGATTTCATATACCTTAGTTATTTCTATTAAGCTATTTAAATACCATGTTTGATAGGATTTAGAATAACATGATTTGCCTTTGTAATGTACTCTAACTTTCGTTATCTTATGGAAGCACTTTGTAAATTACTCATGCTATCTAAGTATACTTTCTACCTTACACGTTTAAATTTTATGACTGTGTATGTTTGTGTGAATTATATCCATGTTCGAAGTTGTTCTTAATTGTCTTAGTTTGTTTGATTTCTTTTGATGAGATACATGTTATATTCATTTTTATTTAATCTAAGTAATTGTCTTATGATAGCACTTTAAGAAGCACCATATGTACGCTTACTAACCTTGCTTTATCATATGTGATTAAAAATGATTGTTTGTTATCTCAATATGCTATTAGGATTTAAGTAGACACTTGCTTTCTTGGTACTTAGGTCAATCAATTAATTGCTACACTTTCCTTAACTTAGTTAGTAGAGACCTTTTTAGTGCTTAAGAGATTATTACCTTTTGATATATATTTCCGATAGGTAGCCTGATCTTCAAACCTATATTCGCATTTTTCAAAACCACACTTTCCAAACTTCGAGAACTCATTTTTATTAGGGATTTATTTCTTATTTTTTTTCCTCTAAAAAAAATAAAAATAATTGGCATATATGAAAATTGTATATCCACGCTTACAATTTTTTATTTATGCACTTTGTGTGGAGGTTTTTTATATAAAAATATTGTCGCTTGTATGTGATTATTTTGTCATCGATCTTCATAATTTATTAGAGTTCAATTTATTTTAAAAAAAGGTTTAATTTTCTCTCATAGTTGTAATTTAGGATAAAAATCTCAATCCTCAAGTTTTTTCTCTCATAGTATTAATTTGGGATAAAAATCTCAAATATATATATATATATATATATGGGTGATGCTAGGGTACCGAAAAGTGCTTTTCGGTACCATACCCACTTTTTTGGGCTAATAAAATTAAGACACATGGCATGCAAAAATCATGGGAATTAATCCCATGCAACACACATTTTTACATCCATTACAATAACCAATTATAAATTCCTGTTTAATGTAATTATTTTGTTTGGGGAATTTTTTTTATGAAACAGAAAAATAAAGAGAAATTTGAAAAAATAAATAGCAGTTTTTTTTTTTTTTTTTTTTTTTTTGTAATATAAAGTGATTAAACCCAAGATAAAAATTAAATTTTAAATAAACAAAAAAAATTTCAAACTAATTTGGTGATATAATTTATAAATTAAGGAAAAGTAAATATAATTTATTTTAACATCAAATAATTTGTTGACAAAATTTGAGGAATATTTGAAGTGTGAAAAGCAATATAATTTGTTTATGAAGTGAAAAAAAAAGAAAAAATATAAATAAATTAGATAAAATATAAATATTAACTTTATATTAAATTAGTTGTGTACTAATTATTAATTGATAATATATGACTAAATTATTTCTTAACGTTTAAATTGAATTCCACAAAAAAATTAGTTGAAATATTGAAAATATGAAAATGTATAATTACTAACCATATGGAAATCCAAACCCCTCACAATATTTTTCCGTAAATTTCCATTTTGAATTTTGAAGAATCCATTTCACACCCTCATACAAGCGGAGAATGGTGAGGGTTTCTCACAGTTTTCGTACCCTGTCTAATTTTTTAACATTTTTGGATTTGGATTTTTCCGGGACTCATTCAAACACCGCCTAAGTGGAATCAACCTATTTAAACAATATCCAAGCCATATGAAGTCCAAATATTTTTTTAAAACTTCAAAGAAGTGGAGATTTGGGAGGGTACGAAGAATGTGATGATTCCTCACATTCTTCGTACCTTGTCTAATTTTTTAGTATTTTTGCATTTGGATTTTTCCGGGACTCATTCGAACACCTCCTAAGTGCAATCAACCTATTTAAACAATATCCAAGCCATATGAAGTCCAAATTTTTTTTTGAAATCTTCAAAGAAGTGGACATTTGGGAGGGTACGAAGAATGTAAGGATTCCTCACATTCTTCGTACCTTGTCTAATTTTTTAGTATTTTTGCATTTGGATTTCTTCAGGACTCATTCGAACACCGCCTAAGTCGAATCAACCTATTTAAACAATATCCAAGTCATATGAAGTCCAAAAAAATATTTAAAACTTCAAAGAAGTCGAGATTTGGGAGGGTACGAAGAATGTGAGGATTGCTCACATTCTTCGTACCTTGTCTAATTTTTTTAGTATTTTTGGCTTTTAATTTTTTCGGGACTCATTCGAACACTGCCTAAGTGGAATCAACCTACTTAAACAATATCCAAGCCATATGAAGTCTTACATGTAGCAAAATACCAAATGGCCAATCAATACACGAATCTATGGAGGAATCCAAACAAATTACAACTTATACAAGGAAATATTAACCGGTCGACCGGTTATCTTCTACCGGTCGACCGGTTATCTTCTACCGGTTTCCTACTTATCTCAACCGGTAGCCACTGCCCCTTTGACAATGCAGCAACCAAAAGGGGCAGTGGCTACCGGTTGAGATAAGTATGCAACCGGTAGAAGATAACCGGTCGACCGGTTCATATACTTCATTTTGTTTTCATTTAGGTATGTGATATGGCGATGAGATCAAGACAAATGACTTCTCTTTGTTACTATTCCCAACATAGATCAAGACATAGGCTTACCCACAGACAAGCTCACATCAAACACCAAACAATAGTAATGTGATCCTTAAAAAACCCAACCTTATCATGTATAGATCTCAAAAGAGTTGCATAATCACGAACCAAGCCCTTAACAACCAAGGTCTCCACGTTAACTTTTGCTTATGCCTCGCACCCTAATATGACTTTTCATAATAAACTTGTTTCGGCAAGCTCAACATCTATAGAAAACTACTTCACTATAGATAATTCATAAAAAACAAACAACTTAACCTTTGAAGTTTGGTCCTTCAAATAGAGGACCAAGACAAGAAACAAGCACTCAAATAATCATCATTTCTAGTTATCATTCTCCTTAAAAATAACATCCACTCTTCAAACTCTTTATTTAATAAGAAGCGAAGGTTAAAGGGCAATGAAGTGGACACAAACAGACTATCCCAAAATACTACCCTCCAACCATCCAACCTTGAGGCCTTCCCAAATAAAAAGGTAGTATTGTTTACCCACTATGACTAAACTACCTAATCCCTAAGGAACTAGTCACAAGTCTACTGTCCCTTTTGGAGGCCTATAAAAAGGGTAAAATCCTTAGACGATTATCAAGACTAATTAAACTTAATGTCCCACAACTTGCCCACAAATATTTTGGAAAACATTGTAACTTTGATTGAGACCAGCTTCCATACAAATTACAACTTGAGAAAATAAAATGCCAAAGATATTGTTCAATTAGAAATTTGGGAAAATAATAAAATGAAGTACCTCTTCTAATTCAATGTTCATGTGTTGCTAAGGTTACCATATTCATTTAGAAGCATAAATGAGAAAGTTAGAGATGACAACTCACAAATGCAGAACCTCTCAAATACATATATGAACACTCCTTTAGAAGCATCAAAGAGAGATAGTTAAAATAGGGCAAATCATAACTAGAGTACCTCTGAAATACACACACACTGAGCAAAGGAGGCAAAAAGAAATGGGTTGAAAGTTCTCTTGCTACAAGCAAAGCATAGAGCAATGTTGGGCATAGAGCAATCACAGATATGCCTTGCCATCTTCGTGGAATCCCTAAGATTTCAGAATTTAATAACATTCCCCATGTTCCCTTCAGCTTAGGACACTACTTTTAACTGTACATGACTATCATTTTCTAAATTACGGTAAACATCTCTTGTTTTGCTTTGTTTTCGTTTCCTTTCAATTGGGCACACGAGGACATGAAACGACATTGTTTCTTGTCTGACTTGTTGGGTTCCAAGGGAAGGAAATTTTGTCTTTGCCATGTAGTAAGTGTTGACCCCACTGATTCACAATCGTTTGTTTGGCATGGCCAAATTGAAAAATACCAAAGAAATTTTACACATCAATCAAATTGCGATGGTTCTCTAGCACATAAATAAAAGGGGGGCAATAAGAGATACGTTAAGCATGCACATTGTTTTCTAATTTTTTTTAAGAAAAATATAAATGAAGAATGAAGTTGATGACCATAGTTGCTACAAATGCCTGTTAGGTTATTTGGTATTCTGAGGAGTGTTCAGTTTCATTGTGACCAATCAGGAAAGAGTTCAGTTCTAGTAAATTTTTTGAAACTTTTCACCTGTAGTGGTATTTGTGATGGTGTAGTCAAGGCGGTGGCGCTGATAGACCGAAGTAATAGTGATCATGGAATTAAGGCCTGAATTTACATTAAACGTTGTTCAATCTTAAAGATCGATTTGAGTTCATAGAACCTACAGGCATTTACTTGGCTACCAGCATATCCCAAATTGGGCTTCAGAAGTTAATGAATTTATAGTAATTCAATGAGCCATTTATACATTAGTAATGCATAACACGAAAAGTGAGGACTAATCACATCATCAGGATGAGACTCAATTCCTGGTTGTGATTTGACAAATATCAATATGCTCAATTTCTTGATTAGGGATATACTTCAATTGTGAGTCTAAGTGTAGAGCAACTTCTTGTTATTTCTTTGATGATTCCCTCAATGCCTTGGGCACAACTTCCATGGAAAAGGATAGAGAAAACAAGGAACAAATAAAAGCATCCCTCCGTCTCACTGTCACAAAATATGTTAACTCTTCACTTGTTGGAGTAGATTATCATTCTCCACTGAAAGGACCAAAACTATCCATCCTACCATGTAAGATAGTTTCTAGGTATGGTTGGTTTGCTTGGGGACTTTAATGAATCACCTTAGTTTATGTTACTAATATCTTCTCACCGTCGAAAAAGAAAAAAAATCCATTTCATTTCTTCGCTCTTTCTATACATAAATTATGTAAGCTGTCCACCCACACAAGGGACCAAGACTGTTCCTGTGTTTAAGTCAGTTTCAGAGAGGGGAAGGGGAAAAGGGATGATGGAGGACATGATCTTAAGATTTTGCTGGTATGCACTCTTGAAAAGTATATTACACTGTTTATTGTGCTGGTGCTTCTAGATTATTTCCACATATTGGATATTGAGGAATCTTGAAAGTATAGACATCACAAAAATTTTGCTTTCTTGGTAAAATTTTGGAGGGAATTGAAGTGGATCCTATGCTTAGTGCGGGCATTAATTCTGGTTAGCCCAAGGGTTCCCCTAATCAGGTTTTGATGATAACAAACCATGGTTAAGTGACTAATTGTTTTAAATGTTTAAGAATCTCAGGTATAAACTCGAAAATTCATCAAAGGACCAAATGGATACATGATCGAGATGCTTGGAAGACTTGAGATCATAGGAAATGAATGTAAGATGATTTACAAGAGTGCACTAAGAATATGCAAGTGATGGTTTTAATGCACTAAGGAAGAAATTGAGAGCTTTTTGATCAAGAACAGGTATGTAGGCTTTGAATGCAATTTTTCTCTTAGTCATAAATGAAGTGGAGCTCTCAATTTATAGGTTCCTAAGCCCGGGAGTCAAAAACAGCAAAAGGCAACCTCGTCCGGTCGATCTAGGGGTCGACCGGTTCACTAACCGTTGGAGCATTGAATGCATGACAGGTTATTGTTGCCTCGACCGGACCTCGACCGGGAAGGGTGTGAACCTCAACCGGAAAGAGAAGGCTGCTGGATGAGAGAGAGTGTTTTTGACACTCCTCGACCAGTCCTCGACCGGACAGGGTCAACCGGTCGACCGGTTCCCTAACCGATTGAGCTGGTTAGCCATAGCCTCTACCGGTTGAGCTTTTTGGCCTCGAAAACCTTCCTTTTGAAATTCCTTTCTTTTCTACTACTTAGGCAAGGTCTTTATGTGAATTAATATGCCACTTTTGAATCAATTTACCTAAGGTATGTTTGATAAAACTCGGGTTTTAAAGAACCTTGGTTATCTAGGAGAGAAGAAATCTCCCCCTCAAACCAAACATGGATCAATTAAAGCGAAAATTTTAAATGACATGCAAAATTTCAATAAGAGACAATGTGAATTCTGAAAATATCATATCATATATAATAATATCGCATATACACAAAACAAGACTAATGATATGGAAATGTCATGCATGTGTGTGCCCCCTAGATCCTAAAATTTCTCCCCCTTTGGCAACATAAAAAAGAAACGAAGGGGGGAAGGGGGAGGGGGGGGGTCTCGAAGATATCAAGGCGGAGGTGGAGGAAACACTGAGCAAAGGTAGGCCATCATCTCCTCATGCTGCTGATCCATACACTCCTCAAGACGCCCAAGTCTCTGATCGAGATACTCAAACTGAGAGGTGAAGTCGGTCTGATACTCATTTATGCGATCCTCCATAGAGTGGAAACAAGTATCATTGACGACTGCAAGCTCCTCCATACGAGTCCCGAGAGAACTGATCTGAGTGGATAAATCCATCAAAGCCGCATGATCAGGTGCGTGAGGTGCCTGAAATGGTATCTCTACGTGAGAAGGCTCAGTGAAGAATGGCTCAGATGGTCCAGCTGTGTATGCCGGCTCAGATATCATCGGCTCAGGAAAGGATGCCTCAAACTGAACACTTTCCGTCTGAAGTGGAGGAGGAATGTCACACTCAGGCATGCTCTGCTCAAAGTCCCTCTGAGGGTCTAACCCACCCTCCATCTCTCGAATCTTGGCCTCCTCCTCATCTCCAGGGTGCATCTGTCCCTGCCCTTGGTCCTGTGCCGGTGGTCGCTCAGCTCTCCTGATCCAAGTGCCATCAGAAGCCTTCTCAAACTTCATCTGCCCCAGAGACTGCTCGTCATATGTGTCATACGTGGTTGGGGCCTCGAAATCTGTCTCGCGGCTCAAATCAACCCCGACATCCTTGAATACTCTTGTGAGGAAGCTACCATAAGGGAGCACGCAGGTCTTGCTCTCACAGCAAGATATCATATGCATCATCATCAGGTACCCGACATGAATCCGTCTCCCTGTCAAAATGGAATCCACTATGAAAGCCTCGAGGTAGGATACCTCGTCTTGATGTTCGCCGCGTGGCAACAGAATGGAGCAGACCATGTGATGCAGGATACGGCTGATCACTGTCAGGCTATGTGCAGAGGGTTTGCCCATCCCCTAGGCATCGGCAAGTCCACACAGCCTCTGAATAGCCTCTCTAGGCTCAAATCCCGGCACCGTGGGCCACACCTTGGACTCATACACCCTGAGTCCAACTGATGGTATATCGAAAATCCAGCAAATGCTCTCCGGACTCAAGGTGATCTCAACTCCTCTGACAGTGGAAGTGATCGGTCCTCCAAGCCCGTAGGTCACCCGTGAGTAGAAAGCGCGAATCAGAGTCGGGAAGATAGGCTTTGAAATAGTCACCACTGGCAGTGATTACTACTCAAAAAGTGCTATTTGATAGCTTGTAATTAATCCTTTTAAACACTTTTGAGTAGTAGTTAGTGCCTTTTAACCCAATTAGCATGTTAAGGCCCCTTTCAATCAATTCTAATCAAATTGTGTAAGTTTTGGTGTTTTTGTTAGTAAATTGATCACCAAAGCATTATGAGATTGAGGAGAGTTTTATGGAATCCTTGGAAAGCAATGGGAAGCTCAAATTCATGAAGAACCAAGATTTGGAGCTCCATAGCCCTTTGCTAAAGTCGTTCAAAGTATGCAAGGAGAGAAGCAAAGAGGAAAAAACAGAGTGAAGAAAACAGAGGAAGCATTCTTGATGACAGTCATTTCAGCCACTTTTGGAGCACTTCCTGGAGTCCAAATTATGCATACAATATGTCATTTGAAAGCTTAGGAAGTCAACAATCCAATGCTTCAAACCGTGTGCAATTTGGAGTTGAAATGAGGAAGTTACAGCCTTTTAAAGACAACTGCTCCAAGCTGAAGGAAGGCTTCAGAAAAGTGCTGCGAAATCACCATTTTGTTGCGGAATGGTTTCGCAGCCTTTTTGCACAGTGCTATGGAGTTTCCCCTGAAGCTTCACGCCGCGATGGAAGCCAAACACCTCAAGTTGGAAGTCCACTTTGCAAAGGTGTTGAAGCAGCTGGTTGCTATGAAGAAATTTCGCAGCTCTTCTTGTGCATCTGCAAAATCTCGCAGACCTCATTTTCACCTGCGAAACGGTCCTGAAGCTTCCCGATAGCTGTGCACCGACTCTTTTAGATCTTTTCTTCTGATATTTTTGTGTCTAAATTTCCATTTTCTCCTTGTATTCAGCCACTCATGTAATTCCTTAGGTAGGAAGTATGCAAGAAAGGGTAAATTACCTTCCTATATAAACTCTCAGGAGGACTCTCGGGAGGTGCTGGTTGTTGAATCCTTTGTACAGTTTTGGGAAGGAAGTAAAAATACAGAGCACTTGCTCTGTTTTTCCTATATATTCTTGTCTTCTCTTTCATTTTCATTTTCTTGCTAGCCAAACATTCTCTGAGATGTTTTCTCAGAGGATGAGAGGCTAGGCTCTTTGTCTCTTGGAGCTAAGGTAACCGGGTAAGTTTCCTCAGGCATAAATTGGAAGTTTTGTTGTTTTAGTTTTTAATGAAGAGAAAGTGTGACCCGTTGATGGTTTTTATCTTTTTAGTTAACTTAAAACTCCTTTAAATCACCTGGGCCAACACTTGGTAAGGCAAGTGATCTCCATCCATGGAGATGCATTAGTTTATCCCTTGCGAGCCTTTGGGAGGTGACTTGAAGGTAGGATTTCTAGAATTGCCAACACTTGGTAAGCTTTTGGACTCTAAGGAGACATCCATTAGTTATCTCTTGCGGGCTTGTGAAGGGAAATCCAAGGTTAAAGATCACCTTGAATGGCAAGTGCTAGGTGAGAGGTATGAGCCATTGCAAGTTGCATCAGTGAAAGGGATTTAGTGTTTGAACCCATTAATGGGAAGCATCTGTACAACACCGGTTGGAGAAGAAACTATATGTTAATTCTCCAATGCGAGGAAACGAAACAAGTGACCGGAACTTTCCTTTTTGTATGAGGAATCTGAGCCTAGTGATCTGAAACTCCAAGAAACACTTTTCTAAGTAAAATCAGTTACTATTTTTGGTTAGCTTAAAACCAAACCTTTTTCATTCAAACGTCTTTATGTTTTCTTTTAAAGCTAACCTTGAAATGAAAAGACACCAATTCAGCTTTGAATTAATATCATTTGTGAAGTGAAAACCCATCCCAGTGAACGATCCTAGAGCCACTATGTTATAGTAGCTTTGTCTTTGCTACCCTAGTATATGGTGTAATAGGTTATAAATTTTGTTGATTACTCCCTCAATTAAGGAGCACCAGCTGGACACTAATCAGCTGAGACACCAATTAGGCATGAATCAAATGGCGCCGTTGCCGGGGATGGTGCCACTTTGCAGTGATATGATCTTTTGAGAACACTTGTGATCTTCATCACAAGTTTGGTGACTTTTCTTTTCTTTTTACTAACTCTTTTTAGTTGTTTTTTTTCTTTATTTGTGTTTTAGTTAACCTTTCAGCTAGTTTTAGTTAGTCTTAAGTTTTTGAATTGTTTTTCTTTTGTGTTCTCTGTTCTTAATTCACAAATTGCTAATTGTGCATGCCATATTGAATACGAGATAGCAGAGGAAGCCATGAACTTCATGAGTTATGTGGCTGAATTTTCAAGAAGATGGGATGAACCAAATGCTAGAGATATGGGAAGAATGATGTCTCAACCTAAAGCTAAGGGTGAGATGTATATTTTAAATGATGGCATGGACATGAAGGCAGAGATTGCAGCTATGGAAAGGAGATTGGATGAGCTAGAAATGAAGAATATGCAAGAAGTGCAAGCCATCTCTCAGACACCATTGCAAGCTATGTCTTGTGCCATTTGTCTATCTTATGAGCACTTAGTGGAAGAGTGTCCTATCATTCCAACGGAGAGGGAAATGTTTGGTGATTGCAACACCTACAATTCCAATTGGAGGGACCATCCAAATTTTTCTTGGAAACCACAGCCACCTCAGTATCAGCAACCTACTCAAGCACCACAGCAAGCCTCAAACCTTGAACAAGCTATGATGAATCTTAACAAGGTCATGGAAGACTTTGTTGAAGCTAACAAATCCATCAATCCTCAGCTCAGTCAAAGAAATGACTGTGTAGAGAAAAAGATGGATGAAGTGCAAAATGATCTATCTCAAAAGATAGATAATCTCCAAGATTCAATCTCAAGGTTTGCCAACCTCAACACAGTGCAAGAAAAAGAAAACTCTCCTTCTCAACCTTATCAAAATTCCATGAGTATCCATGAAATGGAGGCTAAGGAGGGAGAATCTTCACAAAAGAGGGAAGTCAAAGAAGTGATCACTTTGAGTGGTAAAGAGGTTGATCTGCCCACATGCAAGCTAGAGCATAAGGTAGAGAGTGAAACAGAGAAAGATAAGAGGGAGGAAATCAAAGGAAAGAGAAAGGGGAAAAGGATAGAGAAAGATGGCTATGATGTTAATGTACAAGGAGAACCACAGAGGATAGTCATCAAGGAAGAAATGAAGAAACACATGCATCCGCTTTTTCTCCAAGCTTTGTATGGCAAAAGGGGAATTGGTTTTGTTGCCATCATACTCAACAAGCCCCAAGTGAAGGATGCAAACTTCATATGGGATCCGGGCAAGCTGAATCAGGATCAAATTTTTTGATGGACTTAGTCTTTTTAAAGACTAGCTAGTCCATACCTTTTTGTTTTACTTTTTACTTGTTTTAATTTTGGTTTCAATGTTTTAATTTTGATTTAAATGCTTTAATTTTGATTTTA
Organism: Vitis riparia; assembly: GCF_004353265.1. Taxonomy (NCBI): domain Eukaryota; kingdom Viridiplantae; phylum Streptophyta; class Magnoliopsida; order Vitales; family Vitaceae; genus Vitis; species Vitis riparia. The sequence goes on along the minus strand of NC_048448.1, from coordinate 49,545 downwards.
ATGCTTTAATTCTACTTTGTTTTGATGTAATATAGGTTTTTGGATGATCAAAATCAAGAGGAATTGCAAAGGAAGAAATTGGGAAGAAATCGGAGCGAAAACAGAGCAAAAACAGAGCAAAAACAGGGGAAAAACAGGGGTCTGCGAGATTTCGCAGCCTCTGCGAAATCGGTCTTTTGCTGTAAAACCGTTTCGCAACTCAATTGACTCCTCTGCGAACGGTTTCGCAGCTGCGAAATCGGTGTTTGGCACACGAGTGCCACTCCGCAGCACAGGAGCCCCCATTTCGCAGCTGCGAAGTGCTCTGCGAACCACTAAGGCATAAAAAAAATGCAATTCCGCAGCGATTTCTCAGCGATTTCTCCATTCCGCAGGGTGTTTCGCAGCTGCGAAACCACTTCTTGGCACACGAGTGCCATTTCGCAGCACAGTGACCCTCATTTCGCAGCTGTGAAATGGGCTGCGAAATTTTTTTTCCTTCTTTTCATCACTTTTGAGCTGCAAAATCATCTCCAAGCTTCAAAATGACTGCCAAATCACCTCCAAGCTTAGAAATGGCCTTCAAATTGTGAAATTGACTTGAAAAATGGAGGGAGGTTTGCAAAAACACCTTGCAAAGCTAAGGGAAGTTGCTACAATGCCAACAGAGCCCCACGCACCAGCTGAGTACCCTCTGGAACTCATGAACAGCCACCTTTCTCCATTTCAGCCATGGCCAAGACTAGAGGAAAGCCCCACGGCACCCTGAGATCACACACATGAAGCCTCTCATTCCATTTCTTACCTCCTTAAACCATCAAATCCCATAGCTACCAACTGAGAGCTCCAGTTGAGGAGACTATGCCATCTAAGGAGACTACCAGAACAAAGGCCAAAGTGCTGATCCAGCCCACTCAAGAGGCCACCACAGATGCATCAGCTCCACAGGATTCTACCATTACTTGATCATCTCTTTTTATTTTTTGTATTTACTTATTATATTAGTATAGATAATTCCATGTTTTGATATCTTATATTCTGGGATTGGATGTATTACTGATGATACATCATATATAGACATCATTTTTTGTTTAAACTTGGCATTTTTCTATTTTTCTCTACTCACTAACTCTTATGTTTTCTTTGAAACATGTGGTTTCTCCTATACGACTCAGACTCCATGTCACTAAGGAGGTACCACTTCTTCCCTATTTTTTAATCGTTTTTGTCACATTGAGGACAATGTTCAGCTTGGTTGGGGGGAGAGTTGAGGAAGTAAGTATTGCTATTAATGCTAAGTTATTTTGGTAATTTAGTTGTTTTTTGCTTAATTTTTAAAAATTTTAAGTTTTTTATTCTACTCTCCATGGTTATTAAGGAAAAATTTTCAAAATGAAAAGGGAGAAATTGAATTTTTATCTTTTTACTTGACTTAGAGTTTGTATTATGCTTACTAAAGTTGATGAATTGTTGAAACATCTATTGAATTCAACCTTAGTTCTTCCACTTTAAGCTATTCACACACTGTGCACACTAGGTTCCGATTATAAGATGAAAAACTATTTCCCTCTTGACTTAGGAAAATTTTGGGACTTGGTATCTTTGACCTCATTTTAATGATATTGAGACACCTTATGAAAGGCCAATGAGCCTTTGAAAAAAAAAGAAGAGAAGAAAAAGAAAGAAAGCAAAATGTTTGCTTGCCTTGAAACCCGAGCAAGGTCTGAGGGGTATATGGTGAAAATCTTTAAAACCTGGTGCCCTAAGCCTTCAATGGTTGGGAGTCACCGACCTCAATGCTCGTTACAAGGGTGGATAGGTGGAGTTTAACATACTGTAGGTGCTTGGGTATTAAAATTCATTCTCAAAAGTCCGGGGTAAAATCCGAGGAGCTAGTGGTTGAAAGATCCTTAAAGCTTGATGCCCTAAGCCTTGATTGGTTGGGAGTCATCGATGGACCCCCGTTACATGGACAATTTAGAAAAAGAATACCTTTAAGCTTTGTACTCCTACAATGAAAAAAATTGTGAAAAAAGAGGTGCGTTCTTAGCCTATTGGAGGTTGATTAGTTTGCTAAGCTTTGAAAAGAACTAGGTTGGGGGGAGAGATTAGTTCAACATACTATATTCGGAAACTAATAAATAACACTTAGATTTTTGTGGAAGAGTAAGGTTTGGACCTTTGGGAGTGGAAATTATTTTGAAGCTTAAATTTGCATAATGCCTACTCTTTATGAATTGTGATTAGACAAATTATTTGATAGCTCCTATTGAAGTTTGAGTTTTATTTCTTTAATGTTCCATGTGAGAGTTTGATCAGTCATGCCACTTAAACATTTTTTGAAGTGATCAGCATGATGTTGTAAATTAAGGTATTTTTGTTTTGTTTTTCTCTCCTTTATTGCTAAGGGACTAGCAATATGTCGGTTGGGGGGAGTGATTACTACTCAAAAGTGCTATTTGATAGCTTGTAATTAATCCTTTTAAACACTTTTGAGTAGTAGTTAGTGCCTTTTAACCCAATTAGCATGTTAAGGCCCCTTTCAATCAATTCTAATCAAATTGTGTAAGTTTTGGTGTTTTTGTTAGTAAATTGATCACCAAAGCATTATGAGATTGAGGAGAGTTTTATGGAATCCTTGGCAAGCAATGGGAAGCTCAAATTCATGAAGAACCAAGATTTGGAGCTCCATAGCCCTTTGCTAAAGTCGTTCAAAGTATGCAAGGAGAGAAGCAAAGAGGAAAAAACAGAGTGAAGAAAACAGAGGAAGCATTCTTGATGACAGTCATTTCAGCCACTTTTGGAGCACTTCCTGGAGTCCAAATTATGCATACAATATGTCATTTGAAAGCTTAGGAAGTCAACAATCCAATGCTTCAAACCGTGTGCAATTTGGAGTTGAAATGAGGAAGTTACAGCCTTTTAAAGACAACTGCTCCAAGCTGAAGGAAGGCTTCAGAAAAGTGCTGCGAAATCACCATTTTGTTGCGGAATGGTTTCGCAGCCTTTTGCACAGTGCTATGGAGTTTCCCCTGAAGCTTCACGCCGCGATGGAAGCCAAACACCTCAAGTTGGAAGTCCACTTTGCAAAGGTGTTGAAGCAGCTGGTTGCTATGAAGAAATTTCGCAGCTCTTCTTGTGCATCTGCAAAATCTCGCAGACCTCATTTTCACCTGCGAAACGGTCCTGAAGCTTCCCGATAGCTGTGCACCGACTCTTTTAGATCTTTTCTTCTGATATTTTTGTGTCTAAATTTCCATTTTCTCCTTGTATTCAGCCACTCATGTAATTCCTTAGGTAGGAAGTATGCAAGGAAGGGTAAATTACCTTCCTATATAAACTCTCAGGAGGACTCTCGGGAGGGTGCTGGTTGTTGAATCCTTTGTACAGTTTTGGGAAGGAAGTAAAAATACAGAGCACTTGCTCTGTTTTTCCTATATATTCTTGTCTTCTCTTTCATTTTCATTTTCTTGCTAGCCAAACATTCTCTGAGATGTTTTCTCAGAGGATGAGAGGCTAGGCTCTTTGTCTCTTGGAGCTAAGGTAACCGGGTAAGTTTCCTCAGGCATAAATTGGAAGTTTTGTTGTTTTAGTTTTTAATGAAGAGAAAGTGTGACCCGTTGATGGTTTTTATCTTTTTAGTTAACTTAAAACTCCTTTAAATCACCTGGGCCAACACTTGGTAAGGCAAGTGATCTCCATCCATGGAGATGCATTAGTTTATCCCTTGCGAGCCTTTGGGAGGTGACTTGAAGGTAGGATTTTCTAGAATTGCCAACACTTGGTAAGCTTTTGGACTCTAAGGAGACATCCATTAGTTATCTCTTGCGAGCTTGTGAAGGGAAATCCAAGGTTAAAGATCACCTTGAATGGCAAGTGCTAGGTGAGAGGTATGAGCCATTGCAAGTTGCATCAGTGAAAGGGATTTAGTGTTTGAACCCATTAATGGGAAGCATCTGTACAACACCGGTTGGAGAAGAAACTATATGTTAATTCTCCAATGCGAGGAAACGAAACAAGTGACCGGAACTTTCCTTTTTGTATGAGGAATCTGAGCCTAGTGATCTGAAACTCCAAGAAACACTTTTCTAAGTAAAATCAGTTACTATTTTTGGTTAGCTTAAAACCAAACCTTTTTCATTCAAACGTCTTTATGTTTTCTTTTAAAGCTAACCTTGAAATGAAAAGACACCAATTCAGCTTTGAATTAATATCATTTGTGAAGTGAAAACCCATCCCAGTGAACGATCCTAGAGCCACTATGTTATAGTAGCTTTGTCTTTGCTACCCTAGTATATGGTGTAATAGGTTATAAATTTTGTTGATTACTCCCTCAATTAAGGAGCACCAGCTGGACACTAATCAGCTGAGACACCAATTAGGCATGAATCAGGCAGCCATCTCATCCGTCCAAATATCTCCTCAAATCCAAAGTACTTAAGCTAGGAGAAATTGATGCTTCTCCCTGGAACAACTTTCCTCTGGGCGAATTTTTGTTTATATCTTTGGTAGTCTTCGACAGAGCTGAAAAGAGCGGTGTCGTACCTCGCCTTTCGGCGAGCCTCGGGCTGAGATGGCTCAGCAGGGCGCTTGCCCTGAGCCCTAGAAGCGACTGACTCTCTCCTAGGCGCCATCCGAAAGGCTGAGATGAAGGAGACGAGGCTGAAGAGAGGGATGCACACACACTTGAAAGCCCTCAAGCGCGGGAAGACACTGACGCAGGCTCTGACGCGCGAACTGAGGAGGAAATCGCCCAAATGCGAAGCCCTGGGTCCCAAAATCCAAAACCCTAGCCTCCAAAATCCAATCCGTACCTCTCAGAAGGCTATAATGGCATCAAAAATCCCTTGAGGGCAGCTGGAACGGCACAAGGGTTGAAGAACCAGAAGAAATGGGTGAGAAATTAAGGCACGGGAGGCTCTTTAAATTATCAGCCCCGACGAACCGGTCGACCGGTTCCTAAACTGGTCGACCTCCTGGTCAACGATCAACGCTTCAATTTTTGTGCATTTCCTTGTCTCGTGATCCTTTCTCTGCCATTTTGAGCTAAAATACATAGAATACCCTCAAACCATGTTCAAACTTACAAAAAGAGAAGAAAAAAAAAAAGAAAAGAAAAAGAAAAACAACAAATCATCCTTAATTACTAACTATAAATAAGTATGGCTTAAAGAGCAGAACATAAAACCAAGATTCATGTAGCCAACCCCAATACTTGGGATTAAATCTTCATGCTGTTGAATTATATTCAATTTGGAGATCCATCAGAGAGTTTTTTTCTTGTCTTCATCAAATTAGTGCAGATCAATTCTAGCTTAAGTGATATAAAACATAATGGTGCCATAAAAAAAACCTCAAGCATATCTTGATAATTGGAGCATCTTCTTGAATACTCACAAAAATTATCACATCAAATCCTCGAAACTTGGTAATTCTTCAGGACACCACCAATTAAAATGCCAAGCAAGGTTATCATAACAATTGAGAACACCATCCACACTCCCCACCCCCCACAAATAAATAAATATAAAAGAAAAAAGAAAAAAATTGCACTTCCCTGATTAAAATACTTAGGCATAAAATGTTATGGAGTCAACTATTTTCCTTTCAAATGAATGATTCCATTATCAATGTGACCATTCTGAATTTTGAGTTGAAACACAGACCTAAGTCCTCTTGAATCCCCATTGGGGCTTGAACTTGGAACCTCCCACAAACCCTCCCCAACCCTTTACCACTTGAACAAGGCCTCAAGGGCATTAGGTCCTCTTGAACCTTGAAACAAGTTCTAAAATTTTGGGTCAGCTATACATTATCCTTTTGACATTTTTTTTAATCCCATCTAGAATCATCTTCTGTCACACCAAATGGCCATGCACTAACTTGAAAATTTTGTGGACAAATGTTCTTGAGGATTTAAGACTTCTACTGAGGATTTAATTTTCATTGTCAACCAAATATGACCCTCCTCATTTCTCCTAGGCTGAGATCAGCTTTACAAAAAATGAGGTTCTAGACATGACACTTGTGGGAATGGAAGTGATGGGAAACGCTTAACTACTATACCTAGTGTTGGACATAACAATAGGCAAGTATGTAATATATAATGCACATGACAAACAATAAGTTTCCATTGCTAGTAAAATTCCATCTAACCATTAACATGTGTTGAGCATGAAAATTGTTGGTCAGAAGTAAACACTACAACTGCAGTTAGATGTCTAATGGAAATTTAAAGGCTCACAACGATGGAAATCAATGGCTCACAAGTGAGGATTAAAAATTAAAAGTTAAAACAGTGCCCCTCTTGGGGAAGTCAAAATTGCTCCCATGCCATCGGCCTGTTACCAGGAATCTCATTTTCTTTTATAGCACCATTCTAGAATTGAGATTTGAACTTCAAATCTATGCAAAACACAATGGAGATATTTGTTTTCATAAGACATCCAAATGCACCTCAAAGAAAATGAGATTTTTATTTTTATTTTTTTGATAGGTAAAGAAATTCAGCTTCATACATGCATAAAATGAAGTTATAGATTTCAGCACATATGCACACATAAATTTATTGTGTAACAGAAAATACCAATTTTACCTTCTTTTCCTCACGTGATGAGCTTGTATCATCTTTTAACTCTCCATGGTTTTTAGGAGTACCCTTGGAGCTAGCTGCTAGCATCCTTACTTCCTACCATTAAGCTATTAGATAGATTCTTTCCAAATAACATTTAGGGTAAAAGAAAATCAACATGATATTGTCATACATATGAAAAGAAGTAAAAGAGATAGCATAAAGAATTTTATAGGACACAGTGAATATTAGCATATTCCAAACTAATATAACATTCTCTACAATTAAACATATAAGAAAACATCACAAAGCTGCACTATATATCTTTCACAATGGGCAATGCCTTCTCCCAGATATCCCAATTCTGAAACACAAATTGTAATCTTCAGATTAATCATATAATTAGCCATATTTGAGTAAACCATATATTTATGTATTTTGTCACCAATTCTACTTTCTTCTCTTTTACCATTCTACATTAAGCTATAACCACTTATCAAGAAACATATTTAGAAATGTATGAGAAAAATTCACAACTTCCTCATGCTGCTATAGATACCAATCATCATAAACATGAAAATTGCTTAGCTGAGCAGCCTAACCAATTGATGATGAAGCAATTTCATCTGATAAAATTTAGCTTTACATCAAAATCCATTATAAGTCCAATACGCAGAAGCCCAAAACACACTTTGAACCACTGCAAAACCATCTCTGCTGCATAACTTTAGCTAGGACCTGCTTCACCATGGTCAGTTGCTTGCCAAAACTTAAAATTCAATTAGATTCCGCTGAAGAAACCATATCTCAATTATAGGTTGTGTTTCCTAATCCTTCTTTTTGGAAATTATTGCTGCACAGAGGAATTTGGGACCAAAATTTCATGACTCATATTCCCAGAAATTTGACTTTGGTATTTTTCTAGATTTCACTCTTCAAGCTGAAGACTAGATATGTCAAAGCACCAAACACAAATAGCAAGCTATAAAATTGATTATTTTTTATAAGTATTTTCCACATATAAATTTTTCATAATTGCAATATCAAAGAAAACTTGCAACTCAAAGCACTCACAGAGTGTTAAATGTAGATAACTAAAATTGTACAATAACAAATAGAAAAATCAGGAGAGCAAAAAATAAAACCGTTGAGATTGCAAGAACAGCAGAAGATGGAATAACATAATGCTTAACTAGAAGAGATTAATCAACTTGAGCCTTGTGTGCTTCAACTTTTTATTGCCTTAATCTCTTTCTAGCTATTAAAACAGCATTACAGTGTGTTTAGTTACAACAAAAACACATCTAGGTACAAGGGTTTTAGGCTTGAAAGCTCTTTTCAGCAAAGTTTAGGGATGAGAAAGAACAAATTTCATTATTACGAATATTTTTTGGATATTAAGTAGACAACTACTGTTCACATTGATGTTTTCCAAAAGGACTTTAGTAAGAAGTTACAACAGCATCAAATATATGCTTAGAAAACCCGATCACCAAGAACACTGATGAAAACAAAAGGAAAACGGAAAATCATGGATCAAAATTGATCTCATGCATTTTACTGGAATAAAAGCCTAAAGAATCTTCAACACCCCACATACCAAATTTCTACTACAGACCCAAAAACTCCACAAATTTGTCCACAGTTACACCTACGAGGCCCATGAGCCCAAGAGAGGCAGCACCAACAAGAGGAGGTGAATCTGAAGTCTCTTTTAAGGAACTTCCATTACCTAAATTCACAAGTTACACAAATTAATTTGAGATGATCTAATTGTGCCCAAAATCTATTTAAAATAGTAAATCAAGAATGGTTTTAATAAGGAAAAAGAGGGTCAAAACTTAGTACGATAATTTATGCAAGCAGGCAAGCATATCTCAACCTATTGTATTAATGAGGAACCGATCGACCGGTTATATTCAATCGGTTGACCTGTGCACTCGACCGATATACACTGGTCATTTCTTGATGCACCACCCAAAATGGCCAGTGGCTACCGGTAGCAAAACAACTTGCTACCGTTTGATGCATTTTCTCGACCGATTGGTAAATATTAGAGAATAAAAAAATTCGGTAATTTATATTTATTGAATATACTAACACTATTTATCAATGATATTTAACTTAAAAGTGGTTTAGTTCTTAACTTAAAAGTAGTTTAATATAAATACTTTAGAGGTTTAATGTAGACTCCTTGACGTCTACAACCTTTACATGTAACATGGAAGAGCAAAGAAATACCAAGGCAACTAGTAAGGACTATTACATGTTCATATTATGTTTAAGATTACAAGCAATGTAGACTTCTTTGAATGTTAGGAGCCTCATATTTACAAGGAAACATCATCAGAAATAGGTTCAATGTCGTACATTTTACATGGCTTTTCAATTAAAAGGAGGTGTCCTAATTTTATAAAGCAGGGTTCAATGGTTCAAAATGTTCACATTAGCCATAAAAAATTCTAAAGATTATGGTTTTTATTTCATATAGTCCGTAGAAAAGTTTTTATGAATAAAGAGAAAAGCATTTGATGATACAAGTAATCTAAGTAAAACAAATTACATATTGCATAACTAATGGAAAAATCAATATTGTTAGACTGTCCCTCAAATTCATAGTTTGTTTCAGTTTCTATTAGTTAAGGATTATAGTTTTAGAGTTATTTTATAGAAGATGAAATTGTCTTAAGGTTTTCTTATATAAAGATAAGTCTTTATATTGATAGGATTTCTAATTGGATGAGACACTAAGTTTAGGATTTCTAGATATATTCTAGGTTTTGAAGAGAAAACTCATGACATGACAAATATGTAAGAAGGAAAACAAATATAGAGCATGAAAACATGAGCTTCATTCATGCCTAATTAGGCATGGCTCATAGGAGTGAGGAAATATGTATATAAATATTATTTAGCCTTCAGCATAAAACACATGTTGCTTCTCACTACATCATATTGCAACTTACAAAATTGAGGGTGTACCAGTCGACCGGTAAAGTGCTACCGGTAGAGCAATTATCTCTACCGGTAGACACTACCAATGTGATTATGTAGCACACAAATGTTGTGCCAATCAAGAGTAACCATGCATCATCACCAACGAAGCCCTTAACTTGCAATCAAACAAAACCAATATAATTCCCGGAAGATAGATTATCTTTATCAATCTAAGTAACCAAAGCTAAAGTAACCAAAGTCATCCACACTCCTTTATATAAGACAATGCAACTCATTAAATCTTTTTTAAGTTTCTAAAGCTAAAGTTTGTAAATTATTTATTCTATTCATAACACAAAACCAATCACTCATTCTTCACCAAATCATAACTCAATTGCCAAAAATTCAAAGAGAAACCATCCGTTCCAACAGCCTTGTTCCCATTCAACTCTAACAGTGAACTATACACCTCTAAAATGGTTCCAGTTATATCACTCCCTCAATCCTTAATTCAAGGATCCAGCTTCTACTCAATGATTTTGATAAATTCAATGTTCCTAGTCCCCTAAATCCAAATTACAATTTTCTACTCAATTGCCTTCCATCTTGACAAATTTAAGCAAGTATATATATTAAAAACATCAAAAGGAGGTAAACCCAATAAAACACGGGTTGAGGATGGGTGTGGGTATCCTAGGAAGCACAAATGAACAAGAGAACCAAAGGAGAAGACCAAGAGCAATAAAAATCCCCAAGCATTAAGTCAATCCAATAACAGCCTATTCAAAACATTTTAAGGAACATAATACACCTCCCTAAAAAATCAGTGAACAATTAAACCAAAGACCTGAGGAATATACTTTTCAACATTTAGACAGCAGTTTTCCAGATTTCTGCTTCCTCTTTCAAATAAAGCTAGCATATAACTAAAAAGGGAATCTTTCACTTGATGAAGCAAAGCATAAATAGTCTCCTAAAGATGGAGAGCAATGCAATGAAGTAAGTTACAGCTAGTAGAACACTGGCATTAACAGCATAAACAACACCATTTTCAGGACATGCCATTTTTTCATCAACCGGTCAATGATAAGGATTTTAACCAAGAATGTTTTCCATAAGAAACACACATTAGATGAAAAGCTTGAAAACCAAACCATCATAGTCGGAAAAGCAGCAAAATTCCTAGGAGGACACCTCAAAGAAATATTTGACCAAAACGAAAACCATCATAGTCAAATTCCATGAAGGAAGGTAGTCCTTTTACTCCATAAGATGCACAACGAATATGAAATTAATGGAAATGAAAAACAAACTTTGTAATAACAATATAGGGATGCATAATTTAATCCATAAATCTAAATGTAAGTACATCATCCATCTCCCATCACTAGCATAGAAGGAAAACGTTAATGCCATTTTTGTCAATGGCCTATAAGTAACAAAACACGTCTTAAAATGAAGTCATAAATAGAAAAACATATTACATAATCCAAATGTTTAAAAAAAATCCCCAAACGTTACTTAATATATTTCTATGCAAAATGTAGAAGGGGCCATGAAGCGGGAAGTGGCCTCGCAGGAATGCCATCATCTCATCATGCTGCCCTCGTATAACCTGCATACCCGCTTTGAATTCCTCTTGGAAGCCATCAATGCGAGTCTCCAAAGATGTCAAACGTCGATCATTGGCTAAGGTCATCTCCTCTAAGTGGGTACCAAGAGAGCTAATTTGGGCTGTCAGGTTATCCGAAGCCTCAACCTCGTTCCGACTTATATGTGAAGGATGATATGCATCCGTCGTAGCTCCTACACCTTCTTTTGACGGTATTGGTGTCACATTTGCATTTTCAGAAGTTCTTGCCTCTACAGTCTGATTTTCATTTTCGTCCTCTTCGGAGGACCCGTTGTCCGAAGACACATCCACCTCTGAAGGGGGGACAGTCGACTTCCTTGCCCATGAACCATCTTTTTTTCTAACAAAATGCATGCGCCTTAGTGAAGCTGCATTATATGTATCAAATGATTTCAGTTGCTTCCCGTCAGTCTCATTCCGCAAATTGACATTGAAGTATTTGACAATCTTTGTGATAAACATGCCATATGGGAGCACTGAATCTTCGCTTAATGAAGAAGCTTTCATATGCCGGAAAAATATGTAACCCATATTAACCTTTCTTTCTGTGAGAATGCTGTCAACCAAAAATGCCTCCAAGAAAGATACATCGTCTCGATGGCCTCCTTTGGGGATGAAAATGTACAATATCATGTGTTGTAGGATGCGACTCAACACGGTCAATGATTGAGAAGTTGGTCTACCAGATTTTGGATAACCACATAGCCTCTGCATAGCTTCTGTAGCTTTGAAACCTTCCACCCGTGGCCACTTCTTTCCTTCATATAAACAAACCCCTTCATTTGGAATTTCTAAAATTTTACAAAGCTCAGCAACATCAAAATTGATCGGTTCACCATTAATGCTCGTAGTAATTGGTCATTCATCTTCAAATTTCATATTGCAGTAGAAACATTTGACAATCCTAGGATAAACAAACTCTTTCACGGAGACAATAGGAAGCCAACCCATTCTCGCGAAAAGCACGTCAAAATGGAAAAAATTGAGCTTTACAAAATTAATGTTCCTACTCAGGATTACGGTTCGATTGGTAAAAAGAATATGAAATATTTGTGCTAAGTCAGGGGTTGCGAACGTAGATCGATCAAAGGTGGCCTTCTTACGAACCTCCGCACTTGCTTCGACGGCCGGTCGTTTTCCTTTGTTGGTGGTGTGTTGTGCTCCATCCGAGGTGTTCAGGTTGTTGTCGCTGGGTTGTTGTCGGTCGGAGGTCTTTTTTTTGGTCCCGCGCATCCTTGATACCGCCGTTCTCTTCCCTTTCCTGTCGGTGGAGGATGCTTCGGCCGGTGCTCATTTTGGAGCCATGAATATTCCGAGTGGCCTTTAGGTATTGCGTGATGATGAAGAAGACTGAAGTGGAAGACGGACGGGTTCAGGTCTTGCGTGAGGATGAAGAAGAATGGAATAGAAGACAAAGGGGCTGAGGGTTACAAGTGGTTTGAACATTGGTCGACCTTCCTAGTATATGGAAAGACATCCAATTTATGAACTAATAAAATTTAATTAACTTAATGTCTTACATTATATTTGCTACACTTTTAATTTAATAGTTTCCATATGAACTCATTTAACATATAATGGATTAAATGAATAAATCTTTTGATGTACCTTAAATAAATTAATTGAAGTTAATTTCACAAAATTTATATTAAGGAAAATAAAATATGACAACTTAAGTTAATTAAATCATATAAATTAACTAACCTTTCTGATATGTACGATATAGTATAATGAACTCACAAAGATATAGTCACACCTATTAGATTAAAATTTTAATTAACTAACATATACTACCATAGAGGCATTAAAATTAATTATGGTTGTATGACAAATTGTTCGAATAAGTACGATATACCATGGTGAGTGAAATAAATTAATGAATCTGATTTTATTTAAAATTTCCATAAGTAGAATATCATAACATATCTCATTTTACGTAATTAAGTCTAATTAACTAACCTTTCTCATATCTAGGATATATTATGAAGCATTAATTAAAAATAAATTACGTTAATTCATGAAAAAATATAGTATAATGAACCTACTAATATATAGTCACACCTATTAGATTAAAATTGTAATTAACTAACATATACTACCATAGGGGCATTAAATTAATTATGGTTGTATGACAAATTGTTCAAATAAGTACGATATACCATGGTGAGTGAAATAAATTAATGAATCTGATTTTATTTAAAATTTCCATAAGTAGAATATCATAACATATCTCATTTTACGTAATTAAGTCTAATTAACTAACATTTCTCATATCTATGATATATTATGAAGCATTAATTAAAAATAAATTACGTTAATTCATGAAAAAATATAGTATAATGAACTTACTAATATATAGTCACACCTATTAGATTAAAATTTTAATAAACTAACATATACTACCATAGGGGCATTAAAATTAATTATGGTTGTATGACAAATTGTTTGAATAAGTACGATATACCATGGTGAGTGAAATAAATTAATGAATTTGATTTTATTTAAAATTTCCATAAGTAGAATATCATAACATATCTCATTTTACGTAATTAAGTCTAATTAACTAACATTTCTCATATCTATGATATATTATGAAGCATTAATTAAAAATAAATTACGTTAATTCATGAAAAAATATAGTATAATGAACCTACTAATATATAGTCACACCTATTAGATTAAAATTTTAATTAACTAACATATACTACCATAGAGGCATTAAAATTAATTATGGTTGTATGACAAATTGTTCGAATAAGTACGATATACCATGGTGAGTGAAATAAATTAATGAATCTGATTTTATTTAAAATTTCCATAAGTAGAATATCATAACATATCTCATTTTACGTAATTAAGTCTAATTAACTAACCTTTCTCATATCTAGGATATATTAGGAAGCATTAATTAAAAATAAATCACGTTAATTGATGAAAAAATATAGTAAGTAGGAAACGGTATGAAAACATAGTTACAATAAATAGGCTAAACAACAGTAAGAAATGTCAATATTATAAATTAAGTCCATATCTCCCCTTTATATTTTGTTAAGTTATACATATATCCATTTCAAATGGGTGTAAAAAATATCCACATTAGACTGACTTTCCCACCTGCTATAAATGTTATATTTAATGGCACCTAAAAAACTGATGCAAATATCCAAGCTATCAACCACCAAGTGTACCATTGTGGTGGTAGGTTTTCAACATGTGGCAACCTATTAAAAAATGTAATAACTCCATCAACCAACCACATACATATGTTAGTATATATTTGGAAGGGAACATATTGTAAGGAGCTTGGAGACTGAACGAGGTTTGCTATATATTGGAGAACAGGTTACAAAAAACATCCAGAAGACAAATCTTCAGGTCAAGCTGCATCACACTTGGACTTTCCATTTGAACGGTATGATCTTTAACTCAATAAAGATTAGGTAAACAAATCCATAATACATTTCTTAAGCTGAATGCCCTCATCTTTCAAATGGATGGGGAAATATTCCCAAAACCTAATAGTGATTTTTAAATGGTATGTAATGATGTTAAAGAGTTTGGATTTTGATTGTCTATAGCACATTGTTAGTAATATGCATCAGTGATCTGTTGAATCAGTGTGTAGTGGTTGAATAATTTCTCATTACGTGTAGAGATAACCTTCGACAAATTGTTTTCACCAATCAGGTTTAGTAGACATAATTTGACAATTAGGATTGTGTTCAACTAAGAAAAGGTACAACTATATATTTGACAATATTGACCTCCCATACACCTAAACAAGGTCAGAGCAACAAGGTGAAAATCTACAAGGAGGGGCAAGTTTAATTTCCAATGATTGGATGGATTTTAATGAGATTGGAGTTAGGAAATGCGTGTGGTTGACTTGAGATGTATAGAAAGTTAATGTTGAGGCTATGCAGATTAAGGCAAGACTACCAAAAGGGAGCTCTAAATAATTTTCTTATGGGCTTTCCCCCAATCAGACATGATTCCAGCATAATGACATTATTATCTGTTATTGAAGAACAGTTGACATTAATTTATTTAATATAAGTGATTCATGTTGGCTTTAAAAATCACACTATCATCAAAATTATAGGGTAATACATATTCAACTGACTTAAAAGGAGAGAATCAACCTTAAGAAATGTGTATTATTGACTCCCAATATGGGGTAAGTTTGGAATAAGTTTAGCGGCGTACCCAAAAGCTTCCATGCTTTTAGATAGAATTATATAAAAGTGATTTTCCATGTTTTTAAATAATGTGCATGAGAGGTATTAATTATTGTGACTGCCAAACTCCTTGAATATGGCAACTAAGATTAATGATGGAATTTTTGTTAACATAGTACGCCTAAATAGGGCAACATTCTAACGTTCTGATAAGGAATGAAGGCCTTAATGAAATGAACAATGAAAACAAACAATTAGCTACTCTGTTAACATATTATAATAGTGAACATGTAGAGGTCGACCGGTTAAATAAGACCGGTTGATACATTTTCTCAACCGGTAGACACTGCCAATTTTTTTAAGCAGCACCAAAATGCATCCGGTTAATTTGTAGGTCAACCACTTTCTTCCACATTATAATGGCTTAGAGCAAGGGAAGATAATAGATTCGGTTTACGAGGAACCAAACAATTGAACCGATTGTTTTTTTATGCTCATCAAGACCAACAACACCATCCCTTACCACTAAAAAGTTGGACAATTTGAAATATTGTTCTTGCACAAGGACCTCCAAAAGCACTATAACCTTAGCCTCAATAGCAGAACCATGTCTAGCAAGTTGACTTTAACTATTCCTTCACTTGGTTGTCTAAGGTCAATTTAAATTATGGTGCGTTTCTCTATAGATGTCAGACGTCGATCATTGTCTAACGCCATCTTTTTAGGGTATTGGTGTCACATTTGCATTTTCACAAGTTATTTCCTCAACATAATGATTTTGAAGTGATATTTAATGATTTTAAAAAGTTTTGATTATGATTGTGTATAGCAAACAAGTATCAATTTTGCAACTATGACCTTTTAAATTGAAAAGCATGGGAAATTATCACGTGTACAGTCTACACCGGTTCTATAATTTCTCAAATTCTCAATTTTTATCCAAAAATGAGAATAGATGAAGTTGTCGAATTCGGTTTATCTTCAAGTATGCAATCAATTTATACAAAAGTGATACGATAATTTGTTAAAGTATTATTGGGGCACTTTTTTACGTTATTTATGTAATGTAGCTGATGCAATCGATGAAGGAGAAAACAATCAAGCGGGAGTTTGAAGTGAAGGAGGAGGACGTCGTCAATGACGATGCATATATCAGTGGCACTTACCACCTGGGTGGAAACGGTTTGAAAGAGAATGTGTTGAAGGGTATTTCAGATGAAGAAGTCTACAAATTGCAATTCGATTGCATAGATGAGGCTGAAACATTTTACAACATGTTAGCAAAAGTAGCCGGATTTAGTATTCGAAAAAATGATTTGAAGCGAGACAAGAATGGAGATATAATATCTCGAAAGTGGGTGTGTTTTAGAGAAGGACAGCGAGCGACAAAGTTTATTGAAAATGACAAGCGACAACATGAGCCACAATCATTGACTAGAGTTGGATGTGAAGCTTCATTTCGTGTAGGCTTGAATAGGAAAGATGGAAAGTGGATTGTAAAGGAATTTATAGGAGATCATAATCATAATTTGGTCGATCCTATTAGCAGAAAATTCCTTCGCTCTCATCCAACAGTAAGTAATCCAGATAAGGCATAAGTTGATGTTTTGCGTCAAGTAGGTGTTAAAACCACACAAATTATAGACTATATGGTCAAACAATCAGGGGGACATGAGCACGTCGGTTTCACACAAAAAGATATATACAATCACGTTGATGCAATGCATAGAAGTGAAATTAAAGACGGTGATGCAGAAGCGGCATTGGCTTATTTGTGTGGAAAGGCAGAAATGGATTCTTTTTTTTTTATAAATTCAACATTGATGAAGAAAGTCAACTAGCAAATTTGTTTTGGGCTGATTCAACTGCTCGAATGGATTATGCGCGTTTTGGAGATGTCCTAGCATTTGACACAACCTATAGGACAAATGCCTATAAAAAGCCTCTAGTAGTGTTGGTCGGTGTTAATCATCACCACCAAACTGTTGTATTTGGTTGTGCGTTATTGATAGATGAAAGTGTTGGGACATATGAATGGGTGTTGGAGACATTTCTTGATGCAATGATGAATAAGAAACCCATATTTGTTGTAACCGATGGGGATAAAGCTATGCATAAGGCAATTAAAAAAGTATTACCCGATACGTGTCATCGATTGTGTTCATGGCATTTGCAACGAAATGCATTCACGAATGTGCATATTAAGGACTTCTCAAGCATTTTTGCAATGTGCATGTTCATGCGTGGGAATGAAGAAGAATTTGAAAAGGTTTGGCATGAAATGGTTGCAAATTTGGGACTTAATGAGAATCGTTGGGTGACCGAGATATATAGGAAACGTAAAAGATGGGTAGAGGCGTATTTACGTGGAAATTTCTTTGGAGGGATGAGAACCACACAAAGGTGTGAGAGTATGAATGCATATCTAAATAGATTCTTAAAAATTCGCTTGCGACTGTATGAGTTTGTACAACAATTTGACAGAGCCATACTGAGAATACGGCAAAACGAGGTAAAGGCAGAGTTCGAGTCGAACAATTCTTCACCCGTGCTTTCAACCAAACTATCCATACTTGAAAATCATGTTGCGACAGTATACACGAAAGAATCTTTCCTTAAATTTCGTGAGGAGATGAAAAATGCAGAGTTATTCTTTGTGGTAGGTCTTGTAAGTGATCATTCAATGTGGGCATACACATTATCTAAGTTTAGACACCCGAACTTAAATTGGGAAGTACAATTTTGCCCGGATATTGTAACATTAAAATGCTCATGCATGATGTGAGTCAATTGTTATGAAGGTGGAGCATTTGGAAGAGATTCCTCAGTCATGTATTATGAAGAGGTGGACAAAGTTAGCAAAGGTGTATACAAGATCAGTACCAGAGAATGAGACGGATAACGACATGGATCGGTTTGTACGATATGGTTCATTGAGTTCGATGTGCAACAAGCTCTCTTACTTTGCGTCAAATACGTCATCTTCATTTATAGAGGCGAAAAATGAAATACAAAATTTGACGGCGAGAATGAAGGAACTCTATAACTATAATTTGAAAGGGAAGAAAATAGCAGCAGATGGAGCGACAGGTACTAACCAAGTTCGTGATCCAAATATTGTGAAGACTAAAGGGAATCCAGGCAAAGTGGCAATGAATGTTCAAAAGGGAAGACGATGCAGTCGTTGTAAAAGAGTGGGTCACACAATTCGAAAATGTCCAGAAGCTACAATCCCTCAAAATGCTCAGCAGGGTTATATGGTATGTCATATTTAATAAAAAATTGCCCCTAAGATTAATTTTTGTAGTTGTACTTACATAAAAAACTAACATAATTGTTTTGATGGCATTATGAGTACGTAGGAGGAAACTAATTTGTCTTCCCAATGTGACATTCAAATGGAAATGATGCCTTCAACAAATTCATCAGTTGACATTTGTGCAACCGTACATGTATGTACAATAGGCTTGTTATATAATTTCCAAACATTGATAACATCTAATTCAATAATAATTGACAACACTTAATTATTGAAAAATGCAGGGAATGTTAGGGGAGCATTTGTCGAATGACCAATCTGACATGTACATAGATTGTGGTGAACTTAATAATGTAAGATCGGGAATAAAGAAACACTTTTGACATAAATTTCAGCTATGCATTATTTAATGATTAGGTTTAATTAATTGGAATAGAATTGGACAGCTGAAAAAAACAATGGAATGTGCATGTGCAGATAGCAGAATTTCAACAACATGAACAAAATATGACAACACCATGTCAAGGTGGGGATCCAAACAAATATCCAAATGAAAAGGATATGCAACCTTTTTTTTATTCCTTAACGGAGTAAGGGATGGTAGGTATTAAATTAATATTTATATTAGTTAACGTTATCACTTCCACTAATGTGTACTTTTAACTTAACTATTTAATGAAAAGTTTGAATTTTGATCAACAGTCAAGTTGATTGATAGAATGCAATATCCTCTACATTTATAATTTAATTGATAACAAGTGATAAAATGATTGGTAAATGGAGAAACCAATTCATTTATATCATGTCGAAAAAAACGGTTAATTATGCGGATTTAATTAAATTCAATTGTGGTTAAAGTTTGACAATTAGGTGGTTATGAGTTAACTATAGGAAAGTAATCAATATGATGTAATTCATATGAAATAGGTAAATTTAGTGATTTTACTCAAAATGGGTAAATCGTAGTTAGGTAATTTGTAATGCCAGTTTCCATCAATTTCAAACCTTTTAATTGAATTTAATGGTACCCTGTCGAATGTTTACGTAGTGAAAAGTTATTGGTACAACTCATACTCTTTTTGTGGACGGTAGTCGTACTCCTAAATTGCACAATAGCATTGCAGGAGGCAACTGGCTGAGATTTGGCCTCAACCGGTTGAGAAAATTTCTCAACTGGTTGCCACTAGTTAAAAAAATCCTCAACTGATAGCCACTGGTGAAAAATTCCTCAACCGGTTGAGAAAATTCCTCAACTGGTTGATACAGGCGGTCGACCGGTTGCCACTGGTTAAAAATACCCTCAACCAGTTGAGCAAATTCCTCAACCGGTTGATACCCATCTTCACCCGGTTGCCACTAGTTAAAAAACCATCAACCGGTTGAGAAAATTCCTCAACCAGTTTGCTATATTTGTCAACCGGTTCCCATTGGTCAAATCATTCGTCAACCGGTTGAGACAATTTCTTCATTGATCAACCGCTTTCCACAACTCAAAAAATTGCTCACTCGTTTTAGAAAAATCTTCAATCACTCAATTGAACGCCGACACCGGGTGATTCTGCATCCAAAATTGTTTGAGGTGGTTGGGACAAATCCTCAACGAGTTCACACTGCATCCATAGGGTCATTATCCATATGAGGAATGTTCTCAACCGGTTGGCATAATGTGTATGCCTATGAAAAGTGGACTTAGCTAAATCGTTGGGCTGGTTCTTACCGCTGAACGTCATTCATCAACCGGTCTACTAATGTACTAACTATATATTTTTAGCATAGATAAATGAATATTTACAAATCTGATTAGGTTAAAGATCGTACAAAATCACACATGTCGAACATGAATGATACCAATATATTACAATTTCATTTTGCCTACCATATTGAAAGAAGAGTATTTGGATATTCAAATAAAATGGACTTAATCATTAATAATGTATGGTCATCGAATCTATCAACTTCCCAATAACCATGACGATATGTGGAGATGGAAATGATAAATATTAGAAAAATAACAAATATCATAATAATAATTTTTTCATTGCTCGTGTCGACGTCTTTGTACAAACAATAGCCACAATGGTTTGTTTTTCTCTATTTTCCTCGTGTAAAACTAAATCACATGCTATTTCTCGACGTATTTTAACAGAATTACAAAAGTCGGAGCTCGTCATCGAATCACCATTTTTGAATCTCTGCATATGTCTAATGACATGCACTCCACAGTCCCACCTAAGAAAGAAAAAAGAAAAGCAAAACAACTTATTGAATGGTTGTCTAATTATACCTCAGAAAAAGAATATTAATGTGAGTTATGTATTCATACTAACCCATTATCTTGGGTCGGAATCGAATGAGCCCAATCAATGGAGAATTGGAAGACATCTTTCCCTATGTCATACAGTTTGAAGAACGTTTGACAAAATTCAACCTAATTTATTTTGAAAGTGGTTAATAAATATAGAAGAGAAAAAAAAACCAAATAAAAAGGAAAACAAAAAGCAGAAAGCATACCACTATTTTGACACTCTTAAACCGGAACTCGTCCTGACTCTTTGATCGTAATGAATCCAAAATTTGGATATCAAAGTGTTTGAAGTCAATGATGCACAGATACCAATGACCAGGGCAATCGTCATGCATTGGAATAAATAGCTGTAAAGGTAGGAAAACAATATATATGAGTTGGGCCACAAAAAATATAGTATATTATAGGTGAAAACGATATCTACTTTAAATTTCATATATGCAATTAAACATTACAAATAATTACTAACCTTCTCGCAATCATCCAATTCGCTAATGTACTTACTCACAATGGATGTTTTTCTATCGAAAAAAGGATGAGGACTCCCGCACAAAATCATTTTCTAACAAGAAAACATAATACGAACATTAGTATATTGTACTTAATATGTAAGTAAACAACAAGAGAAATATGAGCTTACTGAAAATATCGTGGGAAGATAGCATCTTATACTTCGTATGCCTATTAATTGTCTTTCAAAATAATTTAGCTTTGAGGCTTCTAGATTTATTACTTGTTGTTGAACAATAACTTCAATAAATTTATTTAACTAATATAGCACGCATTTGATATAAATAAAGTAGGTACTTACAACATCCATCAAATTTTGTCTAGGACGTAAGCACTCAAAATCTCCACGAACTCCATGTTCATGACCAAAGTCAATAAGAAGCTCACTAAAATAATAATATGTTCAAACAGACTTTACTAAATTGGAAGCATATGAAGGCTAAAATTGTAACAACACATCTATGAATGTTCTAGACACGACAAACCTTTTTGACAATGCTCTATTGAAAACATAATCAGCGACAAGAGATTGAAGTACATTGAATGATTGAGTATCCACCACGTCTTCACGAATGGACATGGGGATTGACTAAATCGAAAACAAGACATAATTATTAACTATATATGTTAAGTATCAAAAATAAGAACAATGATATTAAACTATTTGTATTATACCTCTGATGCTTCACGTTTTACCATCTTCCTTAAATTGTGTACAAACGGGGAGACCTTGAATTTACTTGGTTTCCTCTCCCTTGATGTACGTGTTTTCATGACATGATTAGGATAACCACATAGTGCTCGTAATGGTTCCTAATATGGAAAATGCCATTAATATACATCTATTTACTATGTAATGGTTAAGTAGTTGTAAAGAAAATAATTTTTTCTTTTATATGATACATACCTTTCCATAATCTCTCTACTCCTTTTGATTGGAAGTGGTAAAATATTTTGATTTTCGTCTGGAATGATATGCACTTCAATTGATGTAGCACATGCATCTTCATTCTTTTCATTCAAGTCCTGGTGCATAACTTCTCATTTGACAAAGTGTGAAGATAATGTTCATTCACATTCATATTGTTCGTATCTTCCAAACTTCTCTCGCATGAGAGAATGTCATTCTTCGTTCCTTCCTCGTGCATTCTCAAAGGTTTTCCGCTTGACCTAAGGAAGAGACCTTTCACTGTAGTATAATTCTCCTCAAATTTAGCCAAAATTTGATCACAACTACTACTACTTGCACCATAAGCCATATCAATTAGATGTGTCTTTAATTGTTGAAAGGTTTTATCCATCTCCATTAAGTTCCCACCATCAACCTAGTGATATATACGAACGTGATTAATAACATCATAATACAAAGGTTCAATGCTAATATAGATAGTCACGATGAATATTGTAAAACTTACTCGTTTAATAACATCTTTGTTTAGATTGATTACAAATTTCTCATCGTCCTCATTCTCACTCGCCATTGTCGTTGCATTTCCATCAACGCAATCCCTTATCTCATTTTCTATCACCCATATTTTGAGCTACAATATATTCATCAAAATATAATACATATCAGATTTTAAATCACTAAAAACTTAAATCAATAGTAAACGACTTTCAAAACTATAACTTACATTCTCATTTGCATATCCACCAAGTTTTTTCAATCTTCGTTTCCTGTCCAATACTTCATCATCTCCCAAGCAGTAATCCGAGGAGAAGGTCGAGTATATAGCGGTAGAAATTTCTCTTCAAACGATATATGCTCGTGGTAGAATAACTACGAGTATATTTGACATAGATATATAGTTAGTTCATAAATTATATTAAAACAAAATCGTATTTCACTATGATGTAAATTAATTACAAGGACATTACCATTAAAAACAATAAGCAACCGCAAACCCCACTTTGTTGTTTCTTCTTAAACTCTTCAATCCCGTGCACAAGATAGGACAACACAAATTCTGCCCAATTCATCTTCTTTATTGAATCGATGTCTTCCACAAGATGTAAGAAAGAACGATTCACAAAAAGCTTCATTGTTGGGCACAATAATGCACCCAACACAAATAATACAAAACGAACTTTAAAATCGTTTCCACCCTCTTTATCTCCCTAATTTGATTTTCTAACATCACTAATGGCAATCGCCCTTTTTTATCACAATATTTTTTACATAAATCATTCTTATGGCTAACATCTTTGTTCATGCCAATCTTGAACCCTCTTGCCCTCAATCCCATAATAAATTCAACATCAATGGGGGATAATTTGATACAAGTATTATACAACTTTAAGATATAAGTGTTCGGATTAAAACTATTTATCAACCAAAGACATAACCCATGATCAATTTTCCTACATCGAAGTTGCAAGAGGCTACCAAATCCTATTTCTTCTATGGCTGCCTTTTGCTTTGGTTCTAATTTTTCAATCACTCTAATCACTCGCTCGGGGGAGCATCGAGTCTGAAGATATAACTGAAAAGATACACAAACATCAAACATGTTTACATTAATATAATTTCCAACAAATACATAAGTAAAGAAATTAAATATTCATTACAAAAAAAAAAATTACCTTTGGAACCACACCTTTTGAAGTGAATATTGTTTTGAACTTTCTTTGGACTTTGCCATGAAATTTTCTTTTTCTACTTTTGAAAGTGCATTCCACTTCTTGCCAATTTTTTCCTCAACTACATTAATTGGTCACATAATTTAAATTCTAATTTTAAAATGTAATTATATTAGACATAGCAATATTACTCCTTACATCATCATTTATCTTCACTCCTTTATCCTTCTCTTTCATCATGGCTAATTGATCGTTACTACAAAACAATTTCAAACAAATTTAACTATAACAACCACAAAAATTACATTAAAAAACATATTATTTTACATATTTCTATTTTCCCTTACTAGTAATGTATCCAAGTGCCGATAGGCCTCTTTGGATTTCTAACAACTTCAAGACCATGCGTTCGCTCTAAAAATTAAATCAAATCATTTAAGTCAATTTTTATAATATGATTTCGGATATAATAAATCAAACATACTTTCACTACCACATTATCTCAACATAAGTTTTTTTTCACATTTCAATAAATTTTATATTTATATCTTACTACAATCAATCAAATGCCAATTAAAATACAAATACCATTACAACTACAACATCCTCCCTAAATCTCTTTACATTTAAAATGATGACAAAATTAACATATAAATTTTTTTCAATGTTCAATAATGGATCTAACCACACTCTTTTTCTATAATGTAATCAATCCATAAATCTAACAAAAAACATGAAATATAATGGATATAATATTGTAAAACACATAATTACTACTCACATTTTTTTCCCTTTATATAGAACTCGCCAAATAATTAGGATACAAGCGCCTTTTGAGTAACAAACAATTGTGTCCTTCTCAGCTTTCTTTTCCTTAGTACTACACGTCCTCTTCTTCTTCTTCCAACTACGTCTTCAATACAAGTTTTTAAACCATTAAATTTAGAACCTCAAAACACCCCCTTACACCTCTTAAATAAAATATAAAATATGAAGAAAATACAAGGGTTATGAAGATTCCACTAAAATTCTCCGTGTGAAAGAACCGAAATTCTCCGTGTGACAAAATGCAGGGGTAGGGGGGAGAGAAAGCAAAAATTCATAAAATTTACATAAAATCTTCGAGAAGAAGAATCTAGCAAAAAAAATAACTGACCTGGACATCGGGAGAAATGAAGTCTAAGATTCGAATCTTGACACCGACCTCGCCCACAATCCTGAGCTTGCGGTCCTTGAGGGAGACTTCTTTGATGAGGTCAAAGACGTTGGCTTAGAGGAGGTTGGCCCGGTTCACGGCGATGGTGGTCTCCACCCACCTGTGAAGACGTCTTTGATCCCGGTTGACGGCGAAGGTGGTCTCTACCTAGCTGTGGAGACGTTTTTGATAAGGTCTGGGATGTCAGCCTCGAAGAGGTTGGCCCGATTGAAGCCGACCGTGGTCTTCACCCAGCTGTGGAGAATCAGTGGAGAGAAAAACGGGAAAAGGGAGAGAAAACAAAGATGAGAGCAAAATGAAGTCGACTATGGAGGATGAGTGAAGATGAGACCATAGGATGAGGGTGGGGAAGAGCCACACAGCCAGTTATGGAAGAGAAGAGAGCAAATTAGAGGGAAAAAAGGGGAAAAGGAGGAGAGATGGGGGAAAGAACGGGAGGGGGAGGTACTCGGTTTGAAATTTTTTTTTTTTCTTTTCATTTGGATGACTGAGATTTAATCATTTTCATCCGATGGCTGAAAAAAAATGGAGGCATGGTACCGAAGGAGGTATTGTAGAATTTTCCTATATATATATATATATATATATATATAATTAAACAGATCAGGAATTTTTTGACCACATGCCCAACCTAAGGACTGAAGAGTGAAGAGTCCATGCCGAAGCTTCTTTCAAAAGTGTTCAATTGAGGTTCTCCAGGAAGCATCGCTGGTCACGAGATTGGAAATCAACATATATCATTGCGTCAATTGTTTTTCAAATGTCACAACTCAGTCAATTCGTGTCTAGGAATCCGCAATCGTGAAAAAGAAAACGGAAATTGAGAAGTTTACGGATTTTACAGTTGAGTATTTCCTGAAAATCAAAGATAATAAATTAAAAGAATGAAATAAAGTGAAATACAATATATAATTCCAGGGAGGAAAACCGAAGGTAGGGGCTAGAGCAGGGGAAGGCATGTCTAACGCTGTGGCGAATGGTCTGGCGGGAGCTGGAGCTGGTATAATTGCTCAGATTATCACTTATCCCCTCCAAACGGTACGTTTCACCCCTCCCTCTACAACATTCCATGTTGTCAAGTAAAACGGCAAAATATCTGTGGTGACCGTAGGTGAATACCCGTCAACAAACGGAGAGAGTCGCCAAGAAAGTGGCCCCATCCCGCCCCGCATCTAGCACGCTTCTTCAGATTCTACAGGTTTTTATTTTTATTTTGTTTTAAATAATCTCGAGAGGCAAATCGTTTCTTCACTTCCTCCCTTCGTTTCTCTCATTTGTTTTATCAGGTCATAAGAAGTGAAGGTTGGGGAGGACTATACAGCGGCCTTAAGCCTTCCTTGTTTGGAACTGCTGCTTCACAGGTGCCCCCTTGTTTCCAGTGTTATATATCGTTTCAAAGTTAAAAGATAGGCATGCGCTGCTACCCCAAGGCGTCATATGTGGGTTGACGACAAAATTGGATATGGAGTTGAATATTGCGATTATATTTCTTATTCTTGGAGTTTTGGATTTATTAGCCAGGGTTTCATCTTTGGATTAATATATCAGCTCATCGGGAAGTTTTCTTTTTAGGGAAGTTTCATCCTAGGATTTTTCAATCAAACTAATGCTCGACTTTTGTCTTCCACATCTGTTCTTCTATTTCCTCTTTATTAATCCAATAATTCTTGCCATTTTTTAAGAACTCTTAGTCCTTATTTGTGCCCTTTTCCTATTTAGTATTCTAGTGTTCCCATTTTATCTATCTATATATATAAATTTTTGCAATTTTTTTTAATAAAGAACTCTTAGTCCTTATTTGTGCCTTTTCCTATTTAGTATTATAGTGTTCTCATTCTTATATATATATATAAGCAACCAAACATTTTGGCATTGAATATGTTCTAAATACTCCACCACTTGTCTATGCACATTTTAAGTTGTGGGCCATTTGTTTATTAGTGGATACTACCTGGAAACTTTGGTTTGAAGCATATGCAAGAAATCTTACATCACTACCATGGTTCAAAGTTATGTTTGCAGTTATTAGTTAATACTTTGAGATTTTGTAAATATCTTTGGATATGTAATAGGAATGGCTTAAATAATTTGATTGTAGTAGAAGGATAATACACCCACCTGCTTTATGAGGGAACAATGTGAAATTGAAAGGAGTTGAAACATATCAAAACAATACCCCTTTTCAAGGTAGAGATTTTGGCTCTCCTTAGAAGGATGAAGAGAGGAAAGTAGCTAAAGGCCAAGTGTATGGGAAGAGGGGGATGAAAACTGTTTGTCCAAAATTCAAAAGGGAGCTAAAAAAGTGGCAGTGCTTGGTGAACTACAATTGAGGAGCAGGAAGGAGGGCAGGAAATGGCAAGGAAGGACGGTAACTCACACTAGCTTGCAAATGAAGTTAGGAATTCTGTCTTCAAATGTTAGAGGGGCAAATGATAACAACAAGGGGAAGGTTATCAAGTTTTTGACTAAATCATAGGAGGTGGATTTGGTTTGTTTTCAAGAACAAAACTCCAAAAGATGTCAATAGAGTTAGTGAGAAGATTAGGGGTACCGTTTTAAAATGAGGGGTTGTGATTTTATTTTATTATTATTATTTTTTATAGACAAAGGCATATTGAATTAAGAAAACGCCAAAACAAGGGGCATACCCTACGTATACAGGAAATATACAAAAAAAGTAAAAAAAAGGGCTGCAAAAAGAAAGAAAGAATCTAAAGAGATATATAGCTAGCCACCATTCCAATCACCCAAAAAAATTTAGAAAAGAGGGAAAATCTAAATCCAAAAACTATTGAGACCACTCTAAAAGTGAACGAAAAAAGAGGTTCCTCAAACTTTGGTCTAACAGCTCTTCCTTTTGGATCGTTCTTCGGTTTCGCTCACCTCAAATACACTAGAAAAGACAAATAGACGCTAATCTCCAAACTGCTCTCCTCTTCTTCCCTAACCCCTTAACTTTCCATTCCAGAAGAAGATTTCTCACTGAAGTCGGGAACACCCACACCAGTCCAAAAGGTGATAGTAACAAAGTTCATAACTCCCTTGTCTTACCACAATGAATCAGAATGTGGTCCATCGATTTCTCACTGTCTTTACAGAGGAGTTGTGAGTTTTTGATTTTGAATTGTTTTAAAAATTTGTCAGAATGACTATTTGGGTTTTCACTAATGGGCCTACTTTAGGGAGGGATAGAGTGGGCTTTTTGGTTGAGTTGGGGACCATGAGGAGATTTTAACATAGTCATATTTCTAAAGGAATGCAATGTATGTATCATATCACCTTCAACCATGAGAAGGTTCTTTGATATTATTAAGGAGCTTGAGTCATGTGTTCTTCTTTTGCTTGGAGGGTTATTTGAACAATCAGTCCTTATCGTGTTTGAGAGGTGGGAAAGTCATTTTAGTGGGATGATGCAACATACCTTACCAAGGCCTGTGTTGGATCATTTTACTTGTTTTGCCGGATGGGGGTGGGATGAGGAGAGGCTCTATAGCCTTTTAGGCTGAAAAATATGTGGTTGAAGGAAGAGGGCTTCAAAGATTTGCTTAGAAGCTGGTGGTTATGTGTTATGATTTTAGAGGATTTTATGGTTTCATATTGCTTGTGAAATTCAAGTGTTGGATTCAGATCTGAATGCTTGGAATAAAAGGTGTTTTACAATATAATAGTTAGGAAGAAGATGACCTTTAACTAGGTGGGGGTTTAGGATTCCAAGGATATGTGTAGGTGTCTTTTCTCAAGAGAAGTTGTAGCTAGGATGGTAGCAGAAGAGGAGTATTGCAAGTGGGCTCTTATGGAACAAACCTCCCAAATGCAGAAATTCCTAAGCAACCTTTTGGACCCCCAAAAACATTTTCTTTCTCAGGAGAACTTTTAGATTTTCAATGCATCCTATGACTTATTCATGAAGTAGTAAATATAGTATACAGATTGATAAACCATACAATGTATCTAAATTTAAGGCTAGCTTATACTCTTAACAAATGTATCTATCCAAATTTTTTTCCATTGATTCCAATGTATACAATGTCAATGAAAAAAATAAGTTAAATGAAAACTATGAGTGATACTAATTTATTGTTTTGATGGAAATATTAAATAATAAATCTTGTGAGCAATGCTTGTACATTTATATGCACCCTCAAACAAAAATATTTTGACAATTTTCTCTCAATATGGGGTTTCTTACCATGACCTAATGATTTCTTTCTGATGCTGCCAGGGTATTTATTACTATTTTTATCAGGTTTTCAAAAACAAGGCTGAGGCCATTGCAACTGCCAATAGAGTCAAAGGACGTGGGGATGGTACTGTTGGCATCTTTGCTTGGATTATTGTG
This sequence comes from Vitis riparia, assembly GCF_004353265.1. NCBI lineage: Eukaryota > Viridiplantae > Streptophyta > Magnoliopsida > Vitales > Vitaceae > Vitis > Vitis riparia. Next base: position 20,038 of record NC_048448.1, on the reverse strand, counting down.
GCAGCTTTTGCTGGGTAAATAATTAATTCTTTGGCATCAAGTAGAAATAGCTCCAAATATTTTGCCCTATCATATTGACCATATGTTCGGTTAGTTAGGAGGCTCATGTGAAAGTTTTTTGAGTTATGGTTGAAGGCTAACCATGAACATCTAGCTGTCCTAGTGTGATAGCTTTACTAGGTTTAGGTTTATCAAAATACAAGGACCAATAGTACTATCATATTTCCAACTTTACTGAAGAGTTTTTTCAATTGATTAGTATTAAAGGAATGGATAATTTCTGATTATATTAACTCCCAAAAGGTTGAGTACAAATTATATACATACAAGTTCAAAGATGTCTTGCATTCCTAACATGTCTAAGATTTGATGAAAAACCAAATTTGGTAACCCTTCGGTGAGGATGTCTGCTAGCTACCTAGTTGAGGCAACATATGGTGTACAAATAGTTCTAGAATCCACTTTCTCTTTGATGAAGTGTTGATCTACTTCCATATATTTGTGTGATCATGATGGATGGCAATATTTATAGCTGCTTTGTTGTCATAGTACAACATCATTGGTTCTTTTATCTTAATCTTATTTGTGAGTATAATTTTCAGCTATAGTAGCTCAAAAATACCTTGAGCCATAACTCTAAATTCAGCTTCTGCATTAGATCTAGCCACAAAAAAAGTTGTTTTTTGCTTCTCCAAATGACTAAATTTCCTCCTAGAAATGTGTAATACCCAGTAGTTGATCTTTTATCTACCATTGAACCTACTCAATCCACATCAATATGGGCTTCCAACTTGAAATCATCATTCTTTTGTAACATTATTCCCTTGCTTTGGGTTGTTTTTAGATACTAGATAATTCTATACACAACCTATATGTGAGACTTAAGTGGAGAATGAATAAACTGACTCACCACACTTGTAACATATGTATATTAGGTTTAGTGTGTGATGAATAAATTAGTTTCCCTGCCATTCTTTGATAGATACCTCGGTTAACCATATGTTCTTCATTCTTTTGCCCTGACTTGTGGTTTGATTCTATAGGGGCATCAATAGGTTTGCACCCTAGCATGCTAATTTCTTTGAGTAGATTTTGTACATACTGTTAAAAATGGTGGTAGAAAAGTGAATCTGAATATTATTTCACTTGATGAAACTAGTGTGCAAATACAGGGTTATATGGATTACACGGTTAGCAAACTAAATCCTAACAAAACCACAAAACCAGGAAACTAAGTTATCAGATAATACAACAATCTTATCCCCTAATAATTCGACCTAACAAACTCAAATTATTCCTACTTATCCAGATAAGACTAATTCCAGATTTCCAACACTCAAGTTATCATTTTACTTTTATTAACACTATAATTATGGACAAAAACAGTGCAACCAAAGACTCTTTTCGGTATGGAAGTGAGTGTTCAGATGTGAGGGAAAACATAGAGCAAATGGTCAAGTCGTGTTTGATAATTTAAGACTTGGCTTGGCAGACGACTAATTAAATAAGTAGCTGCTAAGATAGCATCTCTCCAAAATTGTTTTGGTACATTGGTTGTGAATATGAGGGATCGAGCAGTTTCAAGTAAATGACGATTTTTTCTTTTTGAAATACCGTTCTGTTGGGGTGTATTAGGGTAAGAACTTTGATGTATAATTACTTTTTTAGTGAAGTAGCCACTCAATAGAGAATTAAAATACTCTCACCCATTATCTGATCTAAAAAACGCTTGGATATTTGTTTGGCATTGTGTTTTTATTGTTGAATGTAAGACTTTAAATGTTTTTCCTGCTTTACTTTTTTCTGACAACAAATAGACCCAACAAACTCTAGTATGATCATCTATAAAAGTAACAAACCATTTTTTCCCTGTCATGGTTGGTATTTTGGAAGGTCCCAACAAGTCACTATGAATCAATGAGAATGGTTTAGAGGGTGTGTAAGGACGAGAAGGAAAATGTGCATGGTGATGCTTGACCAATCGACAGATTTCACATTGAAAAGAATCCACACTTTTATTGGAAAACAAAGATGGAAATAAATGTTTAAGGTACTGAAAACTTGTGTGGCCTAACCTAAGGTGCCATAACATTATTTCATCATGCTTAGCATTAAAAACATCTAAACTGCCTACTCTTGCTTGCCCACATATATTTCATCTTCAAACATGTAAAGTCCCTCATGTTCCTTAGCATTGTCAATTGTCTTCCCCGAATGTGGATCCTGAAATTCACACACAGAAGGAGAATTTAGCTATACGATTAAGGTCTTGGGTTAATTTGCTTATGGATAGAAGATTACCAGAGAGATTAGGCATGTGTAAAACAGAATTAAGGATTATGTTTTTTGAGAGAATAATTGATCCTTTTCCTGCAACAGTAGATTATGAGCCATCTGCAATTTTAACCTTAAAGTTTCCTGGACATGGAGAGTAAGTTGCGAACAAAGAGGAATTTCCAGTCATGTGATCAATTGCCCCTGGATCAATGATCCAAGGGTGACATGACTTGGCATTTAATGCATTGACGAAGGTACCTTTTTGAGCAATAGTACAGGAAGGAATATTACTGGACGTGTTTTGGGATTGATTAAGCAATTTCAACAATTGCTCAATCTGATTGCCACAGCTGCAACTTGTGGAACTCTTTCGGATTGCCTATTGTGCGCCAGTTTGGAGGTCTGCCGTGTAACTTCCAGCAGTTCTCTCTGGTATGATTTATACGATGGCTGTAAACACACCATAGCTTGCCTTCCCGTCTCTGGTTGCCAGCTTTATCGGGATTTTTGACTGCCAAGGCTGCTGGCTCCACTGGAGTATTGTTCTATTTTCCAGAATCTCCTTGCATAACTCTTCTGTCTTTCCTCTCTTCTGACTTCGGCAAAGATCTCTTGGATGGAAGGGAACAACTTCTGGCTAATCAAGCGACCACAAACATCATCCAGACTTTTATTCAATCCTGCAAGAAAATCGAACGCTCTCTCTTTTTCAATGGTTTTCCGATACTGCAGGCCATCGTCTGCACACTTCCACATGAGAGTATCGAACATATCAAGTTCTTGCCAAAGCTTTGATAACTGGCTGTAATATTGAGTGACCTCCATGTCACCTTGCTAAAGATCTCGTAATTTGGATTTGAGTTTGAAAACTTCTGCAGAGTTCTCCAGATCCAAGTAGAATTCCTTGACGGCATCCCATAGCTCCTTTGCTGTGCTATGGAAGAGAAAGGTAGGAGCAATAACGGGCTCCATAGAATTAATGAGCCATGCCATCACAAGGGAATTATCAGTTTCCCAAGTATGGTATTGAGACTCATCTTCCTTCTTCGGTTCCTTAACACTTCCAGTAATATACCCGAATTTTCCTCTACCCTTGATGGAGATGATTGCAGACTGGGACCACTGACTGTAGTTTTTGCCATTCAATTTTTGAATGGTCAATTGTTGATGAGACAAATCTGAACTTGTGTTGACCACCAAAGCTTGTGCAACCTCTGCTGATAACAATCTTTATTTTTTGTTCTCCAGAACATGTAGAGTAAGCAGAAAATAACTTTGCAAAATTGGTCGTATGATTTGTTGCACTTGGATCAATGATCACGGTGCTGGAAAAAACAATCCTTAGTAACATTCATTGCATGGATATTACCTAATTGATCCATAGAGCAAAAACCTGTAGTTGGTGTAGAACTTGGATTAAGAATTTCAAGCTGATTCAACATCCTTTTTAGTTTCTCTATATTACTCTTGGTGAGAATTCCTATTGATTGGGATTCTCCCACAACAATTCTATGATTTGTTTGTCCATTTTTCACCTTCTGATTTCCTCCTCTTGTACTAGTTCCCTTATTCCCATATTGGGGCTTTCCATGAAGTTTTGAACGCATAGTTTTCAGAGATTTATGACATTATTGAGAATTTCTAAGATTAGAGAAAGGGGGATGGCAGATTTAAACTGGAGGGAAAAGGGATTGATATAAAGCTTTTTACTATATTAATTCCCAAAAGGGTGAGTATTGGTTATATACATAGAGAGTTGACTAGGTTATGGCTAATTTAGGACTAAATCAGGAAATCTAATTACAACCAAATTTCTAGGGAAGAAATAGGGGAAAGAAACCAAATATACAACCATTTGAATCGATTACAATATTCACAAACCGATTATAGCCAATCAGATCTGGACATAATTTTCAAATCTTCCAGCAAGTATCTTACTGCAAATGCATTATTTTGCAGGTCCTTGAATGTATTGCTGACAAACCCTATATGGGTACTTGTGACCCGTATGCAGGTGATTTCAGTAACTTTGGTTACATTTTCTGATGCTTCTAGTTAGGTACCTGTAAATTGGTTTCTACATGTATTTATCCAAAAGTCTGATTCTATTTTACTAAGTGGCATCTTCAATAGTCAACTAATTTTCATGAGAATCAAGAATTCAGCATTGATGATGCTGCATGACGACTATTTATATTATTGTTTATATTTTGTATACCTAAAGGAAAGACTTAAGTTAGGATCAGATCCACATAATTGTAGGAGTTATCCACCTTTGTTTCAATGGAGGAAGACTTGCTAGTTTTATATATCGTATGCTTATCTTGTATTACTTTGACTCACTGAGTTTGTCCGATTTGAAGTATACAGGCTTTGGAAACATTCCTTTTAAAATGCTCTGTTTTTCAATGTTCTAACCCTGCTATTTATGGAAAAATATATCTTTACTCGAACTTCTATATATTGCTTGTTTGGTGTGTTTCCCATTCACAAATTTTATAACATGAACAGCAGATGATGGCATATGAGAAAGAGTGTTTGGTTGAAATTACATGCCTATACTCATTTCCTTTTTCAGAACAGAATGGGCCCATGATCTTTGAATGTTTTATCATATGTTATTGTATTTTGTCAACTGAAAGATTTGTCCATGCTTTACAATTCAATTGATGATTCAACATTGAGGTTCTTTATTTGATTTTAGACGCATACTCAAGCAGAAAGAAAAATTATGGAGGCAAAGAAGGAAGCTCTATTGAAGGAAGCTAGTGAAAGAAATTTGATAGGATCTCCTAATTTTCAAGATGGACTTGCTAAACTTAATGCAATGAAACCTCTTCCTTATGGGACACTGCATGCGGTTGGTATTATTTCTATTTCCTTTTTGTTGGTCATGCTTGCATTTTACCGTGGGATTGTTGGTGGTCAGTGCTTCTCCTTTTTCTCTGCTTTTTCAATGCAAAATTTTTACCCATTTTAGTATCAAACTTCTTTAAAGATGCTTCTGCTTGAGTTTTCAGATTCAAAAGTACAAGTGATCATGTTGTTTAATTATTTGACTTTTAACCTTCAATCATTAATTGGAAGCTCTTGGCTAACCCGCATGGGAGCTTTGGTTTACCATAGCTCAAGGAGTGTCGGGTGTCACAAACAGTTACCTGCTCTGAATCCAGATTCTTTGACATAAAAGGTGTCCAAAATCCTTGTACCTTTTGACAATGACCTAAAAATTACATGACATGGATTTTGTTTGTTTGTTTGTTTTTTTCTTTTTTCAGAAAGTAATCTCTGAAGTATAAATCGGTTTTCCTGTGATGGGGTTCCTTGTTTTATGTTTGGATTTCAAATGCCAAGAGTTTCTATTTCCAGAAGTACACCTCCAATGGGTGTAGTGCATTGGTGTGGAACAGATTGACAGTATTTACTGATGGGAATATGGTTATATTTACTGCATTGAAGATATGTCATCGTTACTTGATTTATTGAAAATGAGATTGTTGTTACTGTGGTCACTGCCAAATATATATTTATCTTTTGTTTCTGTTATGTGTTTATACATCATCTATAGGCACATGAAGTTTATAAAGAAGCAGGAATTACCGGATTCTGGAAAGGCATCATCCCAACACTTATTATGGTCAGTCTTATTTGGTAACTGAATTAATATTACATAAAGTGTCTGAGTTACTGCAACTATTACTGAAGGTCAATACATACCAGGTGTGCAATCCATCCATCCAGTTTATGATTTATGAGACCTCATTAAAGCATCTAAGGGCAAAATGTGCTGAGAACAAGCAGGGATTAAAAACCGTAACTGCTTTGGAGGTAAAATACACCCTTGAGATGGTGAAATTGGAGAGCACTTTGTATAATCATTTTTATTAGTTATATTTTACTGGAATTAAAATTATTATGATCTATATGATACTTCATGTTGACAGCCTATAACTTGTGCTTCTTTAACTATTCTGGTTATTGTTAGATGGGCGACCCAATTTAAACTAGCCATTGGAAATCAAAATTTGCCTGTATTAAAGACATGTTTTTCTTATGCCATAAAGGGTAAATTTATCTTTTCAATGTTCTTTCCTACAAAAGTGGGTGTCCTCATCTAAATTAGGGATGTTAAACTCGGTAGCCTGCCAAAATCAGGGATGTTCAAATGAGGCATCAAATACCAAAATTTACCTATATTAAACCCTATGTTTTTCATGTCATAAAAGGTTGATTTTATCTTTTCAATATGGTTTCCTACCAAAGCGGGTGTCCTTATATAAATTAGCAATGCTCAACTCAGTAGCCTTCTTGGAATTGGAAACTACCCCGAACATCTACTTCCCTTTCCCTCTCTCATTTTCTACTCTTTTTTGAACAGGTTTTCTTATTAGGGGCCTTGGCAAAACTGGGAGCAACTGTTGCAACGTACCCTTTATTGGTTGTCAAGGTAAAGTTCACTCACAAGGCTTTTTTTTTTTTTTTTTTGGTGATAGGTAAATAATAATTGTATTAAAAGAAAGAAAGTATACACGTCGTATACAAAGAAAAAAGGACAAAAAGGCGCAAAGACATAAAAACCCGTTACCGCACCCTATCGTGAACCTACCCAATCCACAAAGTCTAACAATGACAAAGATCCGCCCTCAATGTACAATCTAACCTAATCCCAAAATAGATACAAAAAAGAATTTTTAATTGTTTGATCCATGCTTTCAAAGTTGTCAAAAGTCCTCCTATTTCTCTCCCGCCATAAAGCCCAAAACATACACAACGGAGCAGCTTTCCAAGCCTTCTTCCTCTTTTTACCCACAAAGGACTCATGCCAACTCAGAAGGACCTCTCTAATTGAACAACTCAACATCCACTTAATGCCAAAAAGTGCAAAGATCAACTGTCACAACAAACGAGCTTTCGAACAATGGATGAGAATATGGTCACTAGTTTCTTCTTCTTCCTTACACAAGTAACATCTATTAGGAATCCTCCAACCCCTCTTTTTGAGTTAATCTAGAGTCAAAATCCTGATCCAAGTTGCTTCCCAAGCAAAGAAGCTAATTCTCAGGGGCACCCAAGAATTCCAAACAATACCATGGGGGAACGGTTCTACTCTCATATCGACCAAGGAGGAGTACAAGGACTTTACAGAGAAAGCACCATCCTTCGTAGGCAACCATACCATGACATCATCGGTCTCCACAAACAAGGGGTGTATTGACAATCTCCCCAAGAAGGCTTGCACCTTCTCTAGCTCCTAATCATGCAGTTGCCTCATAAACCTAGGACTCCAACTACCATCCTCCTAAAGGTCACTCACCTAAGCATCTTTAGAGGAGGTTATGGAATAAAGCTCAGGAAAGGACTCTCTCAAGGATGAATCCCCACACCACTTGTCCTTCAAGAACTTCACCCTGTTTCCAAACCCAATTGTAAATCCAGTTCTTGTTTTGAACATCTCCCATCTGCCTCTAATAGCCTTTCGCACCCCCACACCCCCACACCATGCCCTTTCCTAACAACTTTAGAACACGAACCCCCCTTAACTTGCCCATACTTGCCTACAATCACCCGTTTCCAGAGAGGGTCCCTTTCACTTACAAATCTTCAAGACCACTTGCCTAAGAGAGCCTCATTGAGGATGGTTAAATCTTTGATACCCAAGCCTCCTTGTTGTTTGTCCAACCGAACAATAGCCCATCTCACCAAGTGTGGCTTCTGTTCTAAGGCACTTCCTCCCCACAAAAAGTCTATTTGAATCTTCTCTAATCTAGCGGCTACTCTCCTTGGAATGACAAAGAAAGACATAAAGTAAATCGACAGACTGGACAAAGTGCTCTTCACCAAGGTCAACCTTCCACCTTTTGAAAGATACTGCCTCTTCCACAATGCTAATCTTTTTTGAAATCTCTCTTCCACCCCATCCCATACCCTAGAGGACTTGAAAGGAGCTCCCAATGGAAGTCCTAGATGGGTTGAAGGGAGGGAAGTTGTCCCTCTTAATGTGCAAGTTGTCTGTTAACTTTTAAAAACCTGTTAAATGCACTAGTGAAAAACTAATTATCAGGGTTCTAGCATTCGGGTTCTAATTTCTTTCATACAGTAATCTTCTTTAGAGCTTTAGTAAGTCAAAGACTCTTATTCTTTGGAAATACCTGTAGTAGCTGAACTTGATAGAACTATTCTGTTCAAAACTCGAGTACCTTACATGGTTTTCATGACATGATTTATGAGAACTCTTCTACCTTTGATTAGTCACATCCTCCCTTGATAAAAGTCTCCAATTCTTAAGTTGAGTTATTAGCACCACTTGAATAAAGAAGCACATTTTCGTTGCAATGTCTCAACATTTCTCCTCAGCCAAAGTATTAATAGACATGTAACATGCCATGCCCAGGTTTGAAGACATAATCTAAAGTTGATTAAGACATGGACACATTAGCTAATTAGTTAATTGACTTAACAAAGATGGTCTAGATTTTACTCATCAGGGTTAAAATTACAACCCTCACACTTCTAGTTCTCTCTCTTATAATATTGGATACAGGTTAGAAAAATGAATTTTTGATGTTACGAGGTATTTCCATTGATTTTGTCAATCAGAAAAACTAGCTTCCTGAGTAGCATCTGTAACTGCATAAGCGCACAAGCTATATAAACCATGGCCATGTAGCCTACTCTGCATTTGGTGACTAAACATTGTTTCTTATTTACATCCAGTGGACATATTGAATGGCCATGAATTTAGGAAAATTGCGGCATTCTGCATTTTGAATAACTTACTTTCTCAATATGTTCCTCTATGCAGTCAAGGCTTCAAGCAAAGCAGGAGATTGGTGGGAACATCTCATTAAGATACTCAGGTTTGCTTTCAGATAAATTTTATTTATTGACTGAACCACTTTAAGATGAATTGTAAAATAACACTGATTAGTCTTACACAGGTAAAGATCTTAGTTTGGAGTCCTAAAGTCAAACAATGCCAAACTCTAATGTCAGGTTAAGCTTTGCCACACTAAGCTAAAAGGTGGTGCAGGTGCCCCCTAGTGTTGTGAATGTAGCACACACATCTATGAGGCTTCCATTGCTTTTGTTCTTCTGTTTTCTCTTTTGAAATTTTGAATCTCTCCTTCAAGACAGGGAAGTAGTAAGCTAGGTGGTCTCCTAATGTCATAGGTGTGTTTGAAGCGCAACTTCAGTTTAGTACTAATTATCTAGGTATGATATCCCCATAGGGGATAGAGATTTAGGAACTAACCTGATGCTGAGGATTTTACTAGTCCAAGGGCTCAGAAGATAGGTCTCCCATCCAGAGAGATGAGAGAAGTGAACTCCCCCTTGAGGGATGTATCATATCAAATTGAGGGAGTGGAGTGAGGAAAGGCGCTGATGAAGTTAAGTGACAGACTGAACAGAGTGACAGGTGTGCATACACGTGTGTAAATACTAAAATCTAATCCCCTAGCAGATCTCATTGAATGAATTGACCTTAGACCCATGAGAGGAAACAGTAAGGAAAGCAAGCAACACCACACTTTCTCTAGAGGCATTATTTTAATATCCTAGGTGCTACCAAAAATTTCCTTGGTTCTTTATGTGTAGGCATTTTCTAGAGGAGTTGATTAGGGTTTTCTATTAAAACATCGTACGTCAGATTGAAGGAGAAGAAAGAAGACTAGTCTTGTAGCTTTGATTCCCAGAGGTACTGAATATCCTTTGCCTGTCTATGGGAGTTGGCTTGCTACTGAATGATGCAAATCATACTGCATTTCTCTTCTTTATTTAACCATTTTGTGGTTAGCCATCAGTTGTGGATTTTTGGTTGACATCATCTCTATCTACCCTTTGTAATGAAGCTCAGTCCATTATGTGCGAGTAAATAATCATTTCTCTTTATGCCTGCATCAAGAAATGATCAGGAATGCCACGTGTGGCATTTAATTTGAGATTTTTTTAACTTCTTCAATCAAACAAGAATTTCAATGAAACTTGGACAGTGAAAATCATCAAACCAAGCTGATTTTTAGTAGGTCCAAAGCACGTAAATTATAAAATTAAGAAGGCCTTTTCTTCTAGATGGAGCAAACTTTCTAATTTTGTCACATCTGCATTGCTATTGACTCTTAAGAGTTTTAAATTCTAGGGTTTCGAATTTTGAAACTGACAGCTTCAAGGCTTCCATATTCTATATTAAGACTAGGAACTTATAGTTGGACTCAACCCCCTCTTCATTCTCTTAGGTGGGCAGAATTTGTGGTGAAATAAAAGCAATATTATTTTGTATCTGCATCAGTAACAGCGGAAAAGAAATTGTGGTTTTAGAACCTCAGTTGACTGGAATGGTGGTAATGCTGCTGGGCTGTTTTTTCTTGTTCATCGATTTTTCTGTCTATTTCATGGATTTCTCTTCTTGCATTGCCATACTGCTTTTGTCAGTGATCATAATCAATGGTATCAATGCTGTTTGATCTTCTTTTATTTCTCCCAGTTTATCATTCATTCAGAAGTAGATGCTCAACTCTGAGAGGGCACACTGTTTCTCTTTATGCTTTAAAAGGTGAGATGATACCTTATCTATGGTTATCAAAATGGTAATTGAATGATTTCTATTACAGGTACATTTGATGCAATAGTTAAGATGATCCGTTATGAAGGATTACCAGGATTTTACAAGGGAATGAGCACAAAGATAGTACAGAGTGTTTTTGCAGCTTCTGTACTTTTCATGGTCAAGGAGGAACTAGTAAAGGCCTACTTGGTGCTAGCAGATAAGAACCGGAAAGTTCTACAGAAATGATTCTCTTGCGCATTTTAACATTCCAGACAAGGAAGCTGTCTTGCAGCTTCTGTACATTTCATGGTCAAGGAGGAACTAGTAAAGGCCTACTTGGTGCTAGTAGATAAGAGTTGGAAAGTTCTACAAGAAATGATTTCTCTAGCACAAAAATGGAAGTTGTCTGATTATTTGCCGATTTCTTGCATTAAGTTTTATCCTCCCATAGTTTTATCAAATTTATTTTGTTTGATGATGTTAGACATTGTTTTGTTTTCTTGAGAAGAGTTAGGCCACGTGTGCATTATACATTATACATTCTAAGGCATAATAGTTGGACGAGCTTTTAATTGTGAGGATTAATCGATTAATTCATGGATAGTGTAAATTAAATAAACATGAAAACACAATTCATCAATTAAAGAAAGACGTACCCGATTTGCATTCCGAGCGCTTTCAGGAAACACAAAAAATTAGATACAATTAATAACACCACATTGCATTATAAATATCATATGTTGACAAGAAGTCAAATTCAATCTCATATAATTTGAGCACTATTATCACATACTAGCAGATAATGTATAACTATAACCTTAAAGGATAAAGGATAAAGAAAAGATTTGTGTATCTAGTTTAGCAAGCATATTGTTTTCTCAAAAGCAACATTTAATTCATGTGTTACAATAATATTGACTTTATAAGAGAAACTTATATTTAACATGATCATATGCGCATTGAACATGCTTAAGAAACGATCAAATTTCAGGAGCATATAGAAATAAAAACGGAACTCTGATTATTTTAGCTTGATTAAAACTACATCGCACCTTAATTAAAAGTCTCCTAATATTATGAAGAGTTGAAATAGTATGGTTCAAGCTTTAGTTTAAGAATTCATCATTCAAATAAATCAAAGAAAATCAAAATTCATTTTAAAATTCGTTTGGTATATTGGGGCATGTTCAGTCACATTTCATTTTTCACGAATTTACCCATAAACATCCATTAATTGGAGTCATGAATATTTGACTCATGCATATCCCTTTTAATTACTTTTTTAAAATATACCTACGCAATTAGGTAGCATTCTCTTCCTTTTAAAGAATAAAGGTTTGGTAGCCTAGAGAAACTAGATTGTCTTAAAGGGAAAATTTGAATGATTATAAAATGATTTAAAACAATAGATTATTTGGTATATAGAAAAAAAAAATCATTTCTTAAAAAAGTAATGGTTTAAAAAAATAGGAATGAAAGAAATATCTTGTGCAATATAATGGAAAACGGATTTTTCAAAGATATTAAATTTTATTTGAAAGCCCATCATCATGTAGCTAATCCAAGGGCTTTAAAGGAAAAAAAAAACAGAATTTATATCTTCTCAATTAGATTTTAGAATTAATGGAATTTAGTAATTATGGATTATTATGATTGAAATGACGCTTTAGTAAATATTTAAAACATTTTCCCACAATCCCTTACATTGAAAAATTGGTCTATTATATCAATTATTTTAAACTACTTAACTAATTAAAACTGTGCTGATTATTCCTTTCATATTGCTCAAACTACAAAATCAGGATACTATGTCCTTCCTTAACATTATCTGTAGCTAACATTATCCTTTGAACAATGGTTTATTCATTTACTCCACATTATTTCAACTATTTTATATTAATCCAAAGGTCTCTGCATCACTGAAAATTCATCATAATAAAAAAATACAAAGGAATAGATACATAATTAGACAATCATTTAAACAAATTGAATCTGATCATTATGAATAATCTGATGTACAATCAAAGAAAAGAAGGGCTTACATTAGGAACCAGAATTCCAAATACAATAGTTAATCATTTCCAAAGTATATGATCCACATTAGAATTAATCATCTGATCTTACATAATTGATAAAATCCATAACTAATTCAACCAATTCCCAAACATCCTAAAGAATTTCAAATCCAAGAAACAGAAAGAATAAAAGAAAATAGAAATAATAAAAGATAATTTGGAATCAATTAATCAACAACTATTAATAAATATCAATAGAATCAATTTTAGACTAAACTAAACTATTCCGATAAATAGCATTCAAATCTCACTTTAAATCAATCTTACATAAGTGAAAACATGATATGATCTCCATTTAAGGTAAATTGATTCAAATGAACAGGAATCTTATTTAATTATTTCAAAAGAAAGACAAGTTCAAAGTTCAATTTAATTAGATGGTTCTAAATTAGTAAAAATATGATATAGGTTTCACTTTGGACAAATCAATTCAAATAAACAGAAATTCATTTTTGATCTAATTGACTCAAATTAGTGAATGTATAAATGCAACACAAGGGAGATAAATCTAGATCTATTATGTAATTAAATTAACATGGGCTGATAATGGAGGAATTTAAATCTTCATTCGAATTTGATCAAGACAGAATTAACAAGAACAATCAATCAAAGCAAAAATCTGAATATCTAATTTTATTGGTTTGATATGAATAAGGAAGAATCCTAATCTTCTAATTATAATGAATTAATTCACATTCACTGAAACTAGATTATTAATCACACCAAACCAACATAAAAAAATTAGAACAAATAAAAAATGAATCATGTTTACAAAATCTGAATTTCCAATTACATTAAGTTAATATGAATTTGTCCAGAACTAATTTTTCAGTTGAGTTGAATTAATTCATGCAAATGGGATCTGAAATAGAAATTTCAAGACAGATTATAAACCAAAGTTCCAAGATAATGATAAATCCATTCCAATGAAGAAGGATGCAATTAAAATTTCTAATCATATTAACAATTAATCCAAAATCATCAAAAAATAAAATTATAGAATGATTTGATTAATTGGAATTAAAAAAAAAAAAAACTGTAATCTCACTGCCTTAGGCCTCCTGGAATTAACAAGAATTCAAAGAAAATTACAAAACTATATTACAATCTAATTAAACTGTTACGGGATATCAAAGGAAACCTTCAAGAGAACTTCTCAATCCTGGATTCTAAAAATGCCTAAATCAGCTTTTAATGACTTAAAGTAAAAGAAATAGTTCAAAACTGCATAACTTATCACATCAAGAAAGATCAATAAAAATTCGTCAAAAATAATGTTTCTTTCAAAATGACAAATGAGTATTCAGAATACACTAAAAAAACAGGATCTACAAATAATTCACCTTGACGTTTCGAACTCATTAAAACAATATAGATCAAAACAGAAAAATGGGAATAAAGTTAATAAAACCTCAGAATGATCTCATCTGATTACTAAAAAAAATCACCAGATAAGAAATAATGAAATTCATCATAGAAGAACAGAGACTACAGAAAGAAAAGGATCTCTTAAAGTTCCAAGGCATCAGATCATAAAACGAACAGACAAAACACCATCAAAACTTCCCAATGGTCTAATCCAAATCAATATATATTCAGAAATAATGGGTTAGGATTCCACAAAAATTCAAGATACCAGATACAGGGTCTACGGGAAAATTCAGTCTCAAATTCCAACAATACCAAAGCCAATACAGATCAACAATGGATGAACGAAAGACAATCATAAACTCTATAAAGTAAACCGATCTAAACCAAAAAATAAGAACAATAAAATGAGAAGATCATAGGCTTGATTTTCATAAATACATGGGAGGAGTTTAGAAAAATTGGAACCTGAAGAGAAATCAAGAAAATCTGATGGCCTGGAATTCTATAGCATGACAACTTTTGCCGGAACTCTCAATCTTCACTTCTCTGCTAAAGTTTTTCTCTCAAACTCTCTATGTTTTCTCTCTCACTTCCAAACTCTCTCATAGAGATCTCAAAAATGGCCTCCAAAAAATCAACAACCTCCAAACCGACAACCCTTCATTATATACCCTCTCCTCCGAAGACTCTCGAACCACCTTTTCTCACGTGACATGCACAAACTTAAATGCGAACTCTCTGAAGTTCTGAAATCGTTCCCCGTTTTTCTC